>NW_026067904.1:12638758-12780569 GCF_014885135.2 Alexandromys fortis
ACAGGTGGTGATGAATAGTATAGTGGTCCTCTGATGGAGGAAGGTCATTGAGCAATAAAGAAACTGCTTGGCTGGCCCTGATAGGTTAAAGCATAGGTGGGAGGAGTAAACAGAATAGAATTCTGGGAGGAAGAGGAAGTGAGGTCGGACTCTGCTCTGCTCCCGGTCAGACCCGACAGCTCTGCTCTCTGGAGCAGAGAGGCATGGTCCACTCTCCCAGGCAGATGCACGCAATGAAGCTCCTCCGACCCAGGATGGACATAGGCTAGAATCTTCCCGGTAAGTGCACCTTGGGGTGCTTACACACATTATTAGAAATGGGCTAGTCCAGGTGCGAGAGTTAGCCGAGAAGAGGCTAGATATAATGGGCAAGCAGTGTTTAAATGAATACGATTTGTGTGTTGTTATTTCGGGGCATAAGCTAGCAGGTGGCTAGGGTGCTAGGGACGCAACCCCACCGCTCCTATTTCAACAGTCCTCATCTGTAACCCTCCCTCCTCGCAGACAAAAGGATCACTAGGGTTTATTTCGAACCTAAGCGACCCCAGGTTCAGTCAGTGAGTTTGTTCCCAGGGAAAAAAGCATCCCCCACCACGAACAAAGGCAGAGATCTCAATAGTAAGACAGCAATGAGAATAATCAGGAATTATTTGAAGAGTAGGCTTAATCATAAACATGTGTGCAATGTGTGTATGAGACTACCCAAGGAATATGACTGAATCATAAGAGGGCTTCAAGTGGGATGCTGAAGAGTGCTTATGACAGAAAGTGTGTGGGAGAAGGAGACACTTCTTAGAGAATGAAACAAAACCACAGAGGCAGGTAGGAAAATAGAGGAAGCAGCATCATAGGTGTAAGGCGAAGAGCGTGCGTGGGAGATGATGAACTAGCACAGATATAAGGGGAGGGAGTGTGGGGGAGATGATGAGCTCACACAGGTGTAGGGGGAGGGAGTGTGGGAGATGATGAGCTCGCACAGGTGTAGGGGGAGGGAGTGTGGGAGATGATGAACTAGCACAGATATAAGGGGAGGGAGTGTGGGGGAAATGATGAGCTCGCACAGGTGTAGGGGGAGGGAGTGTGGGAGATGATGAGCTCGCACAGGTGTAAGGAAGGGGATGATGTACGTCATGCATGTGCTAACACCCATCAAACCATTTAGCATTATTTAGGTCAACATAGTATACAGAGCACTGTGCAAGCTGTTTCCACTAAAAATAATCAATATGATCTTTAGAGGAAAGGCAACTTAGACAGGGGGACACTCGCAGGGCACTGATTCTAATACAGTGTCATTCTGGAGAGCAATGAGCTCTGAGCTCTTGCCACTGAGTCACTTACATCCCATTTGGTCAAGAACTCTGGTGTGAATTAAAGTGAGAACACTCTTCCCCTAAAGAGCGAGTTCTCATTTTTATAACCGATCACTCAGTGGGATGTAGACAGCTCAGGAGACTGAATATATATGTTCAGGTTTCCCTTGCAGGAAGGAATTTCTTCAGAAATACACAAAGCATAAAAGACATGAGTAAGACAGAGAAAAAGCATCACTAAAAGAAATAGGATACAGAAATAGGATAAGAATGTGATAAATAATGTTTTGCAAGTGATGTTTGATAATTACTTTCGGATATAGACTAAGCCAATATTCCCCAAACTGTGTTTTCCAAAACAGCTAATATAGTAGATAACTTTAGGTAAATGCATTTAAGAGAAAATTTTCTTCCAATAGGTACAGTTTGTGTCTACTATTAAATGTAGTTATTTATTTTCCTAGCATAAGCATTCTCTAGTATCCTGGTATTTTTATGGGTTCTTATGCATAAGAATGAGTTACACAATGTCTACAAAATATATCAGCTTGTAATCTTTTCATAAAGCAATTATCAGTATCTTGTGGGACAACTACTTTCTGAGATTATAGTCAGGAAAATTACACACAGCAATGTGTGAGGTCAGGAGCAGACACATCGTTTAAGTCAAATGACCATGTTTGTGCTTCTTATGAAATTCCCTGTATAACCAATAAATAAAAACATCTTAAGATCTGGATTTGGGATAATTTTTTAACATATTTCAAGAATGGCATAATGAAACATTCAATGTAATCATATGGAATGGAAGAAAAACTTTGAAAAAATGGTATCATAAATCTTTCTTCTTGCAGGACATCAAGGTGAAACCCGGCTCTAGACAGCAGCTGACACAGCCACAGCTGGCCAGAGCCCCAGGGTTCACTGACACCAAGTGTTCATCTTTCTCCTGTGCCCACCTTCCCAAGGCTCAGGGAACAGCATGGAAGAAAATAGAGAAAGACTGCAAGGAACAGAAGTTTGGGGACTGATGAGAAATAGTGTTTCCTGGATATGTATGGCAGGTCTGTCACACATACACTCTTGGTAGCTGTGCTTCCCTGAATAAGACTTGCACAAGATAAATCCGGTCAGCATTCTAGCATGGGTAAGGGAAGAGGTCATGAAGAAGCCCCTATCTAAGGAGTTATAGACATCTGATGGGTGTTGGGAATGGATAGTCATATTTCTTCAGCGAAATGAGCCCGGGTAGGCTGTCCCTACACTACTGGGTAGTCCCGTACTCATGCACACACTGACTGCAGTAATTGGAGTCAGCAGGTTATACAAACGAGGACGTGCAATTGGGAGGGAGGTACATTGGAGAGGGGACCATGGGCGAGTTGGAAGGGGGGAATAGGAGGTAGATATGAAAAAAGCCATTGCACATATGGATGAAATTCTCAACAAATAAATTAAAATATTATTTAAATTCAATGCAGGCAGTCTCATTATTTTCTATTCTTTTTTAATCTTTACATGTACAAGCAACTCTTTAAAAATGAGATTTTCATTATACAGACATAAAGACATACAAGAATTTTTTTAAGTTATGTCATTTTCATCCTTTCACCCAATTTAAAAAATGCACAAAATCAAAGTAAAATGAACAAAAGAGAAACTTTGGAGAGAAAATATTATGAAGAAAATCAACATTTAGATGGAAAAGTGGAAGGCTTTTGTGTCATAATTGTTATGACAGAGTTTCAGAGCTGATTTTCATAATAAAAGCCTCCCCTGTTCTTTGCTGAAATGATTGCCTGTCTTCCCACTGCCTGCTGCCTTTGTGATAGGCACTCAACACCAGGACGAACTCAGGAGGTACAAAGTTCAGCAGAGAAGGTTGGAGCTAGATCTGCTGTGCTCAGGAGGAGGTTAGCTGTCATTTTGAACTAGAAGGATTCTGGCAGAGGCATGGCCAAGAGTATAGAACATCTGTTTATTAACATCTCAATATATGCATTGAAAAGAGCTCCAAAAAGCAAAAAGGATTGTCAGTTCTCAGGTGGCATAACAGGAAATAGACTTGTGGGAAATTATGCTCTCTCCTCACAAAATAAAAAAATATTGTGTGTGTGTGTGTGTGCATGTGTGCTATATGTACGTATGTATAAATTCCTATGGGTATTTATTTTCTGAATGCATGCATTTATAAATATATATTATACACAGACACACATACTTGTTTTCTTTATGGAAATTCACATTGTAAACAACTTAAGCACCTAGCTAAAATGACAGCTTCCAGCCCAAGCATTCAACTCTGTTAAGATGATCAGCCAGATGTTGGGAAGGCCATTCTTTAGGACAAAACACATAGGAAAGGAATTCTGTAGGCCTCCGTGACCAAGAAAATGAAGTTTTTTTGTTTTTTTTTTTTTTTAGCAGGAATATTCAAAGTTCTTTTCATAATTTTAGCTTTGAATTTTAGTACATACAATGGGGACAAGAGTCTGAAAGACTCTTTTAGAAGGCCCTAGAAAACAAATGTCAAAGGAGAAGCTCAAATTTGTGCTGTGCATGGGCTCAGTTACCAGGTTTCCACTAGGAAATGTGCACGGGATTTTAGGGACTCTCCCCAGCTGCTTTATCAGAAACAATAATTACTGTCCAGTGACACTGCTCTTCTCTTTTAATATTCTGAGCCCCCTTTAAAAAAGTAGTCTGCCCTCATTGGCCACATGCCATGTGCTAATTTCAGTAGTGTTTCATCAACCAGTTCAGAAGGAAGGCAGCCTAGGGCAGAATCAGTAAGAACAAATAAAGACATCCAAAGATAAACATAAGTCCTCTGAAAGGTGAGCCTAACGTTAGAATAGTTTGCTTTGCTATTCACGAAGCATCTATTTCGGGACATATCAGTAGACACTATTGGCCACACCTTGAGGCCATCTGAGAGACATTTATGAGAAGTGGTGCTTTCAAACCAATATAAAGGCAGACGATAAGATCTGAACAATCTTAGCAAATATGAAAATGTGTACACATAGCTTTTGTTTGTTTTCTGAGATCGGGTCTCTGATGTAGTCCAGGCTGGCCTTGAATCCCATGTGTAACCAAGGATGAACTTGATCTCCTGATACTGCGACCTCTCTCTCCAGAGTTCTAGGATTACAGGTCTGCATGTCCACACTCAGCCTGTGCCTAAGTATTAAAGGGCAACGTCTCTTTTAATTTTTTCCAGTGTTCCCTCTGTGGGAGGGGAAGGGTTTGGAAAAGCAGACTTTCAATGTACGCAGTCATTAAACAGAACATGAATGTTCTAGTTGGTGAAACTCAAGCTCATGTTCTCAGAGATAAAATAAGGTTATGGTATAATGTAGTGAGAACCAGTGAGTCACTGTTTCTATTTGTAATACTCTGAACAGCTGTGTTTAAATGACTAGCTATTAGTCACCCATTTCTTTAACAAACACTTCATAAGCATCAACTATGTGCCAGGAACCATGAAATGGACAGACAGCTTCTGTTTCCACAAGAGTCTGGGCCTGACAGTAGGAAAGGAGAGGATACAGTGTTGGCAAAGCAAGAGAAATCCTCAGAGCAGAACAGACATTAGGAGAAATCCCTGACTCTGGCACTGATTTGGTTTTATTTCCTTCTTTGTGGCTTATAAAATAATTTCTCCTTACTTCACATGCTTCCCCCATCCTCATTTTAGCAACAGCCCCTTCCCTTTACTGTGCAATAAAACCTAGAATCAATAATAATAACAACTGTCATTAGTTTAGTGCTTGCAACAACCTTGATCTCATTTTGTATTCAAGGCTGTAACAAAATTCCACAAACAGGAAGCTTATAAACAGTCAAAACTGATTTCTTGATTTTGGAGACTAGAGGGTCTAATATCACAGTATCTGTAAATTCGGGGTCTGGAAAGGCTCATATCTTGGTTCACAGACTGTTATTTTGCTATCTAACTTCAAACAAGCTAAATCTATCATTCTATCATGTTCCCAAAGGTCACAACTAATGCCATCATCATAGCTGCTGAGTGATGGAGGAAGGTCTTTGGTTAATTAATAAAGAAACTGCTTGGCCCTGGTAGGTTAGAACATAGGTGGGTGGAGTAAACAGAACAGAATGCTGCGAGGAAGAGGGAGTGAGGTAAGACTCCTCAGACAGACTCGATAGCTCTCCTCTCTGCGGCAGATGTGATGTAGCTCTGACCCAGGATGGACGTAGGCTAGAATCTTCCCTGTAAGCGCACCTTGGGGTGCTACACACATTAATAGAAATGGGTAATCAAGATGTAAGAATTAGCCAGTAAGAAGCTAGAGCTAATGGGCCAGGCAGTGTTTAAATGAATACAATTTGTGTGTTGTTATTTCGGGACATAAGCTAGCCAGGTGGCCAGGAGCCAGGTGGCAGAAAAGCAGCCCACAGCTCCTTCAACAGCTGGGATTTCAACATATGCAGTATTACATATAATACTGATGTGTAAAATATTACATTATTCTTTACAATGTATAATATATATTATACAACATAATTGTGCAGGAGGGACACCAACATTCAGACCAAGTATCAAGGCAGGATCTAGTCCCTACAAGCCTTCCTTTCATAAGATACTAAAGTGCTTTCCTTTAACATGAGGCTATTCTAGCTCTTCCTTTTGGCCAAGGCTGATTTTCTAGAAGTCAGGGAAGTGAGGACTCTGTGTGGTAGAGGAGGGAAGGCATGGCTGCAAGGACATCCTTGCTGCTACTGTGGCTTTAATAATGTTTGGCTGGAAAATTGTAGCCCATAAAATTCATCTTGTTGCAGTTCAATTCCATCACCAGTTAACTTGGAATAACTAGCAATTTACTTCAGAGCATTAGGATGGATAAATGAAAAATATACACAATATGCACCCAAATGGCCCTGGTCTGGACAACAGTCTCAGGAAGGTAATGAGGGGCTAATGACATGAAAGCCTCAGGTGGACTGAAATGTTCTTGACAGAAAAGTTGACTTCACTGATAACACCTTTGGACTGTTAGGGTGCAGCAGGCATCCCTCCAGTGTACACCTGTGTGCTATTGGGATGTAGCAGGCATCTCTCCAGTGTACACCTGTGGACTGTTGGGAGGAGCAGGCATCTCTCCAGTGTACACCTGTGGACTGTTGGGTTGCAACAGGTAACCCTCCATTGTATCTACCACTTTGCAACTGTAGAGGAGCTAACTTGTAGTGGCATTTCAACTTTATTTTAATAAATAAAGACTGCCTGAATATCTGAGAGTAAAACCCTCCTACTGGTCAGTCTTACAGACCAGGTTATGGTAACACACACCTTTAATCCCACTAGCCATAATGACATGCACCGTGAATCCCAGTAGCTACACTAGTTGCCATAAAACTTGGGCATTGCATGCCTTTAATCACAGTGGTACATGTCTTTAATCCCAGCCATATAGAGGATTATAAATCAGGAGGAGACAGCTCTCAACACACAGTCTCATTCTGGGATTACTGGAGGCCGGATCGCCATTTCAGACTGAGGTCGAGGTAAGAGTCAGTGGCTCCCTGTTTTGCTTTTCAGATCTTCAGGTTGAACCCCAATTTCTGACCCTGTGCTTTTATTAATTGTGCTTCACTAACTGAAGGATTCTTCAATCCCAACTCTTCTGCACCATAAGCCCCAAGTCCCCTGAGCCCCACCGGCGCAGACACTACTCCTGAGGAGAACCTTGTGCCCTTCACTGCTCTGATTAAAGGGAAGTCTACCTCTGGAGATGCCTGACTGCTTTCTTTTATGTTCATGTGAACTCTGTCCACCCTGATCTAACAATTCAGGATAATAATAATTATTTAGTTTGAAATTGTGACAGAAAAATGTGAGTTTGCAAAACCAGCTACATAGTGAGATCTTTTCCTCAAAAAATTATATAAAAAATAATACGATTTCTTTAGAGGGTGTGGTAGACACTCTTTACTACTGTAAAGTGCCTCTAGTGGTCCTCAACCTTCCTAATGCTGCGGCCCTTTAATAAGTTCTTGTTGTGGTAACCTCCAACCATAAAATTATTTTTGCTGCTACTTCATAACGGTAATTTTGCTATTATTATGAATCATAGTATGTATTTTGCAATTGTCTAGGTAAGCTTTGTGAAAGGGTTATTAAACCCCAAAGAGGTCACACCCCAGAGATTGAGAACCACTTATCTAGTAGGTCAAAAGCTTGTATAATTCCCTTCAGCTTTTGTGCATGAAGAAACTATAATTTGTTTCTAACTGACACAAAATGGGGGTGGTGATGGTTACATGAAGTGAAAGTCATCCCAGGCTGATGGAAAGCCTCATCATCCCAGATGCTCTGGATGCTGAGGCCGGATGATCTAATTCAAGTGGTCTTGCACTTGCGATACAGACTGAGTTGACAACCAGCTTAAGATACCCTGAAAAAACTTCATCTCAAAGTAAGAAGTAAACATTGGACTGACTGTGCATTTCAGAGATGGAGTACAGTAGAGTATGTGAAAGGCTGTAGGTGTCAAAGAGAAATAAGAGAAGGAACTCTTAGAAGGGGAAGGGGAGGAAGGAGAGGAGAAAAGTGGAAGGAGGAGAAGGAGGAAGGGAAGGGGAGGGAGGGGAGGAGGAGGAAGAGGAGGGAAGGTAGGAAAAGAAGTCATTTAAGAAAAGAATATCCACACTATTATTTCCCTAAGAAGAGGGGTAGCCCTTTAAGAGCTGCAGGCTTCAAAGACTCAGAAAAACAAACACTTCACCTGGTAACATATAAGGAACCTAGATTTAAGTGTGTGTGTGTGTGTGTGTGTGTGTGTGTGTGTGTGTGTGAGAGAGAGAGAGAGAGAGAGAGAGAGAGAGAGAGAGAGAGAGAGAGAGAGAGAGAAGAAAGGGGATCATAAAAAGCCAGAGTGAGGTCTTGGGAGAGGAAGGAAACAGGGTAAACACTTGCAATAGGAAGGCTGAAAGAGGGAACAAGGCAGACAAACTCGGGGCCAGAAGGGAACCAACTGAAAGGGCAAGAAGCTGGCCTGACAGACGGTATTAGGAGATGTCTGTTCCCCCCTGAGCCATGAGAACATGAGAAGCAGCCTATGTCTGAGTCCTGATGTCAGCACCCATTTAAGCTGCAGAGCTGGGGGCATGCTGTGGTGGAGGCAACTCTGGGCAGACAAAAACTTATTTGAGTACTTCTCCTTTATCAGGTCTCAAACACTATTTGCTGAAAGCCAGGCTGTTTGGGGGTATGTGTGCTTCACATTTAAAAATACTGGGAGAGAATATAGCTATTCAAGGCCTATGGCAAACGTACCAAAGACGGGCGTTATAAACAGCAGGTTTTAATCTCTAGGAGGCTAGCAGCTTTAAAAAAAACATTCAATAAACTCACTTTCTGTGTATCTAAAATGTGCCATTATCTGATACATCATGAAACACAACCTAGTGTTTGGATAATCCTGCCTACCGGGTATCTTAGTTAAATGATCCTATAAAAAAATCCAGATACCAGAAGCTACTACTACTACTGTCCTTTCTGTGGAGTAAGAAGGAGAAAACAGAAAGGAATGAGTTCCAGTGTCTGCCTCTCTCACCAACACTCGCTGCTGTTGCTGCATATAACACTCCACCATGGACCATCTGTGTTTTCCAATGAAGTCAACCAGCTACAGGTAATCTTGAAACTGGAAGGTAACCCTCCTTCTAATAAACAGAGAACAATTTATAGGAAAGAATCAGGTCTTCCTTTTCTTAAAGTACAATGAAAACAGCATCATGGTTTGCGTGTAACCCAAGATAGTTTTGAATTCATCTTGTAGCTTGGAAGAGCCACCATCTCCTAACAGCTATCTAGTGTCAGCCCCTAGTGTGCCAAGATCACAAGTGTGTACCACCACACCAATCTGGTTTGTTATTTCTTCAATATCAATGCTTTCAACTATGTCTCTGAATCTTAATGGAGATGAGAAACAATCTAAATAAACTACACCTGAATGAACTATAAGGTGTGGATGTAGCTAACACAGTCAGAGTGCCTATCAGATGTTTCTAACGTTGACATTGATATATTATATTCTCATGCACAAAGTTCACATGTGGGAAATGTGCAACTGAGTAACAAAAAAAATTCTTTTGTTTTTAAAAAAAAAACTGTTAAGAGAATTTACTTTGTAACCTGCTGTGGCTGGGGACTGAACACCACCATAATCTCTAATTGACTGACTGCTCCCTGGTCACATGATCTCTACTGCTATCTTTTGAATTTCTGGTCCTTAACCTTGAGAACTAACACCCAGACCACGAGGGCTGGGTTTGAGGTCGGTGCTCAGGCCACTAGTTATTCTAGAGAGGAATTCTATAACATAAGATGACCAGGCAGTTACCTCTTCCATGTGCAGGAGAAACAGCCAGGGTCTAAATACCAGAAGAGGAGTCAGGGGAGAAACAGCGATGTCCTAGCATTACATGCTGTAGAGTAGAGGCCGATGCATTTCTAAAACTCTACTACCAATCAGATAGGATTCCCTTCCTCCCAGAAAATCTCAATTTCTTGCAACTGGGCCAGGCCACAGTAACACAACCAGAAAGTGGTACACAAAATTATCTATCACACGCTTATCACTTTAAAGATAGTGTGATGTTCACTGGAGTAAGAAATTCCATTTGCAAAGAAAATTCAAAACCATGAAGAAAGTCAGACTGCAAACTAACAGCAAACTAAGGGTTCAAGTTTAAGAATCTTACAGAGGTAAACATTCTCTAAGTACCAAAACACACTTTTAAATTCTCAGAATGAAATGCTAACTGGGGCCGATGACAAGCATCCAAATGGTTACTTCCATCTGTAATGGAGAACATCACCTCATTTGATAGTATGCCACAATTAACTCAATGATAGTATGTCAGGCCATTGTTTCTCCAGTTCCCCATTCCTCCAAACTGCTGCTAGAACAGCATATTTGTGAGATGCTCGGAGGGGAGAAGGGGCTTCCATGAGACAACAAGTTCCAAAGCTGAGGCCAAGCAGAAGTCTTAGCATCCATGTAAATAACCTGTGTGTAATCCCAGTCCTGGAGACAGAGACAAGAAGGTACATGAGGCTTACTGGCCAGACAGCCCAGGCAAATGGGTGAGCTCCAGGCACACTGAGAGACCTTGATTCAAATATCAGGAGCAGAACAATTCAGGAAAACATATGAAGTCAGTGTGTGGCTTCCTCAAGTGCACATGCGAACACACACACACACACACACACACACACACACACAAAGAGAGAGAGAGAGAGAGAGAGAGAGAGAGAGAGAGAGAGAGAGAGAGAGAGATCGATCAGTGGCTTTCCCTAGGCAAATAAGCACAGCATTTCTCAAACTCCAGGGTGTTCTTGAAGAGGTTTTCCCTTGAATAAGCTTCAGGAGTGAGAGGCTCACTGTAGGAAATGTTGCCTTAAATTTTCCAAACCATAGCAGGTTGGAGCCTCAGAGAATTGCAGACCTAGAACAGACGTTATCAGTCAAGCACTAAATGCATGAATCTTTATAAACTATAATTTAATGAGCATCCTTCTATTGATAGTGGTGAAATTAAAACCAGTCCTTATGGATAGTCCTTGAATATTTACAGAATTATCACTGAAGCATTATTCAAGTGTTTGCATCCTGATGTGCAAACTAATGATTCATCTTAAGAAAACATGAGGCCTCTGTGCATATGCCATTTTGCTTGTCATTTTCACTTGTTCTTGGAACCTATGCAGGAAGTGTGAAATCACATGCATAGTCCAGGAAGTGTACAATCACATATAGCAGAGTTCATCCAAAGCATCCCTGGCACAGAGGCTGCACCTAGCCCCTCCTCTTTATGACCTGACAGTGCTCTCTTTACCAATTTCTTAAAGTTCTATAGTTAAATATATATATGAATAGAATATATAAAAAATTAAATATAAGTAAATTACTGGTAAGACAATTAAATTATAATACCCTAGGTTGTCTTCAAATAGTTAATTAAAAATTATTGTTCTTAAAACTAAACATAACAATAGCAACTTCTTTTTGTCACACAAAAATGAGCAATGTCAAAGTCCGATTGAGTTTTTTAGCTAATGACAATTCAGCCCTGGGCCTACCTCCTCTAACAAATCACCCTTCCATCCAGCTTCTGTGGCTTCAAGTCTAACTGAAGGCTGCATACAATGTGAGAAATCTATAAATGCCATTTATATACGGTAACATGACAAGGAAAGGGTGGGCAGGGAGCAGCATGGCACGCTCACCAGCGGGGGGAGAACTGTGCAAGCCCAGGTGTCTGAAGATTAGGAAGAACCTTTGGGAAGCTTGAAGCTTCAAAAGCAGGAGAAAGAACAAAATTCCTTTAAGAAAAAAAGAGTTTATATCTTGAATATCACCATAGAATCTTTGTCCAGAGATGGATGGAGATAAAGACAGAGAACCTCATCAGAGCAACAGACTGAGCTCCCAAGGTCCAGTTGAAGAACAGGAGGGAGAAGACGAGCAAGGAAGTCAGGACCACAAAGGGTTGGTCCACCCACTGAAGAAGTGTGCCTGTTCTAATGGGAGCTCACCAAACCCAACTGAATGAGCATGCAATCAAACCGGAATCTGAATGTGGCTGACAATGGGGGCTGACTGAGAAGCCATTAATAAAGGCACTGAGACTTGTTTCTACTGCATGTACTGGCTTTTTGGAACCCTCGTCTATTTGGATGCACAGCTTTCTAGGCCTGGATGTAGAGGGGAGGGCCTTGGACTTCTCACAGGGCAGGGTTCCATGCCTACTTAAGGAAGGAGGAGGAGGGAGGAAGGTGAGTGGGGGAGCTGGTAGGGGGGATGGGAGGAGGGGAGGAAGTGTAAATTTTTGAATGGAAAAATAAAAAAAGAAAAAAGAAAAAGGAGTTTATAGGATTCTTTTTTTTTTGTCTTCCTTCTTGCTTCTAACTAACGAACAAGTTCTATGAAAACTCCTCTTAAAGCAGTACAGTGGTGTATACCTGTATTCCCAGTAGCTGCAGGACAGAGGGAGGCAGGAGGCTCATGCAGAGCCTATCCTTGGGCAGACACAGTAGCTTGTACCTTTTTGTAACTCGGGAGACGAAGGAAATTGAATCGCTGTGAATTCAGAGCTAACTTGGCACACCTAGCAGTGAGTTCCAGCCCAGCCAGAGATGCTGAGCAAGACTCAAAGAATCAATACCTTCAGGCCTTCCTGGACTTCAGAGCAAGTTTCAGAATGACTTGGGTTACCTGAGACCCTTTCCAAAGAATTTGTTTTCAATAATAATAATAACAACAAGAGCTTAAGAAATCTCTGTAGGCGTAAACAGACCCAGGACCAATAAAAACACATTCAGACATGGGGTATGTGCAAGCTACTCATGTGTTCATGCTCAGCTGATATGAAGTCAGACTTGACTGATGAGTGACATCACATGACCCTCACTCTCACGTGGGTCATTTACTGAAAAACTGCGGTAGGAACTGTAACGGACTCTATGAGTGATAACTGCCCTTTTTTATTTTATTGGCTTCACTCAACCTGTTTCTAAGTTTGATAATCACAACTTTTGATCTAAACATGTTCTCAAAACATGGACCAGAGACTCCAAAAGGTTCCAACGTTCTCAGAATAAAACTGACTCAAGGCAACATTAATAAGACAACAGAAATAAACAGGGGTAGGTCCTCTGCGTCCATTGTGTGCCATATGGGTAGAAAGGCCAGTAAAAAGGAGGTAATTGCAGAGTGAAGAGGGGCCAGGGACATGTCTGTCATGCTTCCAGAGAAGACTCGTGACTCAGAAGAAAAGGCAAGGGTCTACAGCTGACTGGGAAGGAACTTGGACACAGTAAAAATATCTGTCTGCTTTTCAAGGGAAATATTGGGGTAATAAGAGAGACACTTGGACTGTCTGGGGGCTAGCACCAACCACATGTCCTCGGGCATGTTGTTTTGACCATATGGAAGCAATTAAAATACAAGGTTTCTAATGTTTCCTCCAGATCCAAAGTTCTAAAATGGAAATAAAACTGAAGGAAGGACAGCGAGAGTCACTGGGTTCAAAGAGGCACCATTTATTGGAAATGGTGAAGAAACTAGGTGTACACAGGCTCAATGCCAAGTGCATAATTGGGGTGATTTCGTGACCTGCTGACAAGGGTGGTCATCTGAGCTGGGTGTTGCCCTAACGCATGCAAAGGATGCTACAACGTGAGGCTCCAGAGTGAGTTCCTACGGAAAACCCAGAAGGCAATGCTTTTCAAAGAGAAAAACTTTAGAACAATAAAAAATGCCGCTTGCAAATATTCATGGGATTAGTTTCCAGAACAGTTAAGGTGGGCAAAGAGAAGGGAGAGCAAAGACCTGCTTTGAGTACACAGCCACACACCAGGGGGAACTGGCTCATGCGCCATATGCCTTCCAAATGACTCAGGGGATATGCATGCAAGGAAAATGCCTGCTGTGGTCAGAAACCAGAATAGAAACTTGAGTTCTGCACGGTTTGATATATACTGAATTTTAATGTCAGAAGAATGAATGTAATCTGTATTTTTTTTTAAAAACTGTATTTTGCCATATGTTCAGAAACTTTTGCAAAACTTCATGGGTAATAATGATACTGCAATAAACACCACTGTGTGTGTTATATCAACGCATGTGCATACATGTGTGCAAGTATACTTACCTATGTGTGCACATGTGGAGGTCAGAGGTCAACACTGAATGTCCCCATCCATCTTTCTCCACCTTAATTTTTGAGATAGGGTCTCTTACCAATTATTAGTCTTCAAGTTCAGATAACTATCTGGGCAACAAATCCCAAGGATTTGCCTGCCTCTCCCTCCCCAGTATAGCAATTATACATCGTTGTTACCACACCCAGCTTTCACATTGGTATAGGGGGTCCAAAATCAGGCATCCTGTACTTGGAGCAGGCACTTTCCCCACTAAACCATCTCCCTGGCCTCAACTGTGGCATTTCTTACAGAAGTGAGGACAACAGTATAGCCAGTGATGACCAAGAGGAGAGTAGACACAGAAGAATGTTTCGACAGGAAAAAAACAAAACAAAACAAACAAACAAACAAACAAAAAAACGAACAACCATGGTCACACTGTCTACTTGTGGGCTAGTATGAGAGGAAAATTGCCACCATGTCTTAGACAACATTTGAGCAAACTCTTTGTTACAGTAATGTAACCTGCATCTTAACTCAAGGCACCAATGAAACAAACCAATAAGCAAATGTACAAGTACGCATGCACACCTCCTATCCAATCCCTCCCCCCTGCTACAAGACTGGCTACAGTTTTAGAAGTTTCTTGGAGCTCTGAATCATTTCTTAGTACTCAGAGATAAACATTTCATGATAATCGGAAGCAGTTGGGATGTTTGGGAGAACTAGCTAAAGAGACACCAGGGAGGCTTTTGTCTTGGAGCAGTCACAAGGAACCTCATTTTGCCAGCTAAGACTGTAGCACACAGGTGGAATGGGAAAGCACTGTGCAGAACAAAGCATAATTCAGTGATTGGCTTTTCCCCCAGTGACCTGAATTCTTCCATATCTCATCTCCGTTCTCAGGCCTGCAAGCAAGCAATCTTAATGAATGTCAAAACTTATTTAAGTGTGTCACTGTAAATACCAGGGGCAATAATCATTTAGACTCTAAAACTACAATGCTATTCACCTTTAAATGGAAAGAAATCATTAAGCACTATTATTCAAATTCTATTTCTGTCATTAATTAAAAGGTAGATTTCTAAAGCCAACATTTTTTACAATAAATGGATGATCTGTAAAACAAAGAGACACAATCATTCTTTATGATTAAATACCATGAAAATATGTCTAAGGAATATAAAAATTCTAGGAAGACAACACCAACTGTAGGCTTACAAATGAGTCTCATATTCTAGCCAAAATATTTTGCATTATTATTTTAATTCAATATCTCACTTTAATAAGCACAAAAATGATACCTAAAGGCTCATCTGTCACATAAACTAGGAATCTGAGACATAGGGAGAACTCCTTCATTTCACACAGAATTGAAATACAGGGATGGTGGACTGTCATGTGCTATATAGATCCACTGCCATTTTTTCAGCAACTGCAGCGATGTGTAGAATTTTAAGCTTTCTGACAGAAGTTTTGTACTGCAAATGTGTTAGTATGAGCCCTCAGAGGACCTCCTGGGGCAGGGATATGAAGCAACGCAGTGCGGTTCACCCTGGATACCCACGTGGCTTCCTGACTGAGATCCAGCTGTCTAATGACACCATGTGCTCTCACCCACAGGACACATGCAGCAATCTGACCATGCGAGGAATCAAGGCAACATCTAATTTTGTTCAAACAATAAAGGGGAGGAAGAGTTGTGAGAATTCAAGCTGTTTAAAAATCAGTTACCAGGCCACAATTCATTATCACAATAACTGAAATCTGCTTCCATTTAATTAAATAATAACCATATTCTGACAAGCGGAGAATTCATCATTTGGGAATTTGAATTATCCATGGTATGGTACACACATTATAATATGAATATAATGCAATTAATATAAACAGTATGCATAACTGGGAAGCCAATCCAATTTTAGAAGATTGTGCATATTTGGTTTTAGGCATATGGCACATCATCAAATAAAAAATATAATGAAAATATATTCATCAAATTTGCATATAAAGAATAAAAAAGATAGCAACCATGAATGCCTGTTATGGACATTAGAAATAAAAACTAATTTATGTCCTCAAAAGTACTAGAGCAGTCATATCAATAAAACAAATATAAACATCTGTTAACAAAATAAAATATAACTTAGCTTATTTAGAAGTCAGTTCGAGGTAAACCATGATATCTGCATTCATTCTATATTGACACAATTGCTCTGTCAGGTAAAAATAAACAAAAATGGAAGATCTAAATGAAATAAAGCTTGAGATTTTATTTTATTTATATTGAAAAAAATTTCTTCCTCCTCCCAGCCTCCTATTTCCCTACTTTTTTAAAGAAGTTATTTTGACAATATGGCTGCTGAGAGAGGACCTGAAGAAGCACAGCATCAACAGACATGCTAAAATGGAAGGGGGGAATATCAGGGAGCCCCATTCCTAGCCAAAGAACTATAGTCAGCTAAGGAATCCCCATAGAGGGAGAACAGTCTTCCCTAGAGATAAGTACTGAATTTGTTATCCAATACCAAATGGTTTGTCCTGAAATCACATAAATACAACTAACATTAAACAGACTGAGCAGGTAGCATTTTTTTTTATATTTAAACACACCTATATGTTTTGTTTCCTTTAAATCCTCAGCAAAATAAAATTATGTGATGCATGGGTTTTTCGAACCAACACTTATGCCACCATTGTGTTTATGAGATATCTCCATATTGCTACAAAGACAAGCCTGCGCACTGCTTCTATGGTCAATGTAAGTACAGGAATATTATGTAGACTTTTTTTTTTATCTAATCTGATGCTCATAGGCATTTGGAGATGCTCAAGCTTTGGCTATGGCAGTGGTATATCTGCTGCAATGTGGCTTGAGTCTTTTGATACATATGATTTGTGTGGCCATGAGAACACAAATGTAGGCTCAACTGTAGTAAATGCCGTCAAACCATTTTCAAAACACACCATTACTCTGACTACGAAGAGAGTTCTGTTTCTCTTACTGCCATCCCCACAATGGTTTTGTGTTTTCATAACATCCATCTCCCTGAGTAGGCAATGGCCCTTCACATTGTGATTTCATTTGAGAAATGTCAACATCATCCAAGGGAAATGAAAATTTAGAGAGATATTACATGTAATAGTACAAAATACTTTGAATGAATAAATTTAAATGAAAAAATATAAGATATAAGAACCCATGAGCGGTTCAGAAACTCTCAGCTTTGGGAATTTGTCCCCAGAGCCCATGCGACAATGTTTAGGGCATATGTTTGACTGTTAGGGGTGGAGGAAGGGGATGCTAGTGTCATCTGGTGGGTAGCAAACAACTGTGCTAGTATGTATCCTAGTATACACAGAAGAGTGAGCTGAATTCCACATCAAAGGAATATCTATAACAAAATGTTAGTGCTGAGGCGGAGAATCCTCTAGTGACCATAGAACTCTAAAATGTAGACATAAGTAGACGGGGATGTAGGCTCTCTGATGCTTCTGGACTGGAATTCGGTATAGACATCAGAGATGTCAAGACATCTGTGAGACAGATACACTCATTATTTTGACTGTGATAATGGTTCCATGATTGGAGTTCTGGGTCAACATTAACCAACTCATACATTTTCAAATGTTTGGTTTATTTTACTTCAGCTATTTATCAATGAAGCTATTGTTTTAATTCTTCAAAATTATTTTCAAATGGACTAAATTTAACAAAAGATATCCAAGTTCTGCAAATGCTGACGGAAATGAATCTCCAAGTTTTCTGAAAATCTCTGGGCCTTGGTGACGCTTCAAGTGATTTTTCTTGTAAAATTCTGAAGTGCTATAATATAAATGTTCTACAAACCTTAGAATCAAATATAATTTTTATACAAGTTTGTTGGTCTAGGCCTGTAATCCCAGCACTTGGGATGCCAAAGCAGGAAGACAGAAAATTCAGGAGAGTTCTAAGACAACCTACATAAGTTAGGGAAATTCTGTTTCAAACTAAAAAGTACAAAGAGTAAAGTTTGTATCTCAGTGGTACAAAACCTGCCTAGCATTCTTTGTTAATCCTTGATACCTAGAAACTAAAAGAAAAGGGAAAGAGGTCAACGTTTTCACTACCTGAACCCATGAAGGACATGAAAAACTACACAGGGTAATTTTTCTCCTATTAAAAATGTGAAAACCATGAACAAATATTAATTTGCATATGAATGCAGATCTCACTTTATTCTGGGAACTAGAAGGTTCTTCAGTATCTAACAAACAAGCAGACCTTCTTACTGTTTATATAACAAAGGATAAAAAACTATCCAAATAGATGCATAAAATATTTATGATTAAATGTGGAAAAGGGACTAGGAATGGAATAAAAATTTCATAAAATAAAGTATTAACAGAATTTGTGTTAAGATAATAATAAGACTCCTTATTCCAGAGACTGGAGGGTGTGGCAGGGGCCAGTGGAAGGCTCAGCAGGTAAGGTCACACTGGCAGCGTGAGTTCAATCCCCAGGATCCATAAGGTGGAAGAAAAAACTCACTAGCTACCCACTGATGTCCACATGGATGCAGTGTCATACCTGCACATGCAATCACACACGTACAAACAACAATAAAATTTTTAAATATGTTTGGGAATTTAGGTATCAATGCTTCTATTTAACCCTATATTGAACATAGTGAAATAAAGTACAAGAACTTAAAATAATGAATAAAAGTCCAATTATCATAGTGACAATGATCTCTTGAGACAATCTCCAACCAACATGTGTGCTATTAGAGTAGACATGAGGGCCTGCACGTTGGAGTTTCTGTCCTGCCCAGTTCCCATAGCTGGCAAGTCCCAAAGAAAATCACACAGAGAGTCTACATTAGATATAAACAGATTGGCGTATTCCCTCAGGTTTTCTTATTAGCACTTGTAGCTCATATTATCCCATTATTCTCATCTATGTTAACCACATGGCTCAGTACCTTTTTCAGTGGGGCAGGTCACATCCTGGTTCTTTGGTGGTCTGGGCAGGATTGTGAAACAGGGAGCTTCCTGCTTCCCAGAATTCTCCTGTTCTCATCGCCCTGCCCCACCTCTACTTCCTGTCTGGCTGACCCACCTATACTTCCTGCCTGGCCAATCAGCATTTATTTAAAACATGATTGACAGAATACAGACAATTCTCCCGCACCACTACATTCTGTAGTAGGGAGGTGCAGGCCCCTTGTTCTGTCCCGCCTGGCTAGCTTATACCCGAAATAATCACATGGAAACTGTATTAATTAAAACACCCTGACCCATTATTTGTAGCCTCTTATTGGCTAACTCTCACATCTTGATTTAACCCATTTCTCATAATCTGTATTCACCATGAGGTCGTGGCTTACTGGGAAAGATTCAGCATGTCTGACCTGGTGGCTGGCTCCATGGCGGAAATCCCTGACCCTGCCTTTTTCTTCCCAGAATTCAGTTCTGTCTACTCCGCCTATCTAATTGCTGCCCTATCAAAAGGCCAAGGCAGTTTCTTTATTCAACCAATGAAAGCAATACAGTAGATAAATTAAAAATGCCCTAGAAAATAATAAATGTACAAAGCTAATACCTACAGTAACAAAACCCAGAAACAACTTAGACTAACAAGGACTCACAAATCCATAGGGAAAGATGTTAAAATATTCCAAGGCCTACCCCAAGGGAACTATGGAATATCACTGAGAAGAAAAAATGACAGAAAATCTAAATGTTCAATTCATGGCTTCTTAGATGCACTGTGGTTAAGTATAAATTCTCCCCTAGCTTGGTCTATGGTATATATGCCTTTTCTAATAGAAATAAGATTGCATGGAAAATTCTAAGCTTCTTCCAAAGTGTCTATGAAAACTCTAAGGGCCACAGTCAAGGAAAGTGAACAGAGCAGATGAGCTGCCTCTATGTGACAAGCTCACAAGAAGGACCGGACTGCTCTGGTAGCAGCATAAATGGTGTCTACAAATGGAGGCAGTTGTGTTTGTGTTTTGACAGGAGTGACAGAATGTTCTGGTGGTGGAACTGGACCACAGTTATAGGAGGAGTAGAAGGTTTTAGTTTTACAGAACGTATATTAAATAATAACATATTTCTGTAGCTGGAGAGAAAACACTGTGGTTAAGAGCTCTTGTTTCTCTTCCTGAGTTTGGTTCCCTGCACCCAGGTCAGGTAGCTTGCAAACCCCCTGTAACTCTAATATCAGTGGATCTGATGGCCTTTGCAGACGCCCTCATTTATGGGGCACACACCCAAGCAGACATACTCGTATTTACATGGAAAAACAAAAATAAATCTTAATTTTCTTCTTATATTTATACACTTACCTGTTCTTTGGTAGCAAGCTAAACATCTAGAGTTTAAAACTGTTTTGGTGTAAAACAGCTCATTTGTATAAATTAAAAGTTTATAGAACTCGATCATGATTTAAATTCAATGAAATTATAATAAATATTAGGTACACAGAAAATATTTTCTTTTGGTGGTTATTTGTTTGTGTTGAGACACAATCTCACTATGTATCCTTGGTTGTCACCTGGAACTCACTATGTACATCACGGTTGCCTCAAACTCACAAAAATCTGTCTGCCTACTTCCTGGGTTCTAAATTAAATGTGTGCACCACCATGCTCAGCACAAAAGTATTTTCAATTAAATAAAAACTATTGTAACATATTCTCTAGATTGAAACATAAGCCTGTCTAAAGTTGGCCTATGATATCCTAGAATCCTTTTTTCTTGAAGAAATATATTTAAAACAGACATCTGAATTAATAAAGCTAATACCATTGTTATTAGCTTATTTCATTTTCTGTGATAGAAAAGTTTCACAAGTATCATAAAATATCCAGAAATCAAAAAGTGTGTATTTTTAAGAATCACATGTACTAATACATAAAAATAAGTTATTTTTATAGATCTAATAGAAGCCACAAACCTCACCAAGTAAATTCAGCATCATAATAGATTAGTTCATTTTATCATGCTTTAATAGATTTTTGTTTTGTTTCCTTTCTTTTTCTTTTTTTTTAAATTTGCTTTTCTTTCAAAAGAATTTCTAAATGGAGAGAGCATTAGAGAAAGAATTTAAATGAGAACGCAGGGTACAGAAAGCACCATTCTGGAAATGCTCCCAAAAAGAGATTTGTAGAAGTGGGAAATCTCAGTGCTGGAAGCCTCTCCTAGGTCTTCCATCAAGGCGTCCTTCCTTACATTCACTTAGCCTTTATTTAACTCCTCTAATAACAACACACAGGCTTCAGCATGAATACACAAGTAAGGAGGTGAATCTGTCAAGCCCAGATGCAAGCTTGTTCTATGTAAGAAAAACCTCCCCATACCACTAAACTTTCTGACGTAGTTCATCACCAATGGCAGCAAGCTTCCCTTTCATAAGCTACCACATCAATATCTGACTCTCCTTCCAGATGTGTTAAGGCACTGCTCTATTTATTAATTTTGTTCCCATTAAGAGCAAAATAAAAAAGACAAAACTAATAGGCTCAAGAATTAACATTAGCAAAGTGCAATTATGGTGTGTCTCCTAAAAATGTAATAGGAATATCATGTTGTCAGAAAGAAAAAAATAGAAAATTACCCCTCAAAATCAGTGCCACTGATGATACAATAAATATACAACTAGGAAAATGTTCTTCTTAGAGCAAAACAGTATTCATACATGTACTTACCGTGGGAAGTTACACTCTTGAATTTGTTTTTAGATTATCTATTCTTTAATAACCTATATTAGAAGTTTCTATGATATAAAATATACCAGCAATACTGGAATATTCCTTTGTGACATCTGAATGCAAACTATAAACTAATATGATGTAGAGAGAATATAAAGCAGTTTAGGGTGGATTTATTTAGAAATAAGATGCTATTCTGAGTCTCTTTCAAAAAATTAATATTGAACACCAACTACATTACTGCACATATAGAAAATAAGCATGCATTATTAAGTTGCTTTTGAGAAAAGGGTGGTTTATTTAACAAATGGCTCTGGCATACTATTAGAAAAAATAAACCAAGATTTGATACTGAAAATAAAATGTGACAAGAAAAATCCAAAGGGAGTGGATTTGACTTGCAGATTGGAAGCATGAGGAACACTAGGCTGGGGTGACAACTATTTTAAGAAACAGTCACTTAGAGGCTACATACAGCACGTGAAGAAGGAGAGGCATTCAAAGAACCTGCTATGTCTTAGTAACCACTGTGATCTGCATCCACAAGCCGTCCTCCACACCCTCTGCCATGCAGGTTCCCATGGGCCAGGCTTGACTGTAGGCAACCTTGGCTTTGAGGACTCGGGTTAGTTGCAATGCAGAGGGCAAGAAAATGAGAGAAGCCTTCTCATCCTAACTCCAGTTCATGGGCATGGGAACTAACATGTTGGCTATTTCAGTCAAGTGACACGGAGTTCCTTTAGTTCTGGGGTCCTAGATACCACTGTTCACGTAGTGGAGACTAACAATACAGGAAGTCACACTGAGCAAACTCAAGGCTGTCTCCCCCAGTGAAAGCCCTGCTCTAAGTTTCGGTGTCACTCCTTGCCTAACTCTACAGCAGTGACCTGTGCAGAAAGAAAATCTCCTTAATTATAGTTCATAAAGTCCCCTGAAAAGCTAGTTCTTAGCATGCAGGAGGGTGGAGGCTGCGCTTGCACTATGTGCAGGAAAGGCGGAGCCTCTGCCCTATACAGCTGAGGCTGAGCTTGCACACTATACAATGACACTGTAGTGAGGACCATTCAGCAGGAGACTGATAGCACCCTGAGAGCAGCAATCTAAACTACAGGCCAATGACTTTCTTTTAAAGATGACTGAGAAGAGGCCTTTTGGCATCTGAGCCACCACAAGGTGGACCCCAGAATCATCATGCAAAAGAGTCCTAATTTACTTACAGTGTGAACCCCAGCACTGTTGAAAACAATAGAGTAATTGGGCAGCAATTAATGGACCCTAAGAACTGTGTATAATATCAAAGAGGATTGTAAAATCTTGAGCACAGTCCTATCAACACCTTAATTTTATTCCCAATGCTTGCCAAGGAAAGAGAATGATTGGCAGCATTACAATGTGTGTGAATGGCAGATGAAACGACACTGGGACTATTGACAACCTCATACAAACTAACTGTTACACCTCTCCACACAAATATAATCAAACTCCTAAAAAGTCTTTTTAAATAAGGATAAAATAAAGTTAAAAGCAAAAGAAACATTTTCCTTTTATGAGGATAGAGGGTTTTAGGTAATCACTATGTCTACCACAGTTGTTTATTTAACTGAGCATTAGATACAAGGACAAAGAAAGCACTAGGGTGACCATGCTAAAGGCCACAGCTATGCACTTGCTAAGAAGCAATGGCGAGTTGGGTGGTGGTGGCACATACCTTTAATTTCAGCACTCAAGAGGCAGAGACAGGTAGATCTCTGTGAGTTCAAGGCCAGCCTGGTCTACAGAGTGAGTTCCAGGACATGCTCCAAAGCAGAAGAAGAAAAAGAAAAAGAAGAAGCAAAGGCCCAGCCTACACACAGCGAAGAAACCAACGGTACTAAAGTAGTCTAAGGAAATCTCCACAAAATAATAAGAAAGGGGCTGGAGAGGTTGTTGGGTGGCTAAGGGAACTTGCTGCTCCTGGAGAGCGCCAGAGTTCCATCCCCTAAACCCATACAGTGTAGATTAGGACTTCCTATAACACCTACTCTAGGGAGCCTGGGCCTCTCTGCTGTCTTCTGTCTATATCTGTACACAGGTGTCAAACTTTCACACAGACACATAAACAAAATTAAACTAAAATGAATTAATAAGAAAACATCAATGACCACAGTCCTGGGTATGGGGTCAGGCATCAATATATAGGTGGGCTACATGGCGTAATATTAAATGCTTACTTTTAAAAATAAAGATGGAGACAGAAAGATAAGGAAGTGGGGGGATGAGGGTTGAGGACCTGGGTTCTAGTTCCAGCACCACATGGTGGCTCACAACCATCTGAAACTTCATTTCCAGGGTCACGGATTCCTCTTCTAGCTTCTGCACACACCAGGTATACAAGTGGTGCACATATATGTAGGTGAAACATGATATATATATATATATGTATATATATATATATATATATAAAGATTTTAAATAGCTAAAACAAGGCATGATTAACTAAGTCAGTCATAATAATGGTATCCCATGAAGAATATGAAGCAGCCATACTGAGGTAGTGGCTATAATAAACAAGCAGATAGAAATCCTAGATTGAAAAGTAAGATAAGCAAAATGAAATCTTCTAGAGGAGCTGGACACTAAATCAGAGCAGTCAAATGGAAGAAACAGTAACACCGACGGCAGATCAACGGGTACTATACCTTTGCTATAGTTTGACCATTTCCCAAACAAAAATAAAACAATAAATCCTAAGGCTGAAAGTTAATTGTTGCAGTGACACTAAGAAGTGGCGTCTTTTTTAAATTTAAAATTTTATGTGTATGGGTGCTTTGAGAGCACGCATATCAGTGCACCTATATGTGCAGTGCCCCATGGAGGCCAGAAGAGGGCACTGCCTGGAACTGGAGTAATGGACAGGCGTGAGTTACCATGTGGGTGCTGGGAATAGAACCGTGAGCCTCTGGAAGAACAGCCAACTCTAACATCTGAGAAGTGGTATTCTGGAAAGGTGACTAGTCATGAGAATCCACCCTTAAGAATGGATTAGTGCCTTTATCTTATTGAACGTTCATGTGAATTCTCTCTTATTAAATAAATTAAGTGTTTTTCACAAATCAGAAAGAAATAGATAAAAGCCATAATTCTTAGTAAGTGATGTGCTATTTCTTTATCCGGAAAGCTTAGACATATAAAATAAAAAGCAGGGAAGAATTACCAGTGGCATAGTAAAATGTGTAAAACAGGACATTTTTATATACTTCAAATATAATTAACATGCTGTGGAAGAGGAGACCCCTTTACAATAGCAATTACTAAAACAACACCGTTAATGTACCTAATAAGAAACCCAGAGCTATTATTTCATCCCCCGTGCTTTTTCAGATTAATGAGTTCTATTCCAAGTGTTCTTTCTGTGTTCTTTCATCACAGCTCTAACTTGTTCTGGCTAGTTCAGATCACTAGCCAACTGTTTTGAGAGGTAACTGCTAGTTCTTGGCCTTTGCCTTGCTCAATCCAC
Organism: Alexandromys fortis; assembly: GCF_014885135.2. Taxonomy (NCBI): domain Eukaryota; kingdom Metazoa; phylum Chordata; class Mammalia; order Rodentia; family Cricetidae; genus Alexandromys; species Alexandromys fortis. Next base: position 12,663,944 of record NW_026067904.1, read on the forward strand.
AGTTCACATATGAACGAGGGCATGCCCCTCTGGAGCCACATCACTTCTCTTGGCTTCAGCGATGCCTCTTTGGCTTTCCTCTACCTCACTTTACCTGGCTGCTGCTGCTCAGTCATCTTTGAAAAGCCATTTACCTTTATGCAGTCATTAAGATGTAGAAGGCTCAGGTTTTAGTCACCTAATCTTCTTGCTTTATAACCATGCCATTTGTATCCAAATGTTTCTGTTTAGTTCTGGGGACTGAACTCAAAACTTCACACCGGCGAGGCAAATGTTCTACCACCGAATTACAGGCTTGATCTATGGTATTAACTGACGCACATATATAAGTGGCACCATTTATCTTAAATTCTATCTATAACGGTAGTTCAACATCCACACCACTACAGCTAACATGTGAAGCATGATTAATATAAATTCAGAGACGGAAATTGGGGTTCAACCTGAAGGTCAGAAGAGCAAAGCAGTCAGCTACTGGATCTTACCTTGACCTCAGTCCGAAATTAGTGATCCTGCCTCCAGGAATCTTAGAATGAGACTGTGTGTGAGAGCTGTCTCCTCCCATTTTATAATCCTCTCTAGTTCTGGGATTAAGGGTGTACATCACTACTGCCTGGTTTCTATGGCAAGCTAGTGTGGCTACTGAGATTAAAGATGTGTGTCATTGTTGCCTGACCTATAAGGCTGGCCACAATGGCTATTTTACTTTTCTGTTCCTCAGACAAACTTTGTTTATTAAAATACAAGTGAAATGCCACTACAAACGTGTTTTTACCACATGTACATAAACTTCTAAAATGTAAGATATATATATATATATATATACATATATATATATGTTGAAATTTAAAAATCTTCTGTCTTCATCCATTTGTGTTGCTGCAACAAACTACCAGAGACAAGGTAATAGATAACGAACATAAATGTATTCATAGTTGTGGAATCTAGACGTGGAGCTCTGGGCACCAGTGAAAACTGAGTCTGATGAAGGCTGATCTCTTCTAGGAAGACACTGTGTTGCTTGGTTGTCACTTGGTAGAGTAAGTCCAAGGGTGGAGAAGATTTGTGGCTTCAGTTACAAGGACACTAATCCCACTGACAAGGGCAGGATCCTCAGGATTTTAATCACTTCCTTGAAAGCTCTTACTCTTAATACTATCATCACGGGTTCAGGTTTAAATGCACGGATTTGGATGGAAACATACATTCCAAATACAGCACACATTCTTCTCTCAGCTTTACCTAGCTCAGAAAGCAGCTTCATTCCTTCACTGCGACAAATGACGCATGAAGGTGAGTGCTGGGTAACTAACATTCACAGGAGGAGGAGATAGCTCTGGATGGAAAATTCATGAGTTCTGCAAAATGCTGAAGGATTCCCCCTCCCCACAATACATTTGCAGAGTTTTATTTATGAGAAAGCCAGTGTTCTTAGATTTGAAATAATCTTTCTTTGCTCCTTATTGTATGTTATTGAGATTTCCAGATAAAATGATATGTAGAATTTACAGAGAAAGACTGGGCAAAAATTGTCTGAAATAGATAGTTAGCAGTGACCTTTGTTCATGCAGAATTTTGAATGATGCTTGTTCCCACCATTCAGACTGGGAAAGCATGTGTCCTTGTGGTTAAGTATAATTTACTGTGGATTCAGTGCTATTATGCTTGCTTTTGGGATCTTAAGCTTCTAAAATATCAAAGCTGCTTCCAGATAAATATATCATTCTCACTTTCATTCTCTCTCAATCTCTCTCTTATTCTTCCCCTACTTACTCTAATTTATATTTCAAAGGAACTCGGTGTATATTTTCTGCTAGGCTGTGAAGTCATGGCCAGCTCATAAAACAGAATATCCTCATGTCTACCACATTGTTCAGCCCACTGTGGTAGAACTGATTTGTAAAATAAATGAATTCTCTGGATGATATTCAGTGTGTGAACGGGTACCATTGAGAACATTTTCAGTAGATGCTGAATCGGACATTGCTATGGAAGTGGCTTTTGTCCGGAAATCTGCTGGACCTCACAAGAGTCATTCTGGTCAGTTCAGGAAAAGATACATGTTTACCAAGTCCATGCTTGACCTAGGATAAGCCTGGCACTTGTGAATAGTAGGGACTATTTCTTTAACAAGAGACAACTTAATCATATACTTAGTGACACATCAATGCGCATGTGTTTCCTTCAACTCACAAAATAGTCTCTTTAGACCACAAGGCAACCGCAGAATAAAAACTTCCCTGGAACATTTTCTGCAGTAGGCTCCTATTATAGATACTACATCCCAAGGAACATTCCAGAAAGCAGAAGTTGTATTTAAGTGTTTAATGCTGGCCCCCATCACTCAAAGCTAATTTTATACAGACAAACAGACAATCCATGGATAGTTTTCTCTTGGAGATACAACCTTTCATTAGAGCAAATTACCTTAGGTTACCCCCGTAACTGCCTTCAGATATTAGAAATATGAAAATAATTAAATATGTGCACTGATGTAGAGATCCAAACACGATTCCTCATTATCCCTTGCTTATTTTTGAGTCTTTATTTTTTCATGTCATCTCCAATGTATTGAATTAGGGTGTTTTTATATAATTATTTATTTTTAAGTAGGACTGAATAATCACTAGAGATTTAAAGGTGATTTCATAATTTAATTAAGTTTTTTCTTCTGTCATCCTTAATTTAGGAGTTTCTACATGATATCTATTCACAAGAGTCCATGGTTGCCTTGATATGAAAATGTTCCTTACCATTCAAACAACAGGTGCCCTGCCATCTGAATTCACTCTCACCATCTCACCCCCATGCTGTTCCTTTCCACATCTGTAGCAAAGCTAGTGGAAATCTGTTCTTTCTACAAGACTCTCATTTTCCCTGGCTGAAAAAAGCTGAGAGTTTTGCTATAAATATTTTATTAAGTGAGTTAGAAAGCAAAGGGTAACTATACAAATATCACTTGGCAGCTTAATGTATCCATAATAAAATATAGTAGTGGTGGTGGATTAGACACAGTTGAAGATGCCCTTGCATGCTGTGCAATTACCACACCATGTCTTGTATGTATGATGCAGAACAGGTTTTGTCATATGCAATGGTGTTTTCCAGGCTGAATATGTTTGCATTCCCCTGTTAGCCGCCCTGTGCACGGGAACAGAAGGAGCTCCATTTTTTTTGACTTGTCCATTATTTATAACTCAGTCTAATCTGTACATCATCTGACATAAGCTGAAGCTAGATACTGCTTAATAAAATTGGATGCTAACCTCAAGTGAGCTAAGAAGTGAATAATGTAAAGATCAGTTGTTTCCATAAGTCATTTCCATATTATTAAATAAGCTATGTATACCTACATGCTTCCCTTACAGCCTGAATTGCAAGAATGGGAATAGCAAGTCTCCGTTTGCAAGGATATCATTGGCTACATATGATTTAGTATCACCAGTAAGTGACTTAGGCAAGAAGGAATAATGGATTTTCTAAGTACTTTAAGATATGCTTTCAGAAGCAGGGGAAAAGCCAATGTGTCCATTCCATTAAAATAATTACATTTCAAGTTACTTTTACCTAAAGGCTTAAGATACTAGTACTTTTCATATCTTTAATACATTTGAATTTTATAATCTTTTAGGTAAATTGACATTTCCTTATATATGCTATTTGTAGAATAAAATAAGAGTATAATTTTTAAATCAATATATACAGTACGTGGAGCGATCTCTAATAGGAGCCTGGCTTATTGAAAATGTATGAGCTATTTCCGTGGAGGGAAAAGAACGTGAAGCCCTTTCCCATTTGCATTTATAAAGGCTCCTTTAAATATATACGCTGATGCCAACATAGCCATCAGAAATCAATAAATCACATTCTCGGCTGCAGTAAATACTTGACATACACATTCATTTTCCTGGTCCAAAAGTCTCTGTAAAAGGACTGTGTAAATGTTCCATTTTAGTTTAATGACATTCTCCACAGTTAAAATTATGTGCATTACTGTTAGTGAGTGCAGACAGGATTTTAAAGTGCCTATACTGTACATATCTTTCAGAAGCTAACCATTTGGCAGACCATAGACACTCTGATACAGACCCAGAACAAACAACAACAGCAGCAGAGCAGACTGAAATGCTGCAATTAGCATTTGGTCAAAAATAAAAGCTATCATTTATTGGGAAGCTGTTGGGGGATGGTCTAATAAAGATTTGCAGACAGCCCTTGGTGCCCCAATGCCATCAAAAGGAGATGGTGAAGATCATCACTTAAAAATGAGTCAGGTGACAAGAATGACAACAACCTATTCATCAGTAAGCTTCAATTTGAAAGTGTAATAAAAGGCTAAGTATGACTCCACTTTAGGTGACATTTATTCCACCAGCTGTCATATATTTTTAAAAGGTCACAAAATTGTTCTATGTAGACACATTGATAAAGTGCACATTCTTAAAGGAAGATTTGCCATGCATCATCAGGGAGTCTCTATAAAGTCTCCCACACATTAGCAGAGAAAGGGATGTAGGAAGGGAAAAAGGAAGGAAAAAAGAGGGGGGGAGCACTGAGATTATGGAGATTTTTTTTCATGTGGGAACTGAATGAAGGGTGGGTGACTTTTACTTCTTCATTTTCCCTGGTCGGTACCACCCTGACCCTCTGGGTTTTTCTCCCTTGATGTTAGAATCAAAGTTAATGTGACTGAAGAGAAGAAGTGTGATTTATATTTATCTAGTTGATCATGTTGAAACTGTGCTGTTCTGCATGTTGACACTTCACAGTTAATTACTTTTCTTCCTTGAAATCTACAATTTCTTCTTCCCACACTTCCATTTCGTGCAGTTCCACCCTTTCAACCTTGCTAGCCTAAGCCCCATAGTCAGTCAGGAATCTCACAAACTGCCCCTCTTCCACCACAAAGTCATTGAGATGTAGAAAATTATATTAGTCTGGAGAAACTCAAATTCTGGCACATCTGTTACCAAGGTAACTGCAAAGAAATTATTTAGCATTGTTGGGGTAAAAACAGGTAAGGAGAAGAGCTTTGTCAACCACCATTTGGCCTCATCATCAACATGACTCAGTTGTCAATTCCTCTGGGACACTAAATCCTTATGCTGGCCCACCATGCTGCCTCACCACACATCTCCACGCTCTGAGAAGACAGAATCACTTTGCACTGCACTTCTACACTTAATTATGTCAGCACTGTTTTCCTGCTCCTCTTTGATCTCAGGAATCATCACATGCATGTATTATACATGTTCATGCAAGTACATGCGTGTGCACACACATGCAAACATACACACACTCACACACATACAAACATACTTTCCTTAACAGCCTTCTCTTTAGCTGCCCTTGTGTTACAAGCTATAATCTCAGCTATCACTGGGAGGCTGAAGCAGAAAGATCACAAATTCAAAACTAGTCTGAACTCCCAAATCCAGACTGTTTAAAGATAAATAAATAAAGGAAGCCTGGAGAGAGGACATGTGGAATTATAGAACAGAACTTTTCTAATACCTGTTGAGATCTAGGTTTACTCATACATATAGGATTTATTTTCCTTTCTTTTATAATCCAGCCTCCTTGAATTCTAAAACTTTGGTCAATAAATGAAACATCTCTTCTATTTTTAATTTTCCTCATCAGTAATCTCATTATTTAGGCCAAAACATGTTGAAGCCTACTTTCTCAATTATATAAGAAGTCATATCTGATATCCTTAAACTCTTCTTCGCTCAATCCAATTAGTAAATGTTCAAAATTTTATTTCTAAAATTGCAAAGGTTATAATCACAATGTGACTATTGTTTAATTAAAGATTTTTATTTGCATTTAAGCATTTGTATATCTGTGCCTGTCTTGTGTGTGCAGCTGCTTGCAGAGGAGAAGAAAGAAGCCACTGGATGCCCTGGAACTGGAATTGCTACCCAGTGTGAGTGTTGGATTCTGAACTCAAGTCCTCTGGTGGTACAGCAAGTACTCAGAACCACTGAGTCATCTCTCCATCCCCACAATGTGATTTTTATTTGGGATTGGTCTCTCAGTGTTGCAGAGGGCACCAAGAAGATTTTTCTAGTCTAGTATCACTTCACCTACAGAAGCAGAAGGAATGCTGGAGAGCACTCTCACCATGAAGGCTGATCTGTGCACCAAGGACAGTAAGAGGTATTGGAGAATCATATACCAGCTCTTCAAGCCTCCAGAACCATGAGAAAAGATTTTCTTTTGATTCTTTGAAACTCTTGGTCTGTTGTAGTATGTTACAGCAGATCTCCTAATCTATTTCTATACCTTCTGAATCTAGTTTTCTTAAATCTTGTAATATCTTTGGTCAAAGTTCTTTGTTTCATCCCTTCATCTAGTTATTCATTAATCCACTCATTCACACATCTAATTGTTCCTATATTAATTCATCCAGTTTATTCGTTAATCTACCCACGTATCCATCAATCTATTTTTCCTTTAGTTCATTTACCCATCCATCCATCCTTATTTACTGACCCTCTTCCTAAGTGCCACACACATTGAACATATAAAGACACTATTTTGGAATCTTTATGCAAATGAAGCCATACAATGCATATTTTGAAGAATATAAACAGAAACGCATAACAGAGAATAACTAAAGAGGGCACCTTAAAGGGCAGATGAATCAAGAAAGTCCTGTACATGCAAAAATTTATCTTATAACTATAATATAACCATTGCAATCATGAAGTCACAGCAGCTGTGGTTGCTTACACCAGGTCTACTCAAGGTTAATCCGCTCAAAGTTAATAGCCAGTTGTGGATAAAGGGAGGGTTTATAGGTCTAAACCTCTACCTGCTAAATTCTTAGCTACTGATGGATTCCTGGGGAGGGGAGTCATAATCCATAGATGTGCACCCACTGTGACTAGTTCCATACTAATGGTCACTCGGATGGCTCTAGGGAAACTTAGTGGGTTGAGTCACCAAACAAGGCAAAATTCATGAACATGGGGAAAGAACCTGTAGGGAAGTCAGGGATAACAGATTTGAAAGAGATAAGAAAAGTGTGGGGTGATAAGAGTGACCAGATTGTATGATATAGATTGTGGAATTGTTAAAGAACAAATTTAGGTAAAAAAACAAAGTCCTTTGTAATGCAGTACTGTTGGGTTCTGACGGGTGAGAGTGAGCTGGCTTGATCAAAGATGACAGCAGAGGCGTAAGAGAGAGCTCAGGCTTACTGCCTGAGCAACAAAAGGAAGATGGCCTAACACAACAGCGGGTGGGACCTTTATTCCCTTGCTTCTCTTCCAAAGCTCTAAATGTAAACCTATTCATGCCATGCCTCATGAAAAAAATCCTGGTTTAATTTAAGCTGTTTAGGGACCCCTATATCTTTCTGAAGACATTCTTAACTTCGTAGCTCAAGGTCCTCACCTCATCTCCCCACCTTCCCAGGTACAGATGGACCTCATTATCTTCTCTGCTTTATTTACTGGGGACAAGGAAGACCCTGAGGGGAAATACCATGAACTTGGGGTTGGATTATCTGGTCTTCAGAGTCTGACTCCCATAATTGTACTTGGAAGAAGTTAAATTGTTCTGGTTCTTGCCTTGAGTTCCCAGCTCAAAGGAGGCAAGGAGCTGGGGATAAAGCTTTATTGTAAGGGCTAATGATTGCATATATGGAAAGCTGAGCATTGTAAGTGCTCAGTACTATTGCTGACAAATATTTTTGCCTCTGTTTGGGACTTTCTCTATGATTCTTTGCTTGATACATGCATATCTCTTTCTAGGCCCCTCTACCCACAGACAATAATTAGTTCCTTTAGGTTCCCATTGCAGGATGCATACAACACCAGCGTAGCCTAAGTTCATGATAACAGACTTTTCCATATCTCTCAGGACAAGAAATATGACATTTAAACATTAAGTCATCAGTGCTTAGCAGAGCCTCATACATAAATAAATATCAAATTAACATTGGTTGAATAATTATTTGAATTATATATAACCTATTCCTACTCCAAAAGCTAGGATTGGCTTATGGCCAAATAATTCAACTGCACACCAAAAGAAGTCTGTCAAGTACCTGAAAGTACAGCTCAGTGCAGCACATCTGCCTGACATGTGTGAGGCCCTGGGCTCAGCAGCCAGCAACCCATACACCTAAGAGGCCTATCCATTAAGAGTACCAGCAAGCACAGACAGTTCATTTCATTCAAGGTTGAACCATAGATGAGAGAATACTGAATCCAAAGTTTGCAGAGTCACACACAAGAGGCAGAAAACTCACAGAAGATAGTACAGTAAGCCAGGACTAATAGTATGCCATGGTGGCTTGATGTGGTTAGAGGACCTGCTTCCAGAACTCTGCACAGAGAAGGGTCTGTGGTGAGGACCTACCTTCAGGGATGGGCAAAGAATACCACCTGTACTGGTCACATAGGGAAGGTATAGGGATCAGATTCACTCTTCTTTCTTTATTTACTTCACCACTGTGGATATCCCCCCTCTATGTGTCTATGTGTATATGAGTGAATGGGTGCGTGATTGTGTGTGTGTGTGTGTGTGTGTGTGTGTGTGTGTGTGTAGTAAAGGGAGGGTCCAGTGTGGCAACAGAACAGAACATAATGCAGTGGGGTAGGGGCAGGTCAGTAAAGGATGCACTTGAACCGAAGTTTCAAATTTGGGGTTGGTGAGGAAGTACGTGCATGGAGGAGTGTCCTGACGTGTAGCTGGTTAGGACAGAGAAGGGGCCAGATGATGTAGGTGAATAGGTGGTAGGGCCTGTCCTCAAGTCAGGGCCTTACTGTGCCAAGAGCTGATCCACATGGGAAGGTTACCTGGTTAATGCAGAACAATGACTGCCTATATGAAGATGGCATCAAGTATTTTAATATATTATGTATAATGAGAAGCCATTTCCTCACTATCAGAGAAGAGAGACAGCTTGAAAGAGTAACACTAGGATGGAGCAGTTTAAATTAGATCAGTTTCAATTCATGCTTTACAAGATAGAAAGCTACATCTGGAGAGAGATGTAGATGTGGATTTTGTACTGGTCACATACCAGATTCATACTTCTCTACATGATGCTCCTGAAGTCAATGCAGAGTTAAAGAGATGTTCCCACATGTGTGTAGGTACATATATATTTTGTGTGTAGTTGTATTTCCCAAATCTCTCCCAGATCTGGGAGAAGCAATGCCCCATCTGTAGAGCACACTAGTGATGAAATCTGGATTTCTGGATTCCAGCTTGCACTAAAGGAAAGCCTTGTCTCCTGGTGGTAGAGTTCATCCTGGATGGGTACCAAGAATGTACAAAATGAAATTGGACCACCTTGACCTTGGTATGCTTCATAGTAAGGAAGAGATCAGATAATAACAGGGACAGGTCTAAGAGTCCAGAATCCCTTTTAATGGTCTTCTACTCCCCGGACATGGGATAATTTAAGCATAATAACCTATTAAAAACAGAAAGCCACAAAGTTGTAAAAGTACGAATTAGTAAGTGGGATGTTTGAAGAGCACCAGGATATTTACATGGCTAAAATTAACTTCCTCAAAATACTATTTAATTTCAAAGAGGGAAGCAGTAAGTTTTTCATTAGGGAAACTGGGCAGTAGTATGCAAGAATTCAGATTCATTTATTGCCTGTTTCCAAAGTCTGTAATCTAAATCTGATCACAAGGAAATACTATACCAGCCCAGATTGGCTTACAGTCTTCAAAGGTATCATGGAAAGACTAATGTCAACTGCAGACAGAGGAGAGCAACAGCTACACTCACTATAGTTATGGGTCTGTACGTGATCTTGTAGATCAAAGAGATCTCACCGGGAGACCTGGCTAAATTTGAGTAGAATTCAAATCACAAAGAAATCATTGCTTCTAATCCTCTAATCTCCACTGCTTACACTAGGTCTATGGTACGGAAGAACTCATTTCTCAATTTTTATCATACATATATGCCACTGTACTTTTGGTCCAGCTCCCACTGGTCTCATCTCTTCTCTTCCTCACCTCTCCCTGCTCATCTTCCTCTGGCTAAACAGTCCTTTCTGCTTGCTGTCACATAGACTCCACTAACTGCAATATCCTAACAGATTGGGAGGGAGGAAAAGTAAACCACCAGCCCAGAAACACTCTGAAACGTACCTTCTAAGCATTTATGGCTATTTTAGAGACTAGAGAAGGAGGAATGGAAGGAGCAGGAGGAGAAGGAGGAAAGGAAGGAAGATAATGAAGAAAAGAGGAAGATGCAGAGGAGTATAAAGGATAAGACAGAGAAGAGGGCAAGGAAGAAAGGAAGGAAGGGAATGTAACAACCCTGGGAGGACTGCAGTCTTTGTTCTAAGGTTTACTTTTGAGGAAAATCAGAGAAAATGAGGGTGAAGGCACGGAGATGAGGGAAAAGCCAAGGGTCCCCCTTCTTGGTCCCGAGAGAGGATAGAAAGTCATGAAAATTCCAGGGGTATGAGAACAACCAAGATTGGGCTCATTCTGGGTGGTATGGCTATAAACTGCATATAAGAAGTGGGAGGAACCTCCTTAACCCAGAATCCAATAGAAGCCTCTCCCCAGTTCAAATAAGAACTCTAGCACAATTAAAGCCTGTTGCAAAGACTTGCCACACAGAGTTAAGATTTCCATCATATATAAATATTATTTTAAACTGTCAATGACCCCCCAGCCTTAAGTCTTGAAGTTGTATGATCTTGGGTGGGGCCCCATTCCTCCACAGAGGTGGCCTAAGAGTCTCAAACTTAATTTTGTTTACAGTAAAGATACACCACTTTCCAGGATCCATTTTTATGGTATCAAATATCCAGGAATTCACCACAATCCTATATATTCCTATGTATGACAAGTAAAACAATGGGCAGAAAATCTCCTTCGAGTCCTGCTTTATTCTGATCACAGTTTTTCCTCCTCATCCTCCTGCTGCAGCCAATATTCTGGTATCTTTGATACAATCCCCAACTCTTTCTCATAAACCAGCTAGTTCTGACATCTTTGCAGAATTCAATTCACAAATCCTAATTTGCTCGGAGTCATGGTCTGTAAAAGTCTCAGGTGAATTCTTCAGGTTTCTGGGTGTAACAGTGGACAGCCTCCTTTACCTGTACTTCAAAATGTTAATAGTCTCTAGTTCCCACCTCTTACCCTTCTTCCCTCCATCTAACTATAACCTCTACATTGAAGAGGTTCTCCATGCCCCATGCCTTCCCTTACTCTTTCTATGAACACCCTTCAACATGCAGTGTCCCCTGTAGAGACTAAGATACCTCCCATTGTCGTTGCATCTCAGAGTTTACATAAATAACTCTGTCAACTTAACCCAATTCAACACCTAGAGTCTCAAGCTGAAGATAGAACCCCTTTCATATAGAAGTGTCTCAATCCAATATATTACAATAGCAAACTCAATCTACCCTCTCTTCTGAGGGTATGGTTAGTTATGTAGCAAGCATCTATTCATCCCTACTGTGTACCCTCTAATGCAACTTAGAAACAGAACTTCAATGTGTCTCTGACCCTAAAACAAGTGTACAACTTCATGGCAGTAGCGGTGAAAACATTGTTCAAAGAGCAAGCTCTCATTAGCTCAATCCTTTCTGTGTCTTTCATTCCCTTGACTGCATTCATGATTGGATAAGAGATCTGGTGACCTCAGCAACAACCATGAATGTGAATCTTGGTGTTTTGTTCTAAATACTGGGATAGATGTATTTTACCTATTAAAGTGTGACAAGAGGTAAACACTTTTTTTTTTATTCAGATAGTGATCCTATCACAATGGGACACATATTTAAAACATCAACTATTTTACAAAATTTACTTAGCCAAATAGTGCAATGGCTCCTTCACAATAACTGAACCCCAAGGTCAATAGCCAAAAGCATGCCACAATGCATTAACGCCTGTTATCTTACATACCGGAACCAATAAATCCCCCTAAAGCTTAAGTCAGTTTAGATGGATTTTCTGTTACTTGCAGTATACGATATGAAGAGTAAATTCAAATATCAACTAGATGTAACAACGTAATAAAACAATTAGAAGTGATTAAATTATGATTGGAGACAAACAGGTCTATGAACAGGGTGGGGGAAACACAGAAGGGCATGGGGATGAAGAGGTAACTTCATGGCAGCTGGCAGTGGCAAGACAAGACTTAGCTTTTTGTATTTAGGATGCAATCAGGTAATGAACTCCAAGGTTAGGGTTCCTACAGGGTTGTTTTAGATTGGTAATGAGGCATAAATTTGGAATATTCAGGGAAGCAAAACATGGGAGTTAGGAATTTCAAGCATTGGGTAGGAGTCTTTATCCAATAAAACTCCAAGGAATTTCATATAATTATAGACCCTTCATGGGCCCAAATAAACTGATGCAATCAGATTGCATTCCTCTGCCTTCCCCGCTCATTCTAGTCCAGGTTGTAGCAATTTGGAAACTTTAAAGCTAAACTCAGAGAGCAGTACCATATTGAAAAATCTTTGATGGCTACCACTGGTTTCACACAAAATTCCAAAAATCTATTTAGCCTGCAACTAGGACTTAACGTTTGCAGGGTAAGGTGTCCTTCTTCATGGTATCCTAGATTCCTCTCTGGACAATGTCAGTCACACTGAAGGACAGAATCTACTGGAAAGTTGGGTGGGTAGTTTGCAAATGCCACATTCTCCTTCTGGAAGATGCTCGTTACTTTAAAAGCGCTTTCCAGTGCGCTTGTCCCTACTACAGAGTGCATTTGGGTTAACTGTTTCCATTTCCAGTGACTTTAGAGGACTTTATGCTTCCGTTTTGACACTTATGTGCCCCAGTCATCTTGCTAAATTTGGTGTAGACCTATGCATCCATTAATCTTTTTCCCTAATTATAAAGAAATGGCATTGCATTACAATGTGAGGTTTTCTGCTGTTACGCCGACCCACACAAATAAATCACATATAGTTTCTTCATTCATCAAGTAAGCAACACTCAATGCATGCTCTGTAAATATTTCTGAATAAATAATCTCCCAAAGGGCTAAATGTTATTCACGAATGGGTATTGTGCCAAATTCATCTATATTTCTTTCTTACAGTAGCTCGGAAATAAATGGAGTAAGAGAAACTGCTGTAGCTTGAATAAAATATCAGGCTCACACCATGGTCTCTTGGGTTAGTGCATCCTTGGTTAAATCTAAGACAATTTGTTATTTATTTCACCAGTACTTACTCTGGATGTGGTGTATGCTACACCTTACTGTAAACAAGATAAATCACATCCGTGACCAAGTGAAGGAAATAACTGTATATGCTAATTAATAAATTTCCAACGTTTGTCTTGACTCCTGAATCCTATTCAAACAAACAAATAAAATGACTATCAATGGTTCCTCCCTAAAACTTCCTTCAAAGGTTATGAATCAAAACTGAAATTATATATTTTTGAGGAGGTAGAGGAAGAGGTCAAGAAAAAGGTAGAGGGAGAGGAGGAGGGGGAGGAGGAGGAAAAGGAGGAGAAGCACAAGAACAAGAATAACAATGATTATAGGTTCTTCATTTTTAATTTCAGTGCCAATCCCCCTCACACTCTCCATTCTTCCACTTTGGGCACTAAAATAGTGTAATGACTATTTCTGCTCTCATGTTTCCCATGCTTGGCATTCCTTCACAGTACTGAGAAATTATTTTCTTAAAAAGTAGTGCTCTTAGAACGACATGAGATAGAAGGGAGACTCTTTGCGAACAGAAAGCCGGCCAGCAAGAGGTGGGTCAAGGATCTGACAGATGACAGGAGCATGTATATGATAAATGCTATTATACATGCATATGGATATTAAATAAGGGAAATCATCATTTTGTACAATTAGAATGCACTAATAATGAGGGGAGAAATGTTACCTAACAAAGACAATTACATGGGAAAGTCTTCAAAAGCAATGGTATCATTAGATTACACTCTACTCAAAAGACTTCAGGGTATCTGATGACAGATACTAAAGGAATTTTCCAGACTCTATTTCTAGTGTCTTTACATAGTCATTTCTACTGTTCTTCTTATAAGACTCCCAGACGTTAGTTAACTCTTGATTTTGTAATTCTGGATTTTTGTTCTCCCTAATTTCCTACCCATTTTATTCCAATTCTGTCTGTATTTGCAGGCTAAAGAAAGGCTATTAAGTTTGCATCTGCGCTTAGAAAAGCTCTGTGAGCTTCTTTTAGTCTAAGCTTGTCCATTTATCCTCATGCTTTGGTAATTCATCAAAAGAACATGTACCCAAGCAGAGTGCATTTAATCATTCATGACATGAGCACTGATTAAGCATTTACTGTCTACCACCTTAAAGCGTCTAAAATATATCAGAGTCACAATAAAAGATTATGAATTTTTTGGTTCGACAATGGCAACCCCCAATAAAATGTATCTGAAGTCAAATTAATCTTTCTGAAAAGATGAATGTATTAAAGAAATATGTAGGAATTTGAACAAACTATTAGTTATCAAAATGAAATTTATATAAAAAGAGGTAGTCAAGTTAGTACAAAACTAAACCATATAGAAACTATCGAAGTTACTCAGAAAGGAATGGAAGTAGAACCAAAGGTACATAATTCAGCTCAGAGATGGATGTATCTATTCAACATATAAACTCATAATTATCCATATATTATTAAGCGTATGAACTTAAAATATATTGTCAGAATTTACTGAAATAAGAATTACAGAACAATGAATATATTATGCCATAAGATCACAGAAAAATGTCTTCAAGATAGCACTTAATAATTTTTTTGACATTTAATAAAAACTATGTGAAGATTTTTTCCCCCTTCTCTTCCCTAACAGAACAGCTTAGAAGTTGATTGATGCCTCTTTTTACATGTCTATATTTGTATTTCTTTACTTTAGAAGCTTTCTAAAAATATATTTAGGACATCTCTACTTATAGCAAAAAGATAAAAGGTGATTATTTATAGGCACCATATTCTTGATGATAGGCTCTCAGAAGAAAATGCAAATATAAATTTTAAATGCCACTTGGAAGGAGTCAGAATAAAAATATTAACATAATTTCTCAGAAACCATTTTTTTATTACTAAATTTCATTATTCTCTCTCAGCAAAGGAGCAGGTACTTCAAATACTTATTTGATAGTGGAATGCTTGGTTTTTTTTCTTTTCTTTTCCCAATGTGGGTAGGCCAAGGCTTCATTCCACTATAGTGTACTGTGATTAAAATTTTGAGTAGGCTTATTACTAAGAATTTTAAAAATAATAGTTCTGTTTTGGAAAACTAAAGAACCAAACCAACGGCAGCAGTAACTAAACAGAACAAATAAATTATATACTTCATTTCGTAAAGCCATCCAATCAGACCCAGTCACCTTGACAACAGACAACCATTGCACTGTATGATGGGGACGGGAACGAAACGTGTAGAACTCCACTTACCTGCCTGTCCACTTCTGGAAGCAGAAGCAGGAGATACTGCTGAAAATGCTGGGGAAAGGAAGCAAAGGTGTGCTTGTTTATTAATGCCCTCAGGTTAGTATTGACAAGGATAGATCCAGGGGTCTCTATGTCAATGTCTTCAGCTTTGGTCCATTTCAAGTGTCCTGTGAAGGGTAAAGCAAGAGGTATGACTTTATTACAGAGTGAAGGAACACATGTATATCAACACATGTCTATACATACTCACTGAACATGAATATATCCAGGAATATTTTATTTCCATTGCTTCTAAAATGATTTCCAGAGACCAAATCAGAAAACAGAACCTTTATTATTATGGTTTATACCAACCCAGTCATATTTCAATCAATATTTAGCTAATTAAAATTACGTCCAATTAAAAAACCTTGTAACTATGAATGTCTTATTTTTTATTGGTTTTGTTTTTCTGAAGCAAGGAAGGTTTTTCAATGCAATTCAGCCAAGCCTGGAGCTCATTACAAATTCAAGCTGGCCTTGAACTTGTGGCATTCCTCATATCTAAGGCTCCTAAGTATGTGGGTACAAGTGATTATAAATTGCAAATCGACAGAATTTTCAATACATTTACATGAACAAACAAAAATTTATGTATGTTCTCTAGAACTTCACTCCAACGATAGCAAGACCTCATTCATTTAAATTTATTTATTTATTTTGCAGTACTAGGCATTGAACACAGGAGCCTTGAATATGCTCAGCCAATGCTCTCCCACCGAGCTATATCCCTGATTAGTACTCCTAATTTTAATAAACAGGTGACAGCAATGGCTGTTGTGTGTTCCCACCATGTTTCAAGCAGTAAGTGCAGATAATTTTTACAAGATTTCTATTCAAGGTGTTTTTGAGAATAATTTAAGAAGCAGTGTTGATTAAAAATTCCTGGTGGTGGTGGCACACACCTTTAATCCCAGCACTCAGGAGGAGGCAGAGGCAGGCAGATCTTTGTGAGTTCAAGGCCAGCAGCCTGGTTTAAAGAGTGAGTTCCAGGACTGGTTCTTGTAGCTACTGAAAAACCCTGTGTTGGCAAAACAAAACAAAACAAAATAAACAAAAAATTTCAGATGCAAGATCTGTAGGGAAAATATACTTTTCCAAATCAATCCACAAGTCAAGGCTCTCTGGTGTCCTGTGGCATCTGTGTGTAGACTGCATAACTGGAAATCACAACAACTGAAACAACAATCCATTATAAGGTACTGTCAGATGGTCTGTACAACAGGAGAAGGACAATTGTTGGGTACTTGAGCTACCTGTGATTATACAGTATGCACTGAATCAGAGGTCAGTACACTCTGTTCTAGGACACAGATATTGCTGGTAGTTTCTGGACTGTTTAGGTTTGCCTTCGCAACATGCTTCATAGTGAAAGAGCTGTAGCAGAAATCCAGGGCAGTATGAAACATCTACTACTTATTCACTGATCCTTTATAGAAAACAAATGCACAATGTATTGATCTTTGTTTTACATGATTAAACATAAAAGAAAGACTACAGACAAAAATACAAGGTATATTGGTCAGTTCTCTGAACAGGGTTGAGAACAGAAGTAATCTATGGCTATAAAGACAAGCATTCAGGAGGCAGTATAATATTATGTTCATTTAGCAGAAGGATGGTAGTACGCTCTCCCCTGGAGCCTATGACTACCCAGCCATGGGGACTGGACCAACTAACTAACCAGCTGAGAATTCTGTCTTGTGGAGTGGGCTGAGAAGTTATCGGCAATTAGTGGCACTTGGGGAGAAAGTTGTTTGGTTTGCTTTTGCTCTGTTTTATTCATAGTTGTAACCACTGATAGGCTTCCCATGTGTTCATGGATGGTCCTACATCTGTGTGCATATAGGCAACAAAAGAGCACATGAATTTGGGAAGGAAAAGTGATGGTGGTGGTATATGGGGCAAGTTGGAGGAAGGGATTTGAATGGATTTGCTCCAACTATGATACACATGCTGAAATTTTCAAATAATACATTGAAAACAAAGAACTACAGGGGCTGCTATAGGTAGTCAGAATGCCTATCTGCAGTTGTTTCAGAATGAGAAAGGCAGAGGATGGCAGAAAGTGATGCCTGAAATCTTTGAGTGAGATATTTTTAATTTAAGGGCTCTCAGTTAAAGCAGAACACCAAATCTCATGAAGACTGTTTATCATTCCCATTTCCACCCAGTTGAAATCTCTCCAAACATCAAAAATAAAAATTCTCTGCAGCCATTTTATATAAGAAATAATCATCAGAATCTAACAGATAAGATAGAATGGAAACAAAGATCAACTTAGAACTTTATCAGTAGCTGTGCATTTCAGAACGGCAGCATCCAAGAACATTTAAACCAAACAGAAATTATGTTCCTAAGAAAATCTTGCTGACAGATGTTATTGACCAATAATTACTACCAAAGAACAGAATACACAGCTGTAGCAGGAATGATGAATTAAAAGTCAAATAATCACAGTGCTTCTATATAAATACTAACTTTAAGAAATAACACTAATGATTAACAGAAGTTAAATCAGAGTGGAAATAAAATTAGAGAAATAAGGTACATGTGTAATGAGAATATCCATAAAACATGGGCACTGAGAATAAGTTTTATTAAAAATCTAAAAGAAGCCTCAGAAGAACAGAAAAAGAACAAAATTCCAAATTAATTAACATAAGGAAAACATCAGTCAAAGAGTAGGCACTGAAAAAGAGGAAAGAAAAACTAAAATTAAGTCCAAGAAAATCACAACCAACACAACCAAATTTTTGTATTAGATTTAAAATGCAAAAACTTCCATATATCTATTGCTTTCAAGAGATAGTTAAAAATTCACCTAGATAAACTGAAAAACACTAATAATGAATTTAAAACAGCAAAAAAGAAACAACACAATATTGATTCTGTCAAGATAAAATAAATGTAAACAACATTGCTGAGAATGAAACTGAACATCCATGACATGTGTAAAAAATAATGACCCGAGCCTGTGAATAAACAGGACAGCATAAAGGGGAGAGAAATAAGAAAACAAACTGTCATTACAGATGTGGTAGGAGTCTCAACAGACATGGAAGAAAACTAACATATCAAATTTAAAAAGTGACTTTAAAAACAGAAAGCTTTCATAAATCAACACTTATACGCATGCAATAAACTGAAGACAGTGACCTGCACTAAGCTACTAGGTGCAGGCATCGCGCTATTCGTCACTCAAGGAATAGCAAGGAAAGAGACCACAACTGCCTAGTGAGTCTCAACAAATACTGAAGCATTAACCTAAAACCACATCTCTCGGTCCAAAGGAGAAGATTGGCTTTATGCTTCACAATCCAAGGCATACCCTTCAAGCCTCCCCACATCTAGTACATGGTTGGACATTCCAAAGGGTCTATAGAAGATAGAGAAAAAAAATACCTGTATTTATAAAATTCTATGCTAATTGATTTTAAAATTAAATTCCTAATTTTAGAGTGGGAAGGGAAAAGTTTCAAAATGAAAGAGTTAAAAGCTCAAATCATGAATTTAATAAAATAATCACTGAATAGAAACACAAAAAAAGGAGTTAACCACATAAAAATAAGAGTGGAGACCCATGTGTAGAAAGAAATAATAATGGCTATCAATATGAAGAGGTTGTATTTTTTAAAATGAAGCTAATGAAGTTAGAAATTCCTGAGAAGAAACTGCGTAAACATAAATAGTAATGAAAAACAGGGACACAGTTCTAGACACAGGACCGATTTAATAGGCAGACATAATTAAAAGTAGATTTTTTTTAATGACCAATACAGTATTGTGGATTTTTGACAATAATGCTGAATAAAGATAAACTGATTTTATTGTATGCACATACTGATATATGTGGGGGTAGGCATGTATGTGGATACACATGTACATGTATGTACATTTGGGGGGAAACAAGAATTGACACTGGATGTCTTTCTCAATTGCTCTCCACCTCATATTTTGAGGAGAATTTCTCCTCACTGATAGTAGGGAATCAGGAATTGGCGAGGATACATGGCAGCGAACCCCACATATCCTTATGGGATGAGATTCTAAGCGTATGCCTTCATGGCCAGCTTTTTACATGAGTGTTAGAGGGCAAACTCAAGTCCTCAGGCTGGTACAGGAAACACTTTATCCACTCAACCACATCCCCAAGCCCTAAACTGTTTTAAGTTTATACACTTCCTAAGTTAACTTTAAGATAGAAAATAGTTAAACATAAAAGTTATCAGTAGGATTTCTCTCACATACATATAGTGAGCAAAATATAAACAGCTTAATAATTAATGTAATGTAGGTAACTTTATTTTTATGCCAACCTCTCCTAATGAAAGGTGAAAAGGAGGAGGAAAAGGAGAGGGAGGTTGGGGAAGAAGGGAGAGGAGGAGAAATTATGTGAAGGGGAAGGAGGTGGAAGAGGAGGAGGAATCACCACTACCCCTCTCTCCCAAGTGGCACAGAGTCATTTATGACTAAACCAACTAAAGATGTATGTTCAAAATGTCCACCTAAGCGAAGCTATGTTTTATAATTCTGAGAAAAAGACAGAACAGCTTAATCAAATTTGCTCTTATAAGAACGCTTAATTCCATTTTAACTATCCTCACACATGTATTCTTAATTGGCTTAAGAACAATCCAATTATATATGATTGTCTTACCTCATTAAAGCTGGCACTGCACATCTCCCTACAGTGCCCACAGAAGGAAAAGTATGAAGTCCCTTTAGTGTCTACTTCCCAGACACTTTGCCTAGAGGGCTATGGCAGCAGAGGCAGGCAGAGAAGACAGGGGAAGACACAGAAAGACTCAGCGCTACATGAGAGGGTCCATTTTGTGATAAAAATTAGGGGCATATGTCCTGCCAAGGCCCTGGTATTTAATCCCCTGCTGTAATGTACTCAGAGAGTTCTGCAGTCACATCCCCCTTGGGTACCTGCATTTATGGATCAGGAGGTTTAGATTCATACTTCCCGATGCAACATACGCAAGAAGTAGGTGTCAAATGTTCCAAGAGAAAGACCCAGAAGGAACACACACACACACACACACACACACACACACACACACACACGCACACTTCACACCAGGAAAACAAGGGGATAGGCCCAATCCAAACAAATAAGTGTACCCCATGTCTAAAGAAACCCAAAACATGGTTGGCAACAGGCATCTTTACCTGCTCAGCCATCTTGATGGCATGGCCAAGGATGTCACAGTTTTATTAACTTTGGAGATCTATGAATAGAACTTAAGGCAGTGTTTAACATTTTGAGGTTTTCAGCTTTCCATGTTCCCTACTTCATCTCTCTCTTAAGAGACATGTGACTGATAATCGCGGGGATACAAACTACTCTTAAGACCCATGCCCAGCAGTAGATGGCCAACACAAAACAAATTTACTGCCAGGTTCTTTGTTTCATCTATACCTGACAGTTCCCTTGCACACACACACACACACACACACACACACACACACACACACACACATATATAATGACATTTGTTCCCATGTGCTGTGGGGATTCCTGTGTGTAAAAACATGTGTCTCTGCATCTACATGTGAAATTGTGCTTCTTCTTTGGGTCTTTTTCTTCCCTTTGTCTTATTTCAATCTGTTTTATTTTCTTGTTATTCTTTAAATGTCTATGTTTTCTAAGGAGAGACAGAAAGGGTGTGTGTGGAGTCTTGATGGAATGGAAGGTGGAACAAATCTTGGAAAAGTTGGGGAAGGGAAAATAATAATCAGGGTATAATGTATGAAAGAAATCTATTTTCAATAAAAAAGAAAAGGAAGTTTTTCATTTATCCAAAAATTAATTAAACTTAGTAATTTAATTAAAATAGAGCCTTGATATATATAATCTCTGAGAAAATATGTAACATTAAGGAATGCCAAAAAATATTCAGAAAACACTGAGACTATCTGAATGAGACATAGAATTATTATCCAATTTTCATTTTTATTTTTCTGCATAAATTTATTTTTCAAAATAGGAATATCTTTAAAACCAGCAGAGTTTTGATTATTTATTACAAAAAGATTAAACAACAAAAATTAATGTTGGAATGAATCCCAGAAGTTGGGTTCAATGAGGACATTATTAAAACTCTCTCAGAGACATCCATTAAAAGCTTGGAATTATTTAGCAAGCACTTTTAAACTCCTACTGTGTGACTCGGTAGAAGGTACAATTAAAAATTGGTTTAGGTCAGTGTCCCTGACATTACATCACTTACATTTTACCTAGGGGGGTAAGATATATGAAATTAGGAAACACAAAAGAGAGGAGGGAGAAGAAACAACAAAAAAAAATATTTAAGTCAACTGATATATAACATAGAATCCATCATTGGTAGATGAACATAATTTCATATTGTGGTACCGAGAAAATGTCCAGCAAGCTATCTGGATGGCAGACACCCTTGATCCAGGTTCACTGATTGCTACGATACTGCTGTCAGTTCTGAAGAAGGCTGAGCATATGTGGGTGGAGGGTGAATAAGTGCAAAGGGGATAATTAGAAGTGACTTCTTATTCCTTGAGGGGAATCTTACCGTAAAAATTAAAATTTAAGCTTCTACTTTGAAGCCCAATTTTGACTGCACTTTGTTTTATCATCACTAATTTAAATTAGAAGAACATGTGGTATAAGTTCTAATTTAGAATAGCTTCAGCGCAGGGGGACTGCTACCCATGCTGAAAGGAGGGAACATAGATTCAAGCCAGTCTTGAGACTGCAGAGCATCTGAGTCAGGAGGGAGAAGTGGGTGTGGTGCTCCAGGCTGACTGGCCAATGGCTTGCGAGGGGGCATTCCTTCCTCTGATTCTGCACTTACACATGAGTTTATTTAGGATGCTTTTCCTCGAAGACAAAGATTCATCCAGAGAGATAGAAGACAATTATCACATGTACTCACTCATAGGTGGTTTTGAAACATAAAGCCAAAGAAAACCAGCCTACAAATCGCAATCCCAGAGAACTTAGACAACAAAGAGGACACTAAGAGAGACATATATAGATCTAATCTACATGGGAAGTAGAAAGTAGAAAAAGACAAGATCTCCTGAGTAAATTGGGAGCATGGGGACCTTGGGGGAGGGCTGGAGAAGGGAGGGGAGAGGCAGGGAGGGGAGCAGAGAAAAATGTAGATCTCAATAAAAATAAAAAAAAAGTCATTGAAAACTTGCTCCTCATTTATCTGGACTGACTCGCGACCACATTCAGTTGACATACTCACTCATTCATCAACCCAATATTCTCGCAGCAGCTACCAAACAGAAGGGATAAAAAGGTGTGCAGGGATGGCAAGGAAGGCCAGGGCAATCTCTCTCTATTCTCGCAGAGCGTGCAGTACCATGATAAAGAGAACACCAAACATTCCAATTCTAATGGAACATTTTAAAAATCACTGTGTGGGGTGGGAAAATGATTCTGCAGGTCAGGGTGCTTGTCACCATCCCTGAAGACCTGCGCTCCATCCTCAGGGAGTGCACGGTAGAAGGAAAGAACCAACTACTGGAAGCTGTCCTCCCATGGCCACATGCGTGCCACGGCTTGTGTGCACACACCCACCACCATCCAGCAAATAAATATAATAAAAAATTTTAAAAATAATTTTAAAATCTGGATGAGATAATTTTCAGAAGATGGTCAGCCTGAGGGTTCTTTCCTCTATGTCTCCTCATTTTTTATTTATATTTTTGGTGTATAATAGGAGGTTAGTGAGCACTCCCAGCTTCATTTGCACAAAACAATCCACTCTGTTCAGAGGCTTGCTAGCTTAGGCAGTCACAGTTGCTTCCCTGGTGATCACAGGCTGTTGGCATTTACCGGGTTTCTACTTGAACAGACCCATTTTCAATCCCACCAGTTTCTTTGTTTGGTTGAAACAGGGTATGCCAAGAGCTCTTAGAAGAGCTATCTCTCTGTCCACACACAGCTAGAGTGCCTGCACTTTAACTTAGTCAGACTCTTCAGGTTATATAGAAGGGGGTGGTTCCCCCATCATGACTACAGCCACTGCATGCAGGGTCCACCGGCCATTTGAAGTCTGTCAAACACTAATCGTTCAGATTGCAGATGTGCAAGCCTTAGCTTTCTTAACATTCTGGTTCTGAAGTTGTTTTCTTTTCTTTTCTTTTTTTTTTTTTTTACTGAAAATGGAAATCATTTTATTGTATAAAACTAAATAAGAATTAAATGAGACAAATCATCAAGTTAAGCAGATGAGTCTAACCAACAGGTCCAGAATAGCTTTCAATGGAGCTCAACATAAAATAATAAAGTTAATTAAAATATTATGAACACAGTCCGTAAGTGTAAACTTTGTAGAGGACAATACCTGTCCCAGCCTTAAAAGGTTGACACATCTGGTCAACCAATCCATTAACCATGGACTATGACTCTCTGCAGCCTTCCAAGAAAATAGCATCATTAATTCTACTATTTTGTCCTTGCATGAAGCTAAGTCGTCTAGGAAACTACTCCAGCACAAGTTCAAACATGAGAGAAGAACAGTGATGTTCACGATTACTTAGAGAAGCCTCCTGCCACCCCATATTTCAGTTGACCCACAAAGTAAAAGAGAAACAATAAAGCAACAAACCCCAAAGCAATTCTGATTATACTTCCGTGTGGACATCAAGGTGATGACCACAACACACAAGTTCCTGATAGAAAATATCCAAGACCTGGCTGAGGCTTCTGATAACACAGCATGACCAAATTTAGACATGCCAAGGAAGATAGCGCTAGATACTGTCCTTGTAGCTCATTCATTTTGCTGCAGTTGTAGTGGATTATTAATCAATTAATTAATTTTGTGATAATATGCACTATGCAGCCCTGGCTGGCCATGAACGCACAAAGATCTGCTTGCCTCTACGTCCTGAGTACTGGAATCACAATCATTCACCACCCACCCAGCTGTGTTTTGCCTTGAAAGACAGTCTTGCCATGTAATCATGGCTAAGGTTAGGTTTTCACTTAGCATTTCACTTGAAATGCTGGCAAAGCTCCAGGCTTGAACTCCCAAGTGCTGGGATTACAGAGGTATGCTACTGTTCATGGATAGCACACTCTTTTTAATCAAAGTCATTGATCTTTAAATCACTCCTGGGTTGGTCATGAGAATACATTAATACATATTATGTGTGTAGATGTGGCTCAGATGTCATTCTGTACATGTCATTCAGAATTTCCCAATTTAGGAGTTACTTAAACTATTCAGACAAGAAAAACCTATCAGTGTGTACGTATGCATGGTGGTTACCCAACACTCAGAGACATACTTTGGGTTGTAGGAAATAACCACAAAAAAACTTTAGAAATGATAGAGAATATATAAGCAGGCCGTATTAAAGAGTTAAATTAAAAATCCCTATTCCTTTCCCACAATATTTTATGTAAAGATTCACCAGCCCTATCCCAATGCCTTTTAGGGAAAGCATGTTCCAGGAGTTAGTAAATTTTCTAGCATACAGTAGGCAATAAATAAAGCTATCAAACCAATCAATCAACCATTTAAAAACTGGCTGTAATTTACCAAAAAGAAAAACTCTGTAAATCAAATGAGTCCTACATTGCCAAGCAGGTGGCAGGTAAAGTAAGAAAATGCTCAGGTTGGTAAGTTTACTGTTTCTACTGATCACCTCATCAAATATCCCTGTGTGTACAGGGCAGTCGTGGCAACAGAGGTGACTGGAACAGCATGTGGGCACATGCACACACGCATACCCTCACACGTCATATGGGTATGCATGCATGTGGAGCTAGAGGCAGACATGTAATGTCTTCTTTGTTCTTCACTATAACTTTTAAGGATAAGGTCTCTCACTGAACACACTGCTGCTCATTGACTGGTTAGACTGAGTGACCAGCAAGTTTATGATGTGCCTGCCTCTACCTACCCTTCCCATTAGTGCTAGGGTTACAGACATGCAAGACCATGACTAGACCTCCTGCATCTTCTGGGGATATGAACTCAGATCCTTACTCTTTGGTGGAAGGCACTTATCCACTGAGATATTTGAGCACTATAATATCACAGTATTCTCTCAAATATTCTAATGTTCTATCTAGGTTACATCATCATTGTGTCTATTCAAAGGTGAGATCAGTGGGCCCAGGTTGCTACACAAGGAGTGTGGACGGCATGAGTTGCAATAGTCAGCCCAGGGAACACTCATATTTGTCTTAATTGTCACACTTCGGTGCGCTCACTGTAGGTCTTTATTAAAGCAAAAGCAACCATTTGGGACAACATCCATTGTTAAGAGCAAGACCCTTGGACAGTGGCCCCATACCTCTCAGATACTGTGCACCATTTCTATTTTCTAGACAGGTACTACTGAATATTTCAAGCATCTCAAACAAAAACCAAGGCAGGGCAACCCTACTGTAGCAGACGCCATGACAACACATTCTTTAATTCATCGCATGCTTCTGAAGAGCCTCCTTTTCCTCAGCCTCGAGTACCCTAATAAAGGAAGGCCATGATACAACATTGTACAATAGAGAAAATCCTGACTATACAGGTAATTACCTGAATACATATTTCACATTAATTTTGCTATCTTTATTCTCTGCTTTATCCAATAACATCACATTTTGCTACAAGCTTGAGACTCAACTGAAACTACAATGCTTCCCAATTTAACATTTTTTTTTGTTTAGATGAATGAAGAATACTTTCAGTTTCCTGCTTAAAAACTAAAAAAAAAAAAGCTCTATTTATTTTTCTTTTTTACAAACACACATCTCTAAAATGTGAACTGGTACTCACCTAAACCAGACTTCTTTAAGCGTTTTAAGTGCTGGCTTGTTTGTTTTCCAGTGGGAGATTTTTGCCCATGTTTCATTTCTTTATCTGAACTGTCTGCTTCCCCATTTTTAGACTCCGATCCTAAAAAAGGAAATAGTTATTATGCCATTATCTTTCTCTCCCTGTCCTTGAAAGAAGCATCTAAAATTGTTTTAAGAACCACAGATATAATCTCCTTTTTCTTTTCCTGAGTTAATATACTACCTTAGCTACAATCTGATTCCCCTATTGGATATAAAGAGAATAGGCCAATCAATCCATCAACCTGGACAAAAAGCAGGAGCAGATGGCCTAATAGCAGAGTTTGACATGCACTCACTGATCAAATAGCTTTTAAATAAAAGAGTCGGATATTTGTAAAAATACTCAAATAAGATTCAACACTGCGATGCCATTTAGAGATGATATCAGACAGAGAGGAGAATGAAGAACTAAGGAAGTGAAAGAAAAGGAAGAACCAGACCCTAATCAACAGCTTTATGCTAAAGCAGGAACAGAAAACGCAAACGTTCGTCCATAATGAATGCGAGAGTTCACAGCTGATAAAGCGCCAGAGACAAATGAGAAGTGTGGGTCAGGGCTTCACGGGGGTGAAAAGGATGCTGCAAGAACACAGAAACTCATGAGGGCTGCTAGGCTCTGCGGCAAGCACAAAAAACAAATTCACACTCCGAGAAAAAACTCCTTCCCACGGTGTTGCACGCCAGCATGTGGTCCAGAAGTCAAGCTCAACATTCAAGAGGAAGCTGATGGAAGCAGAGCACACGCACCAGCATCAGGACCCACTTGCTCACACCTACCCACATTAGCAAATTAAGGCATTTGGTGACAAACAGGCTAGTGGCTTTCTGACACCACAACTGGGAAAATGTTCCACATTTTTAAATCAATGAGATGTACACATCTATAAGACAGACATATGTTATAGATTATATATAAAACTGACCCTTACATGAAAGTATCTTTTCAATTTCAAAAGGAAAAGAAAAAAGAAAAAGAAAACAAGCCATCTCTCTCCGTCAGGAAGTCTCCCGGGAGGAACTGGCCATCTTTACCTGAAGGCGAATCCGACTGCTCATCAGACACCTTTAATGGTGTCAAAACAACACGAGGAACAGTCTTGTTCACCATCATTGAGACTCCATTTCTTCTTTTCTGCTGCTGCCTCAAAGCCTATAAAACACGATAATAAAATATAACATAAAAATGTATCCACAGTGATTTCTGGTTATTGAATTACATGATCCACTTGCTCATGACTATCTTCAGTCCCCCAGAGCCCCTGACTTAGAATCCTTAGTAATCACCTCTGTCCATTTTCCCTCCAAAGCAGAAAATTGAGCTTTGGCAAAGGGGTTTAAGCCTGAGGCCATTTTCGGTCTAATTCTGATAACAAAACACCACGGAATGGTTTATTCTACCTTAGAAGTGTGGCTTGAAAGCCGATAGAACTTGATACTAGGGCTCGCAAGTAAAATAAATGTAAAATAAATGTTTCGAAACCAGGATAAAAATATATGTGTCTGCACTTCTCTTGCAGGTGCTTCGTCTCCAGCGCTGCTCAGTCAATCAGTTAACACCGGGTGTCATCAGTATGTACGGCATGTAAGGACTACTGTATTGATGCATTCACTCAGCCGTGGGGAGTGCTGCACAAAATCAGTGAACATGGCAGGAATCATTTATTTCTGTGAAGGGAATCAGTCCTAATCTTGGAAAGCTTGCAGCCCTTGGCTTCTGTCTGCTTGACTTTGGCATTAACCTTCAGAACACGAACATGACGGGGCTTGGGCAAATCCAAGAAAAAATAGATAGGAGAATAAGTCTCTTCAAAATGGGAAAGCTTTGTGATTCATAAATGAATCCGCCATGGTGATGGTAATATAATAAAAGGCATTTAAAAGTTTTGAAATACAGCTTTATCTAGCAGATCGCTTTATGCAGAAAATTACCTGTAATAAAAAGGGTTTTAAGCACACGAAACAGGAAAAGCCATTAAAAACTGAAGCCATAGGAATGTTGAAATTCCTCAAAAGGTTAAAAGGCTGGCCACGAACTGGTCTCAAATCTTTTTATTCCTGGTTTGTGTGCAATTTCTACTAATTTTACAATGTCTCAGTTAAATGATTAATGTGCTTTGACCAACAGTTGTCATAATCTCCTGAATTACTGCCTTGACTCTATATTCCTTGGCTGTCAAAAATAATGTAATCTTATTTACACAGTATATGAGCTGTATGTTTGACTTGTTGACCGTAAGATTTAGCAATCACATACTTAAAGAAATGAAAAATTAAATAATATTTAGAGGCAAATTCAGATAAGATTTAAAGCCACATGACAGAAGGAAGAGCTAGAGAATTTATTATAAATGATGTATTTACTAAAGATTACCCCCTAGGATTCTTATATTTATAGTTTCTGTGACATCCCAGGCACTGTTGAGGAACCTGAGATACAAAGATTCACATTAGCCATCCATTTCACCTAGCCTGCTGTCAATAATAGATTTAATGAGGCCACGTGTGCTATAAAGTATTTAAGGATTTACTCTTTCTTCAAGCTGTGTATATATAATTGGACATAAATTGTATAACATACTTGCATAAATCTTTCTCATCATTTATATAAGCACGCCAAGCACTCTATTCACATTAGCCTAACAATACAAAAGAATTAGGAAAATCATTGCTTCCAATTACAATTGAAGTCTTTTTCACCCACAGTGGCAATCTCCATAAGAGAATAACGGCAGCCAGTAAATATAGCAATGAATCTCTATGAGTACAGGTATCAATTTCAAATTCTCTTAGAGAAATATTAACTTTCTAAAAATACTCTCTCTGTGTGTGCATGTGATGTTAGGGGATTATATTATGGAAAATGTTGATTAACTATTAAAAAATCAATTAACTAATTGCCTAGATTTCTGTACAGAAAGTCAAAAATGCTATGCTTCTTTTATAATCTGTGATCAGTAATAATAAAAACATAGACAAATTTACACCTTTAGTTTCTAGAGCTGAGTGAATTCTACAGCCAAAGATTTAACTGGATAGAAACCATGGCAGATGAAATACGAGAATAAAAGCTATGGCTATTGTGAATTACTGTCAGGTGGGATAAAGAAAACTAACATGGTGTTTATTCAAATGACATTTCATAAACATGTAAGCTTAAACAATACCTCCCAAAACAATATTTTTAAAGATGATGAAATGCCCCACTCAGTACTCTAGGAAACACAAAGTACATCCATAACATAAAAAACAAAATAATTTTAAGTACATGAGAAGCATACATAGTTCTTTGCTATGCCCTTGCAAAACAAGTACTGGGGCTGGAGAGATGGCTCAGTGACTAGGAGTCCTTATTATGCAGGGGTAAAGACCTGAGTTTGAATCCTCAAACACCCATGTAAAAGCCATACACAGCAACACACCATTACTGTGTGATAGAGAATAAAGCAGACAGCAATAGAGGAAGACCCCTAGCATCCTCCTCTGGCCTTAATATGCATGCACATAGGCACATGCCCCTGGAAACACACACGCACATACACACACACACACACACAATATTCAACACACGTTATTTTAAATTTCAAACAGCACCCAGAGGGTAGACAACAAAAAAGGGATTGAAGGGATGGTGTCTGTTTTCTATGGCATCCGGTTGTAAAGGGGGGGTCCTGATGTCACAAACTACAATGCATCTCTTTAGACTCCAACAGCAACTGTCCTGTTCAACTCTTTCCAGGGCACACTATACATACAACATAATGAGGGTCCCTGCACACCCTACACATACACCCTAACATTAATAGAAGACAAAACAATGCGGTTTCCATTGAGAGCCATCAGATACCCAGATACCTCTTAGTAAGGGAATTTAGACATGCTTCCTGCCTACCAGGTACCTGGGCCCTTGGTGGAGGAAGACCCTGAGCACTGGGGTGTGGGGAGGACAGAGGAGAGCAGAGAAAGAAGCTGAGGTTAGCACGTGCCCATACACCCCCTAGAGGGCCAGCAGCTGATTCAGCAAATCTAATCCTTGTTTCCTTATTTCTATTAGTAATGGGATTAAGCCCAGGGCCTTCCTTACACACTCTATGCAAGTACTCAAACAATGAAGCCACATTTCAGCCTTTTGTACTTTTTTTTTTTGATACAAGGTGTGACCACATTTCCCAGTCTGTCCTCAGACCTTCAATGCTCCCACCCCACTAACCATGTCTGACTCAAATCTAATTTTTTAGGTCTGTTTTCATGTTTATGAGTAATGTGTGTTTTTTAAAAAAGGTAACTATAGACCACAATATGTGCTATCTACTACGTACCATGAACTTGCCTGTATACCAAGGAAAGTTAAACACATCCAGACTCCTACCACTGACTCCTCTGGGTTCTTAGTTCTTACTAGTTTTCTTTCAAACTAGGAGTGCTTTTTTCATAGTACCTGTCCCTTAGAGTTTTTGAGACACACACACATGTGTATGTGTGTTTATATGTATGTGTGTGTGTATGTNCCTAGCATAAAGATAAAATAGAATATTTTCCTTAGAATGGATTTTCCTTAACTTAAAAATACATCTATGTGACAGATTTTAAAAAAGGGATAAGGAAAACCTGTTTTTGATTCCTATGGCAGGGTGCATACAAGTGTCCCCTAAAAGAGAGAAAATGTTTTTCCATTGTGCCATCTTGGGGACACTGTTTTATTCTCCTGTAGGCCAGTGGCGGCCCTAGTTATTCATCTACACTGACTCTGACCTCAGCATTAGCTACACGATCTTCCACATTAGTCTACATTCATTTTAGGAGTACAAGGCCACTGAGGTACCTTTAATTGTCAGGCTAACCTCTATTCTGAAATGCAAATAGATTGTTGGAGTGAACAACTCTACATCCAATCATTTTAAACGCAGAAGGAAGCAAAGCTAAGATCTAAATTAATGAGCAGATGGGGAGTCTAGAACCTCTGACATGGTCACCCATACCAAGCTGTACATTTTCCAGTGTCCATGATAGGAGGTACAGGGGTTTGAATGAGAACTGACCCTAGCGGACATCTGAACACATGGTCAACATCTGGTGACACCACTTGGGGTGGCTCCAATGGTGCAACCGTGTTCAAAGAATTGTGCCACTGGAAACCCCCCAGTATGTCTAGGTGACTTTCTTTGCTTCACGCTTTTGGTTCAGGATGTGAGCTCTCAGGCCAAAGAAATGAATCACTGGTCACAACCACTTGCTACTTTTTTAGGAGACCCAGGTTCAATTCCCAGGATCCACATGGTGGCTCACAGCCATCTGTAACTCCAATTACAGGGTATCTGACGCCTTCTGCTGGACTTCAGGGGTGCCAGGCATACAATTGGAGCACATACAATGTAGGGAAAACAGCCATGCATATAAATATAAAATTAATTAAAAATGTCTCTGAACAACGGAGAAATAACTCGACACTCACTTCAAGTTAGTGGTGTCTTTCTGTGAAAAGGAAGGGAAACTGCCAGCTGAATATACTTTCTTTACAGAAATATAGTGATTTTTTTAGAAAACAACAGAAAACAATTTTAGATAAACATTTCATTTTTGATAGAAAGATTTCTAGATAATGCTCCAGAAAAAAAAGAAAGATGAAAGAAAAGGAAAGAAAAAAGAAAGAAAGAAAACCACTGTCATGTCTACTCTAATGGGAGTAAATGAAATAAAACTGAAAAGCAGAAGATTTTGTGTTGACTTGGCACTGTAAACAATGAATGTTTTAATGGGGAAACAAGACCAACAATGTAACTTAAGAATGTGCAGAATGCAGTAAGCCCTTTATTGAAAATCTGAAAATCTCACAGGCAATGAATGCTAACTCTAAACTACCTAGAAATGAGCACATGGGAACAGCTGTCTGTGCTGGGCACAACAGCAAGCATTGTGATTGGTGATAGCAAACCACTGCTGCCACCATAACACAGCAAAATACCCGCACTGTATCTGCTCTGCCATGGCACAAGAATGGAGGGTCTGCAGCTTCTACCATCCTAAGAAAGCAAGGGAGGTCAGATTAACAGAGTCAACACATGGTGACTGGCATTACCACACCATTGCCAGAACACAGTGCACCTTCTTCTCATTCGTCCGATCATGGTCTTTTGCTGGTTAAGATTCCAAAATATAATCTTGCTTGGCTTCTTTGAGAAAGCTAATCATTCTGCAGTGTCTAAGAATCTTACAAACCAAATACCACAGCAGAGTGGAAACAGGAAACCAGGTCATAGTGGAGGACTCTGAGAATGCTTACATGGAGAAATAACAACAAAACTGTAGGGGAATAAAATGGTATCCATGCAATTATGTCCATCACATTCAATAACCCCATGATAATTTGAAGGTAAAAGGAATTAGATATCTTGGAACAATGAAAAAAGGCTATGCAATAGCCAAGGCTCTCCAGCTTCTATACGGTCCAACCTACAATTACACTGTGATCAGCAGTTTGAGGTCAGAGAACTTGCTTGTTAAAATGGCATCCTGTATCAAACAGTGAGGAGCTTAGACCTGGGACACTGTGTATGGCTTTGCATGCCAAGAGTTTTGTTTTAGTTATTGATTTATACATTTGTGATGCAAAGGCTCCTGGGCTCGTAGGAATTTGTTTTCAACTACTTCTTTGCATTACAGATCTACTGAATCAGAGCACACACACACACTTTAAGAAGAGGCTTATTAAGCCTTATACATTCATATACCCAAAGACCTACTGGGCATGCTGACCCAAAAGGGCACTAGCAACACATTGGGTTCTGTAGTGTGGGACTTTTTGTTAAGTTTGTATAAATATTTATGAAGTGGGTTGACATTCATGGGGATAAGGTGATCTTCTCTCCCTAGTTATGGTAGATCAGATTCTCTATTTTAGGGCATTTTATCCCATTATCCTTTCGAAAAGCCTACGAGAAGACCGAAATCATAATGCAAATGACATTATAATGAAGCTGGGCTCCTCTGAGGATTCAGACTGTTCATTGGTGCATGTGTGTGCTGATGGAGGAAGTCCCCTGGCACCTGGGTTTCTCATAAAGCTTAGGAAAAAAAAACTAACTGGAGCTTCAAAGATGTTTAACCATGGGAGGGCAAGAATGAGAATGTATTTTTCATAAATTTGTAATGTCTAATGTAGCCGAGTGTGGGCCATCACTACAAGCAGGAACTCAACATACACAGTTGAGTCTGTCTGCGGAAATGCTATTCCTAGTGACCCCACTGTGTTGCTCTTCTGATGCAATACATAAATTGAAGCATGGATATTTCCATAGATAGTTTCAAAAACAGTATTTGCCCAATGGCACACCATATGTTGATAGGAGATGTTGATGATGAGGATAGAATTTGAAACTGCACTTTTAGATTCAAATATTGTCTCTGAGAGTTATAGATGTGATGGTCTTGAACAACTTAGGTTACTTCTCTGGACCTCGGTTTATCTGAAAAGCAGGTATATGGCTGGAGATGGTGATACACGTAGGATGTGGAAGTAAGAGAATGGAGTGTTCAAGGGCATCCTCAGGTACATGCTAAGTTCAAGACCAGTTTGGGCTACATGAGACCCTCTCTCAAACAACAGCAACAAAGAAAAATCAAAATGGGCTCAGAACTGTTTGCATACTTCAAAGGATAAGTAATAACATAAACAGCAGTTCACATAATCATCACTAAAGTGATTTAGCTGTCTTCCATGCTATGATTATGATTTGTGATGGTATACAAACATATGGAACATACATTCACATGCATGGAATTGTGTTCAGACACATTTGTACATGTTCACACTGTAGATATGGATAAAAATTCTATAATCTTTCAACTGTCTAAAGTAAATGAAAGGTGCATATTGTCTGAGGTTACAATGTAAGTGCTCTAAGTTCAATCAAGTTTTAATTGCCGTGTTAAGGCATTCAGCAATTGCAGGGATCTCAGTAAAATTCTGCCCGGGGAGTTTTTTTAATGCTATTTATAATACAAATTAGTTATTAATGGAACATTAGCATATATTGAACCATAGCTACTTCGTTGCTAATTTGCTACTTGATTATAAGATAGACGTTCTAAGATAGAAATAAACAATTCTTTCCTATAATTGAAAAACTCATACACACACTTCTAAAGACAAAGTTGAAATTATAAGCAAGTTGTGCTTCTCATGAACACATAATCTACTACACAAAAGGGAAAGAAAAAAGGAAAGAAGAAAGAGTAACCAGCAACAACACCGCTCAGTCAAAGTTCGACAACATCAATAACTGTAAAAAATTCAAATGACATGAAGCTGAAACAATGGAAGTGAAGGAAAATGACACCAAACACTATAGAGATCTGATTCATTCTCTTCCCACTCACACCCAGCAGGACTCACAGTGTGCATATCCTCCAGACCACTTCGGATTCACGCGTTTCATTTATGATCCAATTTATGTTTCTTAAATGCCACAGCCACAAGTGTCCAATTTTGCACTCTCTGTTTTGTGCTGTTTAGTATTTTATTGCCTACATGCTATTCCCTATTTGCTGCTTGAATGGGCATTTGCTTGGACTTGCCTACCAACTCTATCCTTTATTTCACAAATTAGAAAGGGATATCAATGCTGATCGCAGTTTTGCTCTGCAGCATCTGAAAAATGTCTCACAGAATTCATGATACGAACGAAAAGTTACCCCAAGAAGATTAGCTGTCTGAGGGAAAAATACTGTCAGAACCTTAAATATGGATGGGAGGACCATAATTTCAATAATTAATAGAGAATAGAAAAGCAACGTAACTCAATATTAAAATGCTCAGTTTTTATTTCTTCCTGTATTTCCTTCTTTGAGGCAGAGAAGGTAGTAGAAGCATCCCCAGTCTACAGGTAAATATTAGCTGGTATGGTCAGCCCCATGTGGAATATCAGCAGGAGTAGTGGGGTTGTTGAGAGCTGAAGACTAGCCAAGTGTAAGTATGGAGAGTCTATCTTTGGCTTAGCAGTTAAGAGCTCTGCCTGATCTTTCAAAGGTTTGAGTTCAATTCCCAGCAACCACATGGTGGCTTCCAGCCATCTCTGAGATCTGTTGCCCTCTTGAGGAAGAGACCTGGTCAGTTTTCCTCATCAACTTAGACTATGAAACCCAATATGGACAAGTTCAAGTTCAACAGAACCCATCATATACAGGCTACCTATGCATGTTTCAGCATTTCCAGGGCATACATTTCATTTCAAATTCCATTTTCATCTTAACAACAACAACAAAAACAACCACACTGGGGAGGACAGGAAGATGAGGAAAAGGAGAAAGAAGCTACAAGAGCATCAAGGAAAAAGCTGTCTGTTGGTTTTGGAAAACATGGTTTCTCTTTTCCTGGTTATACAAACATTACAGGAACAGGAACTCTGTTCCTGTCTTGGTGGAACTGCAGGAGGAGTGCGTTAAAAACAGGTGGGCAGGAGAGCAGGAGGAAGCTTACACACTCAGTGTAACCATTACTGCACAGCCTACCTAACTATAGCTTACACACTCAGCGTAACCACTACTGCACAGCCTACCTAACCATGGCTTACACATTCAGTGTAACCACCACTACACAGCCTATCTAACCATGGTACCTTTCTTTCTCCTCGCAGTTAAGCACTTGCTGGTGTGGGACAGCAGCTGACACTCACCCAGTGGGGATCATGGGACAACAACGCTCCATCACAGCTTCCTACACATCATCTTGACTATTCCTCAGCTCAATCTATGGGAAAAGTACTCTCACTGCTCCCAGTTTTGATGGGACATAAGTGATTCAGAGAGGAAACTGGGTTTTCCAGATTCTCAGAACAAAAGTGATTTAAACCAGGCTGTGTGAGTGTCCAGAAACCAGTATCACAGCCACTACCTCTACCACCAACAAAGCACAGGCCATACAGGTCAAGGCCACCAAGGTCAGGGAGTTTCCATGATAAACAGATGAGACTCCATCCAGTATCAAATAATACCCCTTACTGTGGCAATGGCTAACTAAACAGGATGATCATAAACAAATATAATTTCCAAATTATATAACACAATTATGAGCCCAACTAGATTTACTATAAATCACACACACACACGTTCTTACATGACTGCAAAAACATTTTCTATTCCATTTTATCTGTTTTATATCAGAGTTCTTAGTACAATCCTCACCTAATTTTTAATATATAGTAAGATTATTAGATTTAATATTACAGAAACAGCCAAATGCAGAGAACTTCTGTCACTTCCTGATTTTAGGTTCCTAGTTACCTTATTTCGTCTGCACCACAACCATAACCTTCTGTGGGCAGAACTGAAGGGCTACGCACAGAAGATGGCCTCTTACCTGTTTCAGAGCCTTTTTGGTGTGCTGTTGGAAGGAAGACACCAGCTTGCTCTGCACTGCCGTGTTCGTAAGGCTGCAGTCTCGAGTGGAAGATACTTCATCCGTTACCTGCTTCGTACACACTAGAAGCAGAGAGAGATAATGATATTACTAATTTGAATTCCTTTTTTTACACCCACTGTAATTAACTCACTTGGAGCTTTCTCTGGTTGAAAATGGATACTTAAAATACAGCAAAATAGCACAGTACGAGGAGACGTAGCTGGATTCAAATAGAAGGGATCATTTAGTAACGGGGGCCACAGTTCCACTTAACTGTTTAGGTAGCCGAGCTTTGGTTCCCACTGGCAACTGTGTCTGTGTCATGACATACACACAGTCACATACCTGCCTTACAATGTGGTGGTCAATGGGCCCTAAATCTATCTTCATATGCAGAACCTACATTGGAAACATCTCAGTGAGAGAAACTGTTTTAAGCAAACTCAGGTCTACAGATTAAAACTCTCATTCTTCCGCCCAATACCTACCCCCTGGAGAATCCATGGTGGCCCAGGCTGTGCTTCTCTTTTTATGGGATAAGATCTATGATGCTTACTATCAATTCCATTTACCCTCTGCAGATAACAATGAGTTCTGCCCATCTTCGTTCAGTCCAGGCCTTCGCTTGGCCTATCCCAGATAGGGAATTTTCTCTCTTAACACTGTTATTGGTAACTTGTGTCCTTCTGAAGTGGGTGATCGTGGAGCATACAGGGCCCACTGCTCTGTGAACTATGTGTTTGGGAGCTCTTCCTTCAGCTGTCCTCCATGTGGGAAGGGCTGGGCAGGAGCCCAGGGCAGGGCCCCGCTATCCACGGACTAGAGGAAGGGGCAAGATTAGCGGAAGCAAAGTGGGAAAGTAGGTGGCAGAATGGAGGCATATGTCAAAGGCAGGAGGCACGAGGAAGTTGCAGGGAAGAAAATAACTCGAGAACATATTGTCAAAGCTCAAAACAAGGCTTTTTAAGGGCACCGGGTAAAAGAAAAGTCAAGACTATTTTCCCAGTGATGGCAACTTGAGGGAGGAGGTGTGGAACAGACTTTTTTAAGAAAACTATAGAATAAAGACTGTTTAGTTATCAATAAACAGCACATACCCTCAGTAAGAGGAAAATTAGTTATTGTAGTCCAAAATGGATACACGCTTTACATAAGATTTGCTTTTGAAAGACTAGCATATCCTACCTAGAATTGAACACGTAAATAATTGAAAAGTTTTGCTGAAACCAGAGTTAATTGAGTTTTGTTTTAATACAGAAAGTAATTAGGAAGCCAAAATGAACATATTTAGCAAAATACGTTAATTACTGCTAATTACATTTCGAGAACCTTTTCATATGGGAACTCAGTTAGTTCTTAGAGTTTGTTTGTTATAAGAAAAATGTGTTATTTCCATATAGGGCAAAGAGAAAACTAGAGCTCAGAAAAGCAAAGAAAGGCATACGCTGTTAAAGATGGTGAGCTCATACCTGAGACCCCAGGCTAGCCCAGTCCCATTGCTGACTGCTTTACCAAAAGTCCTGCCTCCCAAAGCAAAGAGCTGATGCAGAAAATCCACATTTTAAGAATTATAATTTAGCTGCATGATGTTGGATTACTAAGTAGAAAGTCAATCAGGCTTACAGGATTAGGCTACTGAGTGGGGGAGTACCTTACCCAGGAAGCACTAAAGCAAACACATTTTGGTATATGCTTCTGGAAAGGTGGCTCAGTGTTAAAAGGGCTTTTGAAAGTTCTTCTAAAGCACACAGGTTTGGTTTCCAGTACCTGTGAAAGTTGGAGTGCAACTGTGGATAATTCCAATTCTATGGGGTCTGATGGCCCTTTCTGAACTCTTCAGGCAAGTGCTCACATACATTCACACACACACAAGAGAGAGAGAGAGAGAGAGAGAGAGAGAGAGAGAGAGAGAGAGAGAGAGAGAGAGAGAGAGAGAGATTTGGATGTACATATAGAGACAGAAATCTTTACATTACAGATCAGATGGCTTTATTTTGCTTGACACAGTAAGACAGTTTCCGTGAAGACAGACTGGATATTCTAGTAAAGACGCCATTATAACACATCCTGAGTAAACACCGGGTACCAGGCTGCCTTCCTTGAAATGACTCCTGCACTGGTATGGTTGCTGACACCTCACCAACACTTCTTTACCCATAGATACCCATCAGCTCACACTTAAAAGACAGATCCATACCTAATA
The DNA here is from genome assembly GCF_014885135.2 of Alexandromys fortis. Lineage (NCBI taxonomy): Eukaryota > Metazoa > Chordata > Mammalia > Rodentia > Cricetidae > Alexandromys > Alexandromys fortis. Next base: position 12,702,843 of record NW_026067904.1, read on the forward strand.
TTCTGAAGCCTCTACAATGTGTGGCCAACGAAGGAGGTGACAGAGAGGTGGCAGGCAGGATATGTCATCCTAGTTGGACCAACTAACTGCCATGGACATAATAAAAGTCCAGCTCAAAGTAAAATAGGCATGAGCAAATATGCTTTATGGCTGCTACATTCTGAGTGCCGAATCCACTCAGGAAACTGAAAATTTACTGACTGGATTAATAGAGAACCAAATGTAGATAATGAGAACCTCACAGAATAAATGAAATCGCCTTAATGCAATGAACATATAAATTCAAATTTACTATCAATTTGTTTAGGAAATACTTTTGCTAGTAAGTCTTTTAAAAAAAACTATAAAATCTTTCTTGTTTTACTTTGTCTATATGTATACGTGTGTAAGTGTCTTACAGTCTTTGTGTGGAAGTCACAGGAAAACTTGCAAGAGTCAATTCTTTCCTACCAGGTGGGTCCTAGAGATTCAACCCAGGTCCTCAGACTTACTAATCCATGCCTTTACTAGTGAACCATCTCACTGGCCCAGAATCGTCAGTCTTCCAGATGTAAACTTCAATGCAGTGGGATCAAACAGTAACAATTTCTGACTAAACGCCCCTAAACCTTAGCACCCTTTTCATCATTTAAGTGCTGTGAGAGCAGAGTGCATCTATGTGTCCTTCCGGAAGAGAGCAGCTGTGGCTGTTACCATCCTCCTTCTTGCCTTCTGACCTGGGATGCCCCGAATATCAGGAAAGCTACTTTAGGGTCAACAAGTATGTCTCAGCTCTGCTGTTGTCCTCTGTTCATTTGCAGTTATTCATAGACATTTACCAGAGGATGTTCAATGCAGAGCCCAAAGTGAAAGAGGTTGTGTTGTGGGCGGCAGGGGCGGGGGGTCGGGCCCTATAAATACCATGACTTGTGTTCTCAAACTGATGTGGGAGTGTCATATATCAATCTGTTGATTTCATTGGCTGAGCAATAAACCAACTGCTTGGCCTCATATCTTAGAACATAGATGGGAGGAGTAAACAGAATAGGATGCTGGGCGGAAGAGGAAGTGAGGTCAGACTCTGCGCTGCTTCCAGAGGGACCGGACAGCCGCCATGCTCTGCTCTCCCAGGCAGCTGCAACCCACGATGGACTTAGGCTAGAATCTTCACGGTAAGCGCACCTTGGGGTGCTTACACACATCATTAGAAATGGGCTAGTCCAGGTGCGAGAATTAGCCTAGAAGAGGCTAGATAGAAATGGGTCAAGCAGTTAAATGAATACAGTTTGTGTGTTGTTATTTCGGGCATAAGCTAGCCAAGCGGCCGGGGTGTTGGGGATGCAGCCCCGCCGCTCCTATTTCAACATCAAACTGGGCCTTCCCTGAGCCCACATTCTAGCCTTCTCCTTCCCCTTCCTTCAAAACGCAATGCAGCACCACCCATAACCCTGTTTCAGCTACAGCCCCCTCACATCTCCCATTGATCTGGACATGATTCCCTGGTCAAAATGGTTTTCTCCAAATATTTACTTTGGATAAAAAAAATAGACTAATTAAAATGGGGAAAGGAAATGCACTCAACAATAAAATCTAAAAACGAATGTGCCTTGGTATTGGGTATAGGTGTAAACCTACATCCCAAGCGGTGGGGTGAACCTGCATTATTTTAAAGCACTGACAAATGTAAACCTAAAGTTTACTATGAGTTAACGTCTTCATTCTTTTGCCAAACATATGACAGAAGGCTAGCAGAATGGAAAATACCCCATCCGCCGAGGAAACAGGTTATATAGACTCATATTCTGAAAAAAACACAAGGCTTTTACCTTTTTACACTTATTTTACAGCTGTCTTAAGAATATATGTGATAAATAAATAATTGGAGGTCTGAGTATTCATCTAAGAGGTGGAGTTTGATTTGTGAAATGGAACCTGAAGTTAAATTAATGTTAGAGGAGAGGTCAGAGGAAATTCCCTGTAAGTGAAATTACAACAGGAGCCAGGAAATCCAACAATGGGGACAAATGATTTATCCAATAAACATCAAACCTTGACATGAAGCATAGAACCTGATATCCTCTTGGTGTTTAAGATAGAATGAGAGCTGGGATTTTTCTTTAATATTAAACTATGTCAGTATGATCACAGAATTAATGACAGGCCTTTGCATATTAAAAACCCACAAAAGTTTGAAAAAGATAGCCTGTCCTTCTTATAGATGAAATAGATGAACACACTGAAAACACGAAAACAAAAACAAGGATGTACATAGAACTTTCATCCAGCAACTGATGGAAACAAAGGCAAAGACCCACATGGGAGCATTGGATTGACTGAGCTTCCAAAGTCCAGTTGAAGAGTGGGAGGAGTAAGAAATATGAGCAAAGAGGTCAAGAACATGATGGTGGGTTCACCCACTGAAATAGTCTACCTGAGCAAATGGGAGCTCACCAACTCCAGCCAGACTGGGAAGGAAACCAGCTTAGGACCAAACTAGGCTTCTGAATGTGGTTGACAGTTGCATGGCTGGGGCAGACTGAGGAGCCACTGGCAGTGGCACCAGGATTTATCCCTACTGTTTGTACTGGCTTTTTGGAAACCTAGTCTCTTTGGATGATACCTTGTTCAGCCTATATATAGTAGGGAGGGCCTTGGGCCTTCCCCAAGGCAATGTGCCTTACCCTCTCTGAGGATTGGATGGGAGTGGGGTGGGAGGGTAGGTAGAGGGAATGAGAGGAGTGGAGGGAGTGGGAACTTGGATTGGTATGTATAATGAAAAAAGGTAGTTTTTTTCTTTTAAAAAATGAAAATAAAGAAACAAACAAGAACGCGAATTTTTGCTGGCTGAGTTGGTGTTCAGTATTTCTTAAAAGGCACAGCAATACCATTGCATCCCACATTTTGCTTGTCTTTCCAAATAAGGCAAACTGAAAGCATAGTTTAAATTAATATTCTAGTTTTAAACTTGCCTCTCAGCTATCACTTCACACACGAGCTACTCACTCACTCAAAATGGCTGAGAGCAAACGTTATAGGTAGCCATGAAGGATTCTTAATGACCAGAAACAAGGTGACAGTGTCTCAGCAAACTGTGGTCTTTTTTTCTAGGTGTCTCTAAGTTGTCGTCTGGCCTCTTTTTTATTCCATTTACCTTGAACATGCTATTGCAATCATTGATGCCATACAACTTGCACGTGGTTAAAGTGGAATGGTACCATGAAGCTCCTCTCCTAATCCACTTGGCAGATCACTGGCAGAAGAACAAATGTCCCATGAATGTAGCTTTGATCTTCAACTCAAGATACAAATGAGGGGAAAATCGAAAAGTAGACACAATCGATCTGCGTTTATTTCTGATGTATTTCTAGTCTCATATTGTGCTGGCTTCTACAACTCCTACCACATCCAATGTAGCCAGAGAAGGCAGTTGACAATACTGGAGCACAAACCCCTGCTGTTTGTCACACTGGCTCTCCCTGGATCCCTCTTAAGGAGCCATCCTCATCACTCCGTCTTCTAAATTTACCTTAAAAGATCAAACTCAAACAGCTTCTCCAAAAGCTCCCCTAAATGTCTCTGCAGAAGCCATGCTTCCTTCTAACCTACATTCTTAGAAGTTAGTGGATATACTACTGGTTGTCCCTGCAGTGATGGGATACGCTCTTGCCCCAGCAGCCCCAGGCCAAGCAACTCAGGACTTGAGTGCAAACACAAGCTGTTCTATGCTCATTACATTGGATTTTTAAATCTGACTTTCATTAAATTAATTTAAAGTATCTATCATTGAAGTTAAGTTTTAATTACTGCCTTTATCAAGAAGTGAAGAAAGAGGAGAAAAACAGATGTAGTTTGTATTATGGAAAAGCATACATAGAAGTTCTTAAAATTAGGAAAAATTTGAAAAATTAAAACATACATCTATCCTAAAGTCAATTAAGATAAACAGGAAAGCAAACTGAAAGGACATCCCCCCCTCCCCCCCAACAAAAAGAGGCGGGGAGTTACATGGATAGGAATAAGCATAGATATATTTCTCTGTGTCACCTTACTCACTGTCTTACTTTAAGAGAAAAGCCACAATTTTATGGTTCTTGCATAAGGAAATAAAAACAAAATTTCAAAGTCAAAGCCAAAAGTCATTAAGCTACATAAAATGGCAGGGGCCGTGTAGGCACAGAGCACAGGGCATGCCAGGGCGTGGATCGTACTCAGGCACTGCCATAAAGCCTTTCATTCTCTGCACTGCTGTGTATCCCACTAAGCCACCCACGTAGGCAACAGCGATTTGAGAGAGCCCTACTTCAAGCATCTCCCAAGGCAAAAGGTATGGACTTCAACCACTTTCATTTCTATTAATTTTCTTCTAATTCTCCCTATTAGTTTCCTAAAACAATCACAGATGATGCTCTCAAACACCAACAGATTCCTATAGAAATGCCACTACTATGATCTAAAAGCTGAAAAACTTCACAGTGAATGGACATCGTATCAGAGGAATGGGGACAACACTATGGCTACCCATTAGGGCTCATTAATACTCCAAAGTGGGCTGGGCTTTCTTGTTTATTTATCACTAGTTCAGTCATATAACTTTTACATTGTCATATATATGCACTATACATTGAGCAGATCCCCTTCAATCCCCTCCCCTCCCTTTTCTCCTTCCATAGTCCCTTTTTATCCTTCCACCTAGTTCCCTCTGTTCTCCAATACAGCTTTGCTGCTGTGTTTATGACATAGTTCCATTCATGTACATACGTATGTATGAATGTATGTATAATAGGATTGAAAATTGAGAGAACACATATGACATTTGTTTCATCTGAATAGAATTAAGTTGCTTGATATGATAATCTGAAATTAGAACTGTAGACCATTCTCAAACAATGAAGAACAAAGAGTTAAAAAAAAACATACAAAAATGTCCATGATTCAATTGTGAGGTCATGACTTATCTTTGTTCAACTCACCATATTATGTGTTAGATGCCATCATGACATTTTTGATTAAGTATGCTTTTGTGTTTCCTTTCTGTATCCTTCCCTCCCTGTACCCATCTCCCACTCTTCCCAGACATATATACATTTCCTCCTTCATGTCTGACACACCATGACCCATTCCACCCTTCCTTATCACTTAATATTGCTCTCTCTTGATCTTCTTCTTCCTGGACTTTTAGATGTTATTCATACTTAAAGCTGATCACATGTATATATACACATTATAAAACTATAAGGTTTAAAATTTATCCCCCTTTTCAAAGCACAATGGTGTAAAACAATTAAATCCAGAAAAACTATGCCAATGGAAACATAATAGTTATAACTCTACTTTGTTTTGAAAGATCAATAAGCAAGTGATTCCAGAGTAAAGCCCACATGGGAAATTGTCCAAAGGTTTCAGCTTGGATTACAATGTGTTTTGTGTATAGTACTTACATTTGAAATTGTGTAAGCAGATCTTCTGGATCAATGCAGCAACTAAATGCATGCCAAGAAGTATAAAAACTGACATAAAAAAGAACAGGAAACCCATTTGACCCCAATTAAAATTTTCCTGGACTCCAATTCTATCAGCGAAAGGTAATTCCTTAGTCCTTTTTGGATCCAGCCTATGGAGAGATATCTTCTCTAAAATGATTCCTGGGTCAAGGTGGGTACAGTCAGCTCGGCCAAAGGAAGCTCTCTTGTTGCAGAAAAAAAAAAAAACCCAAACCTCCAAGGGTATGATATGCCAAAACAAACTAGCAACAGAGAGCTGTTAGCAATAAAATAACGGAAATAGCAATTTTCCCAAGAAACCGTTAAAAAACAGAGTCTTGACATTTTAACCACTGAGGCTCTTGAAATTATTTAACATAATAATATATATGAGTAAAATATAGCTGAGAGAATGAAATTGTTACTATGTTTCCAAAACCTGCCTCATTAGCTCTGTTAGCCATACTTCAGAAAAAAAGGAAAAAAAAAAGTAATAGTGAACAAAGATGCTACTGTTATATTTTAGTAGTTTGCTTCTCTATTGCAATGATAAATAAAACCATGACCAAAAGTAACCTGAGGAGGTAATGGCTTCATCTTACACTTCCAGGTCATGGTCCATCACTGAGGGAAGTCAAGGCAGGAATCCAGAGCAACAACTCTAAGGAAAGTTTCTTTATTAGTTTGTTCTCTGGCTGATAGCTTTCTTATGCAGGCTAAGACCACCTGCCTAGGGATGGCACCACCCACAGTGGTCTGGGCTCCCCTGTATCAATTAGCAAACATGGCCCATAGACATGCTCAAAGGCCAACCCAAAAGAGGTTAATTAATTGTTCAATTGGTGTTCCTTCTTCCCAAGTGTGTCAAATTGACAATAAAAACTAATTATAACATACATGTATGCATGTGTGTATGCATATGTGCTTGTGTATACATGAGTATGTTGTGTTTATGTATGTACATGAACTTGTGTCATAAAGCACAATGTTATGAATCTCCTTAGTGATTTTGTGGCTGATATTGATTAGCAAATTGCAGTTGCCTATCACAGAACTAGGTATACCATAACTGATTTAGAAAGTTAACAAATGGTTAATGAACATTTTGGGTTGTACCGGATGAAACACTGAAGCTGCAAAGGTAACTGAGAACATTTCCCACATGGAAGACGTACTCCTTAGACGTCTTGATTAATCAGCCATTCTGATTTAACTCTGCTAATAGCTGTGCATACCCTTCAAAGACTCCCTTTAACCACGAATTAGACGTGGAGAAAGCACCAAACTAAAATGACATATTTAACAAGGAAAGCATACCTAAGGAGTTCTACTTTCTAGCTGCCTGGCCCCCATCCTATCATAGACACAGTAAGGAGTTCTCAGAAAAATGGAAATGAAATAAAGCAGATTCTGTTGTATGAGGGAAACTACGCCATAGGCATTTGGGGGGTAGGGGTGGGCAATGTGGAAATCTAGTGCAGTGGAAACCACTTGGAACCTATAGGGTGACCCTAGGGAGGACACCTAGTAATGAGGGATATGGAACCTGAACCAGCCATCTTCTGTAACTAGAAAAGATTTCTAGTGATAAGACTGGGATGCCAAACCAGTCACAAAACCTTCCACCTTCAACACATCTTGCCTGAAAGATGTGCTGAAGTAATGAGGCACAGAACTGTGGGAATAGCCAACTAATGACTTGTTCAACTTGAGGCCCAATTCATGAGAGGGAGCCCATGCCCAACACAGCCTGCGGCGAGACACCAGAGGCTCGATAGCCCAGACACCTAGAATAGAACCAACCACAACTGGAAAAAGGTGAGTGAAATGATTTTTAATGATATTCTGCTATAGCTCTAGATCAGTGTCTAGTCATCAGGGTCTAGTCATCAGTGTCTAGTCATCAGTGTCTAGTCATCAGTGTCTAATCATAGGCTTCTTCCAGCAACTGTTGGAAGCAGATGCAGAGACCCACTGTCAAACACTAGGTGGAGCTCTGGAACCCCAAGGAAGATGGAAGGAAGGATTGTAGATGCTACCTGGGTTGAGGACACCAGGAGAACATGGCCCACATAATCAACCAGAGCTCATAGCAGCTCACAGAGAGTGATGCAGCCATCATGGAGCCTGTATGAGTCTAACCCATACATGAGTCTGTATGGGTCTAACCCATACATGGGTCTGTATGGGTGTAGACCTTCAGCATATATGTTGTTGTTATGTAGCTTGGTGTTCTTGTGGAACTCCTAACAGTGGGAGTGGGGGTGGGTCTGTCTCTTTTGCCTATTCTTACAACCCTTTCCCTTCTACTGGGTTGCATTGTCCAATCTTGATACAATGGCTTGTGCCTAGTCTTATTGTAACTTGTCCTGCAGAGTTGAGTTGACATCCCTGGGAGGCCGGCTATTTTTTGAAGGGAAACAGAGGAGAATTAGATCTGAGGGAGAGGAGAGGTGGGGGATGGCTGGGAGGAGGGAGGAAAGGGGAAACTATGGTCCAGATGTATTGTATGAGAGGAGATAAAATAAAAACAATGATAACAACAACAACACATTGCAAGTTGCTGTGTGTGTACATGTTTGTATTTACATGAACTTATGTGTATATGTACACGTATGTGGAGAGCAGAAGTCAATTTCTGATGTCTTTTTTCAGAGATTGCTCACCTGTTTCTTGAGACAAGTATCTCACTAGGACATGGGAGTCACTGATTCTGCTGGGATGACTGGCCAGTGAACCACAATGATCTGCCTGTCTCTACCTTCCCAGTGCTGGGATTACAAATGTGTGCCACTCACCCAGCTTTTCATGTGGGTAATGGGTATTAAACTCAGGTCCTCATGCTTGTGAGGCAAGCACCTCACCTCCTGAGTTGGCACTCCAGCTCCCAAATTATTTCACTTATACTGGCAGAACACCCCTGATCGTCAATGCTACTCCATTTCCTGAAATAGTTACAGAGAAATAGAGCAATAGACCCAGAAAATGAAACATAGAAATGTCCGGGGGGGGGGGAATGTAAGAGCAAAAGGCTAGTGAGGGCCAAGGGTAAGAGCTTCACTAATGGGCTTATTGCTAATCACTTCATATGTCAGGATGTAAAATATCAGGCAAAGTACACAGATAGCTGTTTGAGAAACAGTTGTAAAGAGTCACTTGGCAGACAGAGAAAATGGATTATCTGGCAGCAGCGAGAACATACAGTTTTTAAAGAGCATGTCTGTCTTGTTCCGATGTACATGTCTCTAACGACATAAATCAAAATTAGCTCGTTAAGATGAATAATTGGGGGAATACCTTTAATTATATTTTTATTTGAGAGTGAGCTTGTTTTTCTTATGAGATCACACTCCTTCTCATCTTTATCATTATTATGGAATTTTGCTCTTGTAACACAAGAGAACTTAGGAAATGATATGTAGCAGGGGAGATTTATCTGCACTGCAAAGCAAACTTTCTCTTCCCCCATGGCTCCAAGCTGTTAAAACTGACTAAAACCCATTTATACATGAACCGAGTTCACAGTTCAAGGAGGGAGATGTAAGAAAAAGAGGCCCCTGATGTATAAAAGAAATGGAAGTAATATCTAAGTCATGTTTGAAGGAGTGGGAGTGAGTCATTTGGAAAAGGCGAAGGGGGTGGTCAGGCGATGGTAACCAGCTGTTCTCCATCATGGGGCCACAGAAGAAAGGAGAAAATTGTTTTAATTAAAAGCACAAAGACTCAACATAAGGAAATCCTTCTTTGCTATAAAGGTTATCAAAAACACAGAGGGAAAAAAAGTAAGAGGGCTGGATTTAAAGATTCCTACCCTCCCTGGACATGTTGCTAGGAAAATATCTTCTTAAATAGATTGGGTACAAGGAAAGTGAGCAGAATAATCTTTCGAAATCTCTTTTATTTCTCATAAACTGTGAAACCATGGGCAGGGATGAAAGCGTGAGGAATGGGAAGGAGTGGGCAGAGGAAGTCTGACACCCCACCAGTGGCCATTTCTCTGAGGAGTGCTCACTTCCCTCTGTCCTGAAACAACACTGTCCTCACAGACTTCAGTTCCTTCAGCCCACCAGAGTAGAGCAGGTGCCTCCACTGGTTAACAAGTTGTTAACTAAAATGCAGAGATGTGGGCTAAGGGACAAGTTTGTTTAACCCAAGGAAACCAGGTGGCCTGGTACAAAGTCTGAAGGAATTTCTTTCTCATGCTCACAAAAGTTTCAGGAAGTGTGCCAAGTAGACAGGGGCAATGCTATGTCTTCTTTAGTGAGCAACTGGGAGCCTGCAATCAACATCCTGCATGCCCCCCCCCCATAAAAACCCCACATGTGTGTGGACACATAGCATCTTGCAAAGCATCTTAATGGGGCATCACAGTCAAATAGAAAAACAAGACCCTGAGGGGTGGTTAATCTGTATTGTTAGCCTGATTCATTTGGATTCACTTGGACTCACACATGTGGGTGTGTTTGTAAGGGTGTCACCATAGGGATTTAACTAAGGAGGAGTATCTGCCTTAAATGTGGACTGCACAGCCCATGGACTGAGATCTGGAGAGAAGAAGGAAGGAAGGAAGGAAGGAAGGAAGGAAGGAAGGAAGGAAGGAAGGAAGGAAGGAAGGAAGGAAGGAAGGAAGGAAGGAAGGAAGGAGCGAGCGAGCACCAGCACTTACCTTTGTCTTCCTGACAGTGGGAGTGCCTTGTGCCGTGCATTTCCTGCTCAACCTGGGAGCAGGACTGCCCCTTCCTTTCCTAAGCTGCCTCTTTCAGGTATTTTGTCAGTCCGAGAGGAAAAGGGAACTAATGCAGTGGGTAGAGTCCAATTACTCAAGACATTCTCCTGGGTACCGTGCCACCCTCTGTCCTCCCCTTCCCAGTGTGAGTAGGCTACATAAGTACACACTGCGAACACTCTGCCAGGGGTCCTGAGCCTTCCCTGGAAACTCCCCACTTTCTCCATGAAACTCCTGATCTCTGAGTAATTCATGCATCAGCAGAGATCGTACCCATACACTTGAGCCATCTTAAAGCAACTTTCAGTTTTGATATATATATATATATATATATATATATATATATATATATATAAAATACCCCCTCTAACTGTAACCTCTGAGCCAAGGAAAATAAAGAGCGAGCCGAATAATGTTTCATTAAGTTAACACAACTCTGCCAAGAATCACACAATCAGAAACCCACTTAGAAAACTGGCTACAAAGAAGAATGAAAAGGGGTCAAATAAAATTCTTGAAATGTTGAAATCATTATACATACTGGAATGTCAGGTCTAAACAACATTGGATATGTGTTCCTGTTTCTCCCTCCCTTTCATTGCTTCTCCCTCCCTCCCTCCCTCCCATTGTTCTTCTCTCCCTCTCCCCTCTCTGTCCTCTCCTGCCTTCCGCTCTCCCTCTCTGTAAAAGTAGACTTTAAAAATACTAATTCCCTGGCCTTAGTGTGGCTTCCTCCCCGAAGCCATTAGGGCTAATAGCAAGCAGAACTTTTTTTGATCTCTGTAGATGAAAATTATACATTCTCCAGGTTCCTCATTAGAAGGGAGGAGGTGGTTTTCTGTTTATCTTAAGCATTAAGCATATTACAGATACAAAAGAGACACTTTATTCTTATTAATAACAACTATTAAGGAGAGGATGAAGGGGGTAAAAATTGTCTACTAGTGATATTATTTAACATAAAAATTGTGGGTTATGTAAGAGAGTAATACATTGTAAACCAACTTAACACGTGAGGAATGCCATAATATACCTCTGTATTATGTACGAAAAAACAACTCAGAAACAAACACACACATAAATCTCTGCCTAAAATAGGCCATAAAATTTATAATATTTTCTTTGTGTGACACAGAAATATACTTATATAGGTATAACTTGTCATGGCTTATCAACACAGATGTATCAACCGATTCACCTAAATCACTCTTTGATCTCCAGAGCTTAGCTTATAAAATTTGAGCCGTTTACTTTCTCAAGTCTGTATGTTCAATATTTGTTCACGTGGGAGACTACTCCGAAGTCAAGGAGGCATGGACACAGTCATAGTTCTTTGTCCCATAAATGTCACCGTCCAAAATATACCACTTTCCCCACAGTGGATTATTTCAAGTGAACTTTAATAAAAGTATCTTGGCAGAGCAGCAGCCATTTTCTAAGACTCTGTTCTTGTGGTCAGCTGAGAAGGGCCAAGAGAAGGGCTAAGGCAGGACTTCATTGATTGGAACTCAATCACAGGGACTGGCATTCAGATACTATAGACTGCTGCTTAGTAGAGTTTTATCCCTAAGATTTATTTTTAAGGTGAGTATATGTGTATGCATCTCTTCACGTTAGTATAGGCAAGAAGAGGGCGTCGCAGCCCCTGGAGCTGGGGTCACCAGCGCTGAGAAGTGAACTCTACAAGATCAGTAGGCATTCCTAAGCAGTGAGTCCTCTCTCCAGCCCCAGTTTGCTGTCAGCCAAGACAAGGCATTTCTTTTTCCTATATATCTTTGTTCCGCTCTTTGATGGTGTAACAATTAATCTTTATTAATTTTAAATGACTTGATTATGCCAGAGTGATTTTTTTCAATTGTGCCAAAGGTATCTTACCAGTCACTGGTTATTATTCACCTAGATCCTTCCTAGGCTCTACACCAAAAAAAACAATAGTGGGGGCTCCCTCAGGTCCATATGCACACATGTGGAAAACTTTTTCAGGAGGATAATGAGAACACTGACGGCTCACACTGGAAGGGCAAATTACCTCTACCGCTAGGCAAAACTGTTCCCTACTGTTCCAGGCAGTGTATCAGAATAGTTAGAACCTGGCTTTTGGTGTCAGATAGATATCCTGGGTTTGGCTACTACCTGCAAGGTCCCAAAGACTATTCTTTGTCATCAGATCAAGCAACAAAACCGATAAATCCCATCTGCATCCGAGGAATGCCGTGAATATCAAAGTATGTGCAATGAGGGCTGTTTGCAAAGGCTGGCACCGTCAGCCCTCAGTAGATTTTCACTCTCTAGGTTTTCCACGCTACACGGGGCACTTTTGTGGATAGGAAATATGCTTGTCCTGCAAGAAGCAATTATGGCTTGCAATAAGATACAAAGGTGGGTGAGCCAAGGAGTACTCAAGGAAATAAGCTATTTACTATTCTTTCAGTGATTTCCCCAAAGCAATTTCCCTAATGCAACTTCAAAGGAGAGGCCAGGAAATCTAATTTGGGTCACATTAGCTGGATATGTGCGGGTCTGAGTTATTCTGTGAAGTACCTAATCACATGTCAAATTAGGGGAGTCTGCTTATCCCTGCTTTGACTTAATTGCTGGTTGAGGTCTCCTCCCCTATTTCTGTCCCTGCCCAATCACTAAAATCCTTGTCTCCCCCGGAATTCAGGGTCAGTCATTAGCAAAACTTTTGCAATCTCAACATTTTCTCCGAACCATTACTCTGCTTCTTGATTGACAAACCTTGGCTCTCTCCCATGTACACCGGACCCCAAGATTTTGCCATGTGGCAGGCTTTTGTCTTTGTCACATGTCTTGTACCATTGGGCGTGGAAATTGGGTAAGTGACCCATGCAACCCTCACTGTTCCGCTGGACCATTCTTCTTCCCTGTTCCTTTCTTGCCTCCAGCACTGTATTCTGTGTCACCAAAGCATAGATATCTTGTGTATCTTGTATGACTCACTCTGGGCACATGTAAAGGTTCATTTATTCACTGATCTGTCCAAGTCCAACCTGATGAACCCAAGTTTACTGGAACTAACTACAAGGACATGAATGACTCAAAGGTAGTTAGAGCACAGGGTAAGCCCTGCATTGCCAGCCACTCAGCTCTCTTTTTGTTCCTTTTTTAGAGCTTAATATGCTTTTTAAAAATACGTATTTTATTTTTCTCTTCATTTTATATACTAACCATAGTTCCCCTTTCTTCCATTCCTCCCTCTCCTTGCTCACCTCTTATAGAGTGAGTGCCAGACTCTTAGAGAGAGAAGGGATACCACTGGCCTTCCTCTCTGCTCTTGACTGGCTTGATAGGATTAGAGTCTGGGTTAGGGTTAGAGTTAGGATAGCGTGGACACTGCGTGTGGGTTTTCACAGCTGTTCTACTTCAATGTAGCCCTGCCCGTGGACAGTTCAGGTAAAATAGGTATGCTAGGATAACCAACACCTACTACTCTTATCTATATGTTCTGATTAACTCTTGAGTTACCCTCCATTTCTGGACAATTTTAGCTCTTACTCGGTACGCCTTATCCATACTATTTCTCTTGTATTTTTTACTTTAATAGTCAAGGTTACTCTTAAACCCTATAATCAGGGTCTTTATCAGTTTTTATATCTTTGTTTTAACTTTAAAAAGGTTATCTTTCCTCTAGGTAGACCTATCCATCCATCTGGCTTAAACACTATGGAAACTGTAAATCTCTCCTCCATTCCTTCATTCCCATGTTGTACCACATGTGGCAAGACCTCAATGGCAGACAAATCTATCTGTGCATTTGTTCAGTGGTCCAGAACACAACTGTGAGAAATCTCAGTAGAACTGCCGTCTAGTACATTCAGCATTGATAAGATTACGAATGTGGCCTTAACGCTTTCAGATGCATTGGCAGAACTCGACAAACATAGGTATTCTTCTCCTTAAGTCTCCGAGAGTACTTCCACCATCCAAACATTGGCTGCTGAACTGACTCCTTTACTTAGAAAAAGTGGCAGCAGGAAGGGCCAACTTCTTCAGGCCCCTTCCACATCTCTGTACTCACCCACCTTGCTTCTACTAGACAGCTTCAAGTCTCTACTGACTGTTTTCTATCCTGTCTGTGCCCTTAGCTAAAATCAGCCTTTTAACTGCACAGATGTTCATCTTCATCAACATTCTCCGGTGTTATTAAGCACATGGCAGCATAATATTTCTCCCACTAGATCCATTTCTCTTTCACTAGAATTTTCTGGCCACTAAACAACAATTCTATTATATTTTTGTCCATTAAGCAAAAAAAAAATCCATTATATCTCTCTTTTAAGTATTTTCCCACTTTCTTTTTCTCCACTTCAAAAATCCTTGAATCCTTGGCATTGTCTGTACTACTTTCTGATTTCTTTCTCACTCTCGTGGCCCCATCACATGCAGGCTGTGATCAACATACTCGTGCGCCAGTCACATGTATGTTCTGATCAACACGCTCATGGCCCATCACAAGCAGGCTGTGATCAACACTCTTGTGGCCCTGACACATGCAGGCTGTGATCAAAGTCCCCAGATCTGCTTCTGTCCTCGCCATGTGCATCAATGAAGCATAAATCTAAGAGAAATGGATTCTTCCTTTTCTTCTCCATGGCTCTCACCCCTCCTCACTTTCTTCCTCTCCATCTCTGCCCATCTCAAGGCAAGGTTTCCAGCCCAGAGTGGCATCAAGCATCTTGTGTAGCTAAGGACGACAGTGTACCTGATCTTGTCTCAGTCCAAAGCTAAGCAGGATTAGTGGTTAGTACTTATATGGGAGGAAGCATGGTCATTTTTGAATCTCTGCCTTCTAAGAAACATATTGTTCCAGCTTCCCATACAGAAAGCATGAACCATATCTCTTTATCTGCAATCTCATTCACCTGTTTCTCAAGTTTCTCCAATCTCTTGAAATTCAGGGGCCCACAAGACCAGTCTTTGATCTTTTCTTTGTGATTTGCCTTTACTGACCTCAACCAATTCCATATCTACAAATGATTCCAATCAATGGAAAATCTCCAGGTGTCCATTATCCGTCCAATCTTGCCCTTGAATTTTGTTGATCATTTAACATATTTTAACACCTTGATTCGGCAAGGAATAGAGACACTAGCCCTAACTTATGAGAAACAAAAATTAGACCTATCAGTAATAAGACACTGTTGATCTTAGTCCAGCCATAGAAATAAAGTAGAAACACCAACCAGGAATCCTCTCTCACTATGTGGGAGGAATATAAAGATCCTGATAACATTCAAGAAAGTTATTCAGGGAAATATCCCATTGAATAAAAAAGAAGAGTATTCTTTGTGCTAAGATTTTTAAATCAAAAATGATAGATAATAAATCTTAAGCGACAATAATATAGCAGAAAAATCATACCTATAATGGTGAAGAAAGCAAATAGTGAACACTTAAATGGAATAACTTTGAAGAGAGCAAAGGTGTGTTTGCTGGCGTTACTCACCCCTGTTCTCCTCTCCATGGGCACCGGTTTCTGCCATCTCTGTGCCATCCAGGTCTGCGTCACAGACTAGATCCAATGCTCCATCCACTGGGCATGATGACTCTTCTTTCTGTATTATTTTGAAAACAAACAACAACAACAAAAGACTTATGGAGATATATCAGCAACTGAATAATATTTTTAGAATCCTGATGTATTATCAGAGATATATGATTCAGAATTGTAATACGGACTGACTTTTAATATAGAAGTTACTCTTTTGGATGGAAGAAGGAAAAAAAAATTAAAGCATTGAGAAAAGACCACCACTGTGGTTGATATCTGTGGACAGTTTCTAAAATCTATACACAGGGCTGGAGGGATGGATGTCCCAGTGGTTAAGAGTACTGGCTCCTCTCCCAGAGGTCATGAGTTCAATTCCCAGCAAACATATGGTTTCTCACAACCATCTATAACTAACTCTGAGATCAAACGACCTCTTCTGGTGGGCATACCTGAAGACAAAACACCCACATATCTAAAATACATAAATAAATTTTCAATAAAACTATTCATAAACCAGGTGGTCATGGTGCATGCCTTTAATCCCAACAATTGAGAGGAAGAGGCAGGCAGATCTCTATAAGTTCAAAGCCAGCATGGTCTACAAGAGCTAGTTTCAGGACAGGTTCCAAAGCTACAGAGAAACCCTGTCTCAGAAACAAACAAACAAAGAATAAATAAATAAAATAACCTATACACAATTATTTCCTTCTGACATATACAGATTGCATTCTTTTTTTCAATTCTATGTTCCTTCCAATGTAAAGAAAGAACAAAGGACTGACAACCCAGATTTTTGACCAATAAATGAAACACCCACGACTATCAAAGACAAATGAAAAAATACAAGTAATTTTAATGAACTTGTGCTATTTTCTACAACACACAATGTAATAAGAATAGAAGAAATTCCTACTTATGAAAGAATTTCTTTGTCAGGTATGACTCCTGGCATTAAAACAAACTTATCAAAGGCAGTTGGTGAACTTTAAAAACAATCCATCACTTACGATAATTTCTTTTTATCTTGGGCAATCTACTAAAACATACTGACTTCAATGATTCTAGTCAGTAATAATTATTCTGGTAGAGCATATTCTCAGTTGCTTTCGCAAAGGCTCTTGTCCTGATGAACTTTCTATTTTAGATGCCACTTTCCATTCTCAAGAGCAATGAGGAATCCACCAAGTAATTAAGATTCTTTCATCCAAAACTTCCTCTAATATTTTATCTATATAGCTCATATTTTTAATTTTTCTTTTATCTTCTTTTTCATTTTTTTAAGACAGGGTTTCTTTGTATAGCCATGGCTGTCCCAGAATTCACTCTGTAGGTCAGGCTCATCTTGAACTCACGGAGATCCACCAGCCTCTGTCTCCTG
Source organism: Alexandromys fortis (assembly GCF_014885135.2). Taxonomy (NCBI): domain Eukaryota; kingdom Metazoa; phylum Chordata; class Mammalia; order Rodentia; family Cricetidae; genus Alexandromys; species Alexandromys fortis. Next base: position 12,719,918 of record NW_026067904.1, read on the forward strand.
ACTGCTGGGATTAAAGGAGTGCCCTACCACTGCTGAACAAATTTTTATTTTTCATAGATATATTTTGCTTATATAGCTATAAAACATATTCATTATTGCTTTAAAAAAAACAATTTCTTGAGCATTTTGCTACCCCATTGAATATCTGATTTAAACCAGTGCAATTTCATGCAGAAGGCAAGAATTTCTTCTTTTTATAGAAGCCACACAGGTGCAAAGTGTATCTAACCAACTGCAGTAGAGTCCCAAAGTGGATGGCAACTGTGCTCACCTAAAGCTCCCCACTGAAGCTCTGTGCCACGCCTCCCTATAAATCTCAAAGAATCAAGAAGTTCCAAGAAAGCCACAGCTAGTTTTCATTACCTCGTGTTATGAAGTAAAACCATGGGTTTTACTTAAAGAAATCCATCACTGTTTATTCTCCACAGAAAACCATCTGTGCGGGAAATGAAAACCTTCATGTGTACAGAAGTCCTTCACAAAACTCTGTGTTTAGCGTTATGTATTTAAAACTATGTGTGACCCAGAGTAAGAATATACACAGGATGCAAAACCGTCCAACTTACTTTGAGAGCATAGAGGCCTGACTTTCCGGGGATTTTGAAGAATGTTCCATCCCCTATTCGAGTGTTACTGTGAAGCATAGCATTCAGACAGGCTAAGGGAGAGGTTCCACTAGAAAGAGAAAAGTGCAAAACATGAGCCCAGCTGAGACACAACGGATTAAGCCAAACCATTCTGCGAGTCTGAGAAGAAAATAAAAAACAAAACCCACCTCCTTACATGCCTTTTAAAATACATCGCCACCCTTGAAAACATCTACATTACAATAAAGGGCCGGTTCAGCCTCCCTGAAGTTAATCAGATTCATCTGTTTTACAGGCTTCAGGCGAAAAGTCTCCCAAACTCGAATTATGCTTTTATTCACAAAGCGACCAACACTGTACTTTAAGGAAACCAAAGCTCAAACTTTTATGTGGTGTTATTTTGTAAGATAACACGATGAAGCCTCAGTTTTAAAATATTACAGACAACTTGGTGGTTGCACTTGAATGATCAAAAAAAAAAAAAAAAAAAAAAAAAAAAAAAAAAAAAAAAACTTCCAGACCTGCTCTATCTCATAGGTTGAAAGCAGCAAAAGAATAATAAGAAACCAAGGGAGAACTGATTTGAAATTATAAGTATTTAGGCTGCTCTTGGTGTTGAATCGCTCACACAGCCTAGCAAGGACTTCAACTATGTTCATATCTCTACTATGGCTTCTACATTGTCAGCCTTTCCTTGAATATGTGAAAAGAAGATGTGTGTTGGAGCATTCTTCCCAGATAACAATGACATCTGTAGTAAAGAGGTAATGAAGTAAAATGTTAAAGCAGTGTTTTTAAAAAGGCAAACTACATTTAATTAAAGGGAAAATATGAGAGCACACATGTACAAACATTTGTGGATTATATGCAAACCCTTACAAAGTTGATAATAAAATGTACACTGTGTATATATTGCAGTTTGCCAGCAGGTTAACAGTTATGCAAGCTAGAATTTAGACATATAAATATTGCTTGAGTTAATTTTGTTTCCATGTGCATTTATTTTCTACTATTCCAAAAAAAAAAAATCAGTATTTGGTCAAATCAGTGTTTATTAGAAGCCCCGCCCATTCCACCAACCCCTGAAGAGTTACAAGGGTTTAACCTCAAATATTTTTAAACAAAGAAGCCTTTAAGATTAAAAAAAATTTCAAATTTTGAATTTTAGGTAAAACTACATGTTTATGGTACTAATTTTTCTAAAAGCTTTCTCGTGAAATGAAAAAGACAAAATTGCTGAACTGCAGAAATATACTATTACAAGTCAGCACGGATATGCATCGTGGTCCTGAAGGTTTGGGAGCATCGTAATAATGGGAGTATTCTTTATTATTTTAGGAAGCAGCGTGTCTGTGCCAACATATAAATATAATTCCATTGGGTTTGACAGGAAACAAGAGTCCTAATATAAATTTGGTCAGAGAACAATGTAGCTGTATTGTAACATTGTGACTCACGTGGGAACAATGCTATGGCCTGATACAACATCTTTCCTCATGGAGATCCCACAAGCAGCTCACTGGCCTCATTTCATTATTTTGCCTCGTGAAAAATGTTTGCTCATATGTAAGTGGGCCCAGCCATAGCTATAAAGAAAAATAGATTCATCTCCCCAGAACTATCTCTCTACAAATGAATTCCAGATAAATAATGCAACACATGTTATACTGAACACTGCAAAAATATGTAATTTTTATAGTCTACTCTCCAGACAAAAGCACAGAAAATTTGAAGCTGGGAATGACTGTGCCAGATTTGGGGAGTTTTAAATTAGTAAAACTGTCAGAAATGCAGACTTTCTGCAGGGATCTGACAAGATGTTAATGTGACAAGTCACATAGAATCAAACCCATAAAAATTACACAATGTGGATCTTTAAAACCATAACTTACTAAACTGTCCCCCAAATGTGAAATCTTACAATACTGTTTCTGTCCTTCATACTACATCCCTAAAGTATATATTTCCAAGTACATAGATTTAGAATGTTTACGAGGAATGTAAATTTAAAGGGAAGAAAGAATACAGAATAAATAAATATAACACCACTGTAGTTTACATTTTCTAAGGTCCACATGATACTAGATGGCTGTTGCAGTTTGATGCTATGGCTAATGTCAGGATAGACATTAAGGACTTCATCTCCTACAAGTGATAAGCTCTAATGAACACAAGTACATTATTAAGTTATACTGTTTACTAACTTAATAAGCTCAAGATTTACCATGGAAAAAATCTTAAAATATATAATTTACAATTGGAAGATAATATAGCTCTAAATGTCTAAACAACTAATTTAATTTCTCCAAATATTTCCCAAAAAGAAGCATATAAAATTGTTTTGATTAAAAATAACATTATATTCATATTTTTTGAAAAAAACTCTTGCAGCTCAAATCACTCTGATTAGCCATCAAGATTTAAGGCATTAGTTGCATTTCTATACAAAAAAAATTATTTTGGTCTATCTCATTTAAAAATCAATAAAATGTTTTCCTCTAATGATATCAATGCTTCTTAAAAGGAGCTGATCAATCCAATGTAATATACACAATATGAAAATAAACCTTAAAAATGGTCTAACCTTCATCTTTACTTGGGGCTATTAAATCTCAATTCCATAGTCTAGATAATACAACCTTCTTTTCTTGAAAACCAAGTGTGGGATCTCACTTAACTGCTCTACAAAAAGTATAAATGAAAGCCTTCTTTGTGCAATTTTATCATGTTATATTTATAAAACACAAGACATTGTGCACACATCTGTGGCTAAGAAGGAGGGTGATGCAAATGCACTTTCCACATCTGCATCCTCAGACAGGTAAAGCTGATACAAAGATTAGTCCTGTCCACCATAACTGGATGCACAAGCTCTGAATGGGAGCATGCATTGTGGGTAGAACCATAAAACATCAATGTCTTTTTTTTTTTTAACATCAATGTCTTAACAAAGCATCTCAGTAATTTCAAGAGCTACTTACTTTCTAACAGGATGGGTTGGAGGAACGGTGACATCCATTCATAAAAGGGAAACACAGGACAAAGAAGAAAACAAAGTTAGTTTTCTCATGTAAAGAACGACTTATTTCACCATGTCAACAAACAAGGCAATGTTCAAGAATGGGACTAAAATCTTGGATTTGACTGCCTGTGGGAGGTTGGGAAGGAAAAGGGGACATTAGGCTATAGGGTGATTGTGACTCCTCTAACTCTAGATGTGGCCATTTGTTAACAATGTGTATGTATTTCCATATGGAAAATACAAGAATAAATAAATGTGCAGGGTGTTGCCCCATTCCTCTTCTTTACAGGCCCTGTTTCTGTGCCGTTTCCTATACACCTGCCAGAGTAGACCTATTCTATGTGGTTACTTTCCCCCTGAACTCTAGGATTGTGAACCCTTCTGGTTTGTTTCATTTCCCACAACTCCTGAGGAAGAGCAGGGGTGGAATTTGGAGTCAGGGAGCAGGCATAATTTAAACTGTCTAGACATCAAAGGACCCCCAGAGACACTTTGCAGAACCCTAGTGCTACATGAAATACAGAAAAATCATTTCTTTCTATCATCAAATTGCTGATGGAACACATAAAATTTACTAACAGGGAAGGCTGAGTGCAAAGAATGGACAGCTTGTCTTCTTAAGTAATGTGAAAACTAGGAAAGATGCTGGGAAATGTGATTGAAAGAACATTCGCCGACCTGACAGAGACTATCTCGATCACAGGTGCCTATTCCGTCACATTTAAAAATAGTCTTTCAGAAGAATATTCAAGTCACATAGATCTTAAACTACTTTAATTTCGTCAATGTGGTTTTTGATAAACTGTTAGATCTTTCTGGTAAATGTTTTTAAAATCTCATTCTCAAATATACGAATATGAAAAATCAATGCTATGCGACCTAAGTCTAAAACTCCACAGTTCAATAAGCAATTATGAGAAACCCTTATTAGAAAATATGCTAAGTGCTATTAATATAAATAATTATATGCTCACTCTCCTTTTGGAAAGGAATTAATAATAGCTTCTTGCAAATATTTCCACTGTAAGCTTTGAAAAATATACTCATTTTATAAAGAACATTTTAAAGAATAATTTATGCTAGATCTGTTGCTAGAAGTGAGAGTTTAAAAGCAGACAGAGGATTCTTCGGCTAACTTTATGAAAACTGAACTGTTTATACTCAGAAAGTGTACACTTAACTCTATGTTGCATTTTACAAATTATGTTCTTGAAATATTAAAGAATGAATAATGCATCCTAGGTTACTTGGCTATCTGTATATTTTCTAGGCAGAGGCCTGCCAATGGAGAAGAATAAGCCACAATACTGGTGAATGTGGTGCCTAGGCACACTGAGTAACAGAGTCCATGTTGACTGATAAGTCCGTAACTTAGATGATTGAAAACACCCTAGAAAATCAAGATCACACTAACTTGCTGCTGGGAAAGATTACTGGCAGTAGGAACTGAAATCTTTTCAAAACTGGATACCTGTGAATACATTATGTGAATAAACTATGCATGTAAAATATCTAGGAAATGACAGATAAATAATCCCAGCACAGACTGCACATCTCACAGAACCGCAATAACTCTGACATTTTATTTTTGAGAACATCATCATGATTTGTGGAAGAAACTCTCTAGAGAGTTCAATAAAATCTGAGAGGTGGGGAATAACAAGATTGGAATTCAGAAAAATATAAAATAAATAGGAACCAACTGCCTCAACAAGAGATGACTCAAAGGAAGACATTTTATAAATTTATATGTGAACATATCTACATCGTACTTTTCAGTGCTAGATATCAAGCCCAGAGATCTGTATGTTAGGCAATATTCCACCACTGAGTTACATCCCCAGCCCTATCATGCCTTTTAGGATTCAGTCTATCTCTAAGGGAAAGTTAGAAATATAGTCTGAACGCTCTTTTAGCAAGTAGAGCCACCAGGGCAAGGGACAGTTTGCAAGTAACATGATTGTTATTTCAACTTCATGCGTAAATTTCAAGAAAAGTTTTCAGATTTAAAAACTTTAGCACATAGCTCTGTCTGCCCTGACCTACATGGACATTCTTAGAATATTTGGTATCCTTAGATATTTGAGACTAGAACTTTATTTTATAAAGACTACCAAGTCACTGCCCGATGGACTGCAGAAATCCATATAGACACTTACTATATTGATAGTTCATCTTGGAAAGTAAAACTTCTATGGAAGGACCAGAGTTTACTTATTGTTTTAACTTAGTATCTATGTGGACAACACATGATCTTCCAAATCTATTCTAAGTATAAAAAAGATAAAATCTATATTATATAAATTTTCAAAGACTGTCAAACAGAAGACAAGATTGTCCCTGTACGTTACAGTTACCCTGAAGGCTATATGCCACGTGTGCCAATTGATTCTGGTAACTGTTCCATACAGCTATGCATGCCATGCACTGTTGTGGCACTTGGACTAGTAAGGAAGGCAGTAGGATGCATGGAAGGCTCTGGACTTATAAGAGAGTCAATCTAAGCAGAACTGAGACTGGACTTTTTATTAAATGTATCACATTTAATTGGTCCATCCTGATCTTGATTCTTCAAATACAAAACTTGATGAGCAGAAATTATTATGTCACATAGGACTACGCTGAGATTGAGCTAAAGCACAGAGAGAATCGAAGACTATGTTTGGCACATTTCAGGGGTTCCAGTACTGTCTAAGCTATGAATACAAGTCCTATCATTACTACTCAAAGTAAGAAATAGCTCGGTGTCCAAATACTGTCAGCGGGGAAGAAATTGGCATTTCAAAGTTCATTGGAAAACTTGGCAGGGTGCAATTTTATTTAACTTCTAATTTTATTTTTATCTCAGTAAAAATTAAGAGAACACATGGGGAGATGTGGAGAATAGCCTATTTTATGTGATTTAGATAGAAAGTGAGGAGAAAGAAAGCAATGGCTCTCTATTATTCTGGCTATCTTTTATGCAGAGCATCTACAGCATGTCTAGGCGTTTTGCAGTCTCCATATTCCTTACAGCCACCATAGAGTGTCAGCATCATTCTCATGTCTATAGCTGTATATGAGGCCCAGAGATTAAAATAAAAAACATAACAACCAAATACTAGGCCAAATTCTAACTAACTTCACTCCCAAGCCCATGCTCTCTGCACCATCTGACACTCAAGACACAGAACTGCCCCTTCCCCTGAATACTAGACACAGGGAGGAAAGACACAAACAAAAGCCAGATGCTGTAGATGTGAAGGTAGCTGAGCCCATATACACCTAATACTGCTGATGATAACCACTTCCTGAGGGTGGATTCCAGATGTAATAAAGACCTGGACTGTAGAAGGTAATGGTTGCTTTTCTTCAGGTAGTGCTGCTAATCATGAAAATTAAGAGAGAAAGAACTCCCAGAAAACAGAGCAGAGAATTCAGGCCCATAATTGAGACGCCTCTGCAGAACTAGATCATTACAGGAAAAAAATTCTATTCATTGAACAAACATTTACACAAACCCTATATAAGTCAATCTAATCCTCAAATAAATTTGCACTCTGCCCGTCCTTTGCACATAATAGAAATGTATGCTGAGCTGAGATGAATTTCCTGAGTGCATATGAAAGGACACGGGACTGAAGAGAAAGGCGGCCTTGAGGCATGTTTCAAAGCAGAGGAAAATCATTTGGAATTTAAATACTGTCTTTAGTATAGTCCAACGGGATGACTGTCATCAATTCCTGCAGCAACAGCTAAGCCACGGACACTGTATCATTCCCCATCTATGAAAGGTCAAAGGACATATTTCCAAAAATTGGTCCTCCAAAAGTAGAATATTGAATTTCATATACCAATGAGCAGACATTAAAAGCAGCATGGTAGATTAGTGTCATACTAAACTGTAAGCACATGTTGGCTCCATCCAAAGGTGACCATCCTCCAACGCCGTGTAAGAGATGGTTACAGCAGTACCACGTTCACTCTTGGGATGTTATACAAAAAGATGCTGTTTCTTCAAAGATACCATAAAATGACTTTAGAGAACACAACACTCTTCATGTTCCTTCCTCCACATTCACCAAATATAACAACAATACATATTAAAATTAAAAAAATACATTTTAACTTTGTTTCATATCCATATTCTAAAAGAATATCTCAAAACACATCTCTGAGAGCTGTGTCCTATTGTGTTATGCCAGAAGTTTCCACTGAACAATCCCATCTATATTTACATGATTGGAATCACTACGAAAAGCTCTAAGACATAATCATGCCCAGAGACATTTTAATTTGTTGCCCAAATGATAATTTTATTTTTAAATATATAAGACATCTACCTTTAAAACCTTTTTATTCTTTTTTTCTTTTATTTTTTGTGTATGAGTGTTTTGCCTGCAAGTATGTGTTTCTGGTCCCTATGGAGGCCAGAGAAAGATGCCAGTTCCGTTAAAACTAGTGTTTAGGAGAGTTGTGAACCTCTCTATCAGTTCTGGGAACCAAACTGGGTCCTCTGTAAGAGCACCAAGTGTTCTTAACCACTGAGCAGTCTCCCCATTCCTTAAACATTTGTTTTTCACATAAACATTATATAATAATGGTTTCTCCCTTATACAGATTTTAAAACTCAAAATACAAAGCCAAGAACTTTAGGTAGCACTGAAAAAAAAAATGTTCCTATGTAAAATTGAGAATGGTGTGTTTTCAAAACTGCATTAGCAGGGAACACACTGGACAAAGAAAGTACCGTTCTCTTGTTCACTGGTGGCTCCTCCTCGCCACTTCTAACTAAAGTACCTTAGATTATTCCATTTCTTTTCCTGGACAAACCCCACGAAAGCTCATCTTAGAGTCACATTTTCTACCTTCAAGCATTCTAATTCACTCTCTCCCTCACTCACAAGAGGAGCATTCCATGGTCTCTAACTGTCCTCCCTGACTTCAGTATCTCCTGTTTCAATTTGCTCTCCATACTTGGCCAAGAAATTTTGCTTCTTTAAAATGAATGTACAGAGCCTCCTCCAGCTACACAATCAGGGACTGTTTTTGTTAACTAATAACTTTCCCTTCGCTACCAAACAAAGTGCATGGGCAATCGAGTCTCAGAGAATCCACCTGGCACCTATCTCAGCTTCACAAGCTCCAACTCTCAGACTATGCTCAGGAAGCTGCCACCGTCTGCACTCTCTGTGCTCTGCCTTGGCCCACGGGAAGCCATGCGGCTGGAATTGCCACTCTCACCAACAATGCTCCATTTTGGAATTCAAAATACAAGTTCTAAAAGAGATTTTGACAACTACGCACATGGAGACAACTGTGGCTTCCCGGAGATCCCCCCCCCCCTCCTCTGGGATGTCTCAACACTTCATCTCTTCCTATGGCTTGGCTTCAAAAGCAGTTTACACAGCTTATCTTCCCACCCTGACCACTTCCAGCTAGTCTGAAAACTCCATAGGAAAAAACATGCCAATTTATCTTTATACTGTCTGACCAGAAACCTCAACGTGCTCTGAAGGTGTTTATTACTCTATTGTTGTTGCAATCACAGAAAGTAAGGCACAGAAACCCTGAATGGATTTCACCAACATTCCTTTTTTAAAAAAACTACCATGAGTTTGGCCAGCTTTGTACGCACCAAGCAGTCTAGGGTGGACATGAGATGCTTGCAACCCTTCCTTTTGGGCTCTCTCCTCCTTATTAATGATGTGATTCCAATATAAGGACTGGTGAAACAGTCTCGTTGTTAATGTGACTCCAATAAAACAATCAATGAAGTAGTTCTGGTTCCCCACCAAGAATAATAGCTAGCTGAAAATATCTCTGTCGTCAGGGTGTCTGCGAGTTTTGCATACTTTTTGGAACATGCATACACAAATACACAGGCAATGCATGTAATTTTCAGTTGGAATATTAGCTGTAAAAACATAAAAATAAGTAGCTCATATATACTTCATCTCCACAAGGACGGAACCGGCTGAGAATAAAGCTAGCTAGAGTAAAGTGGAGCCAATAATGGAGAAGAGGGAAGAAAGCAAAATCCCTGCAACACCTTGTCAAGTATTAAAGATAAACCATGGCATGTTTCAGTTTAATAAAGCAAAAATTCCCTGCTGACCTTCTTACCTGACTGACCAAAATCCTGTGACAGAATTACTAAATTCATCCAAGCTATGACCTCCTCCTCATTGGTCACATAGTGAGCTTAGATTTTTTAAATTATTATATTTACTTACTTATTCATTTTGTGTATGCATATGTGTGGGAATGTGTGTCATTAAGCATGTGGAACTTACAGGTTAACTGGTAAGAGTGGGTTTTCTCTTTCTACCACATGAGTCATGGGAACTGAACTCAGGTAGTCAGGTTTGGTTGCAAGTGCCTTTACCCACTGAGCCATCTCCATAGCCCAACATAGGGGAGTGTTTTACGGCTCCCCTAACACATTTATAGCTAAGGTTTTAAGTTAATCTGTAATCATTACACTACTGGCTTTTCAACGTGTATCCCAATTGGACACCTGTCTGCATGGTTCTCTCATGTCAATGCTCACTGTTAGTGAAAAGCTCTAATGGCTTTACCTGTCCAGCATGGTCTTCCCCACCCACTACATGCAAGCATTGCAGCTCACCCTGACTGACAGTGTTAGCTTCTAGCTAATCTGACACCACAGTGTCGCTGCTGGCATTCTGGCTCTCTTAACCATTCTGTGCTCCCCCCCACACCGCCTTGAGTTTCAGGAAGCATTCAGGCATTGTTGATAAGCTACTATTTCATACTTTCCAGAGAAGAATATAACTGGAAGCCTGGCAATCCCAAGAATTGGGTGAGCTTATCCAGACATGGGGATTGTGAAATATTCTTCTGAGAATGTAAGCCAATATAACCCAATCAAGAAAACCATTTGAATAGCTAGTGAAAAGAAACGCCATGTTCTGTAAAGCAACAATTCTATGTTTTGGTATAAAATCATATTTTTACTGAGAGATACTATCTGTGGAAAAATTATAAATGATCGGCATATTTACTAAGATATAGCTATGAATACAGATAAATATTTGTGTAGGTAATCACAGCAAAATATGGGATCTAAAGTACAATAATATTAAGTTGATCTTTGATATTGGTTGCTTCTGAAGAGAAAGAGGAGTTCAAAGAGATCTCAACTTTTTTCTATTGGAATTTCTTTGAAATAAATCAGAGATAAATATGACAGCATGTCTCCAGGTTAATTACAAGTCAGATTTTTCTTTAGTATATAAGAATTCTACTTATTTTCATTTTTTTCAAACTTGAAAAAAGACTTACTGTTATTACTAGTTATTCACAGTTCTGTGACTAGTTCTCTCAGATTTTCTCTCTGGATTTTATTTTTAATGATTATTTTATACAAGTAAATAAGTATTACCAAGGGAATTGTAAAGAAACTTTATTATAAATGGCTTAAAAAGTCCTCCAAACTTCTCCCCTCACCAACAACGGCCTCATCTGTGTATTGAAATCCATACATTCATCACTAAGAACCAGACAAATTTTTTAGGTATTTCATAACATTGACTTTTCTTTTTTCTGTGACTGAGACATTTTCCAGTTAGAAATTTTTCTTTATTTTTGGCTTTTAATAAGTGATAAAATCTTAGATGGTTTGTGTAACAATTTAACTGTTTACTATAGAACACTTAAACAGTGAAGTAATAACATTCAATTTACATTCCATCCTAGCTGCTCACACAGCGAAGTCAAAAAGTCTTGTATATATTAATTATTCTCAGTATTGTTATCTTTCAGAAACAAATTTCAAAAGTTGAGATTTTAGTTTGAAGGGTCCCTTAAAAATGTTGAAAGGTACCTGCTAACAAAAGTACCTAGTTAATGATGGATAGTATGAATCTTTAATCAAGGCTGGGAGTAAAGGGGTTGCTCCAAATCGAGGGAAAACACTAAAGGAGAAACACACACACACACACACACAAATACTCTGTCTGTATGTTATTTATGTGTATGTTTTCAAGGCTAACCCGTCAGTGTCTTCTTCCCTAGGGACGACTATTTCTCCTACTCTTAGCCTCTGTTGTTGCTTGTAGGGTTGAGGTCCCAGGCTTTCCCTCCATTTACAAGAGCATGTCTGTTGCTGTCCTTTCTCAGTTCCTGTTTAGACTGTTGTGTTGCTGAGATTTTATGGGTCGTATAGCTTCTACATTTCCAAGAGACACAACCTCACAGTTGACTCCCTGTTCCTCTGGCTCTTATAATGTTTCAGCCCTCTTCTACAATATTCCCTAAGCCTCAGTTCAGTCGTTATTTTGTAGATGTAACTTGGGGCCTGAGCTGTGCAACTCTGCATTTTGAGAGTTTCTCTGGAACACATACTTTGGTGGTAACTATGAGCTCTCTAGTTGGACGTAAGACTCATTCAACATGAAGAAAATCATAACAGAACAGAAAACTTAGACAACTATCAAGGGCTAGCAAAGACATGGTATAATCATTTGCTTTTTTTTTTTTTTCAAGACAGAGTTTGTCTGTGTAGCCCTGGCTGTTCTGGACTTGCTTTAGAGATCAGGGTGGTCTTGAACGCAGAGATTCACTTGCCTCTACTTCCCAAGTGCTGGGATTACAGGCTTGTACCACGTCATCCAGTTAACATGGTATGCTCTTTTAAAATCATAGCAAACAGACTATTCTTCCTGCAGTTTGCCTGCAAGAATTTTCAACATCTGTTAGCATAAGAAGAGATTTCTACTCAGGTAAACCTAAAAGAACATAGACCAATGGGGATCCCATACTACTGGCAGGCAGTAGAGAAGGTAAGAACTTCACCAGCACAGCCATGGTAGAGATGAGTTAGGGCATGGATGCGAAGGATGAAGCCATGGTAGAGATGAGTTAGGGCATGGATGCGAAGGATGAAGGACAGCTCAAGACACAGAGAGATTAAGTATAGTGCTTACCTAGCAAGGGAGAGGCTCTGGGTTTTATCACCTACAAAAAGTAAGTGAATAGGAGGGCAACTGATTTTTTGGAATTGATCTTGTATCCTGCCACGCTACTAAAGGTTTTATCAGCTGTAGGAGTTCTTTGCTGGAGTTTTTGGGGTCGCTTATATACACTATCATATCATCTGCAAATAATGAAAGTTTAACTTCTTCCTTTCCAACTTGAATCCCTTTGATCCCCTTATGTTGTCTTATTGCTATTGCTAGAACTTCAAACATTATATTGAAGCGGTATGGAGATAGTGGACAGCCTTGTCGTGTTCCTGATTTTAGTGGGATGGCTTTGAGTTTCTCTCCATTTAATTTGATGTTAGCTGTCGGCTTGCTATAAATAGCTTTTATTATAGTTAGGTATGACCCCTGTAACCCTAATCTCTCTAAGACCTTTATCATAAAGGGATGTTGAATTTTGTCAAATGCTTTTTCAGCATCTAATGAAAAAATAAAGTAAGTGAAAAGGGCATTACTAGGGATGTCAGATCAATGTTGGGGGTGGGATTTATGATTGCTTCAGGGAGATAAACTGCAGCTTAATTAATTAAGTTGGACAACACAGAAGAGGAAGGGTTGGATGCAATAGGAAATTCACTTCTGAACTTTGAAGCTACACAAAACGCATATTATCACATCGTAGTTGATGCTGGGATAGGAGAACACTGAGGACCATCAACATCCAGAAGACATTTAGGGTGGAGACACGTAAGCCATGTTAGACAGAGGAAAAACAGAGAAAATTATTTTCTTGAGTTAATTCTATTCCCAACTTTAAAATACATCTTAAAAATATTCCTGGCATCAAAGAAATAAGAAAATATTATAAAGATTCCATTATATTATTAGATACACCCTAATCTAAGCACATGATCACTTTAGAAGCCGGAATAACTCTCAATTTGCCAGTACAAATAACCTATGAATAGGAAGTAACCTAGAAGATCTTGCCAGAAAGATCTTAATATAATTTTCCCTTTGAAAAAAAAAATATGAGAACATAAGTAAATATTTGCCAGTGGATGAAAGAGAAAAAGCACTCTGGATCACAACTCCTCCAATATTTCCAACTTTGCATTTTATAAACTTTCTTCTAGCCTACTTCTAGCTCCTCTTTTAAAGTTAAAATTCACCTAAGTACCATGCAAGAATATTTCATGTTTACAACACACTCTTTCTGATGCTGTTATAAAATCACCATAAATAAAATATTAAAATGTTGATTGTTTAAATACCTTAGCTCCTTGCTCTATACAGGGGTCTTAACCCTTTTGTACATTAGAATTTTAGGGGAATTTTATAAATGCCAATTTTTGGGGCTCTCTACCTACTAATCAGTAATTAACTCATAGGACATGGGTTAATGAAGACCTCTGTAAAAAATACCAAGGGGATTTGGAAAGAGTTGCTTTGGTTCACACCTTCAAGAGTATCAAATGACTGTGTAGAAATATCACGTGGAGATAAATCAAATGCATGGGTTGATGAATTAATTAGACAAACACGGAAACAGAGAAGTCACCAAGGACGGTTTATCTTATTTGTATTACTATTAGTAAGACCAAATGCTGACTCTCATGCCTCTTTACTCCTTTGTTTTAGCCACTAGCACACCTCTGTGCATGTGCCTCGATCATGACGCTCCAAGGCCTTTATGGTTTTCCTTAGTATTTGAATAATGTCTTCTACAGCATTTAACATACTCACTAAAATATTTTCCTTGTGAGTTAATTGTCATCTGCTGTTATTCCTCATGGGCAAATGCATGAGAAGCCCTGGGAAGTTTATCCTCCCCTTTGTTCTTCTCAGCTGCTAAAGATCATCCATTCTTTATCTAGGAGGGATCTTATAATTCTTATCATTCTTACCCAATGGTATGAGTCTGGTATCTGAATTTTCTGCCACATCTATATCACTCTACACGTCAAACACACTAGCACAATAGTTCAATAAAGACTTATAATTTGCCATAGCTCCCTATAGTTCAGAAAGGAAGAAAGGTGCTCCCCTGGCCATTGCTTCACTTCTGTTCCCTCTCTCATTCTGTCTCTGGCTGTATCATCTAAAATTCCTTCATCAGCAGAATGTCAGGAAAACTCAGCTCAGAATTTTGCTAGCTATGAGAAAATTTTTACCTTTAAATGTTTGATAAAGGAAACATCTAAAAATAATTAGGACAGTTGTTACTGTTTAAGATTGGTGTTCATAACAATGATTTAATTTAACTTTTTTATTTTTAACCACTTATATTTTCAAGATACTTTTACTGATATCTTTGATTGGACATATAAACATATTTAATAAACACTCTAATAAAATGCTTCTTGAAATTCAAATATTATAGTATTATGCTGGTATAAAATACATCTGTAAAAATGGTTAGAAATGTATAGTTAAAAAACAAACCATTTTATGGAAGACCTAATCTCGATAATGCTTCTTCTGGAAATTAGATTTTGAAAAGGAAGCATTAATACAAAGATTTGTGCATTCATGTGTTCTTTCTCGTCCCCAAACTTAGTATGTGACACATAGAAACAGCAATTAAGTATCAGCAGCAGGTCTACATAGATGCAGTTCACATTATTCTTGTTTTAGCTTTATCATCATGGAAAGTGATGCAGAAAAGACAGAAGTCTGCAGGGTTTTCAGAAGTGCTTAGGCGTGGTATAAACAAACAGCAATACACAGTCTTAATTCTGGGGGAGGTACCTAGTACAACAAAGGAGGAGATGGATAAAAATCAGTGCAAATGTTAAAAGAACATATACAGCAAATTGTGTGTGTGTATTGTGAATGTATAAATAAAGTTCTTTATTATAACAAAATATTCCTTAAGAAAACATGTATTTTGACAGTCCCATGAAGAGAAATGTAGTTCTGGATAAAACAGACTTTTGAACACTGAATTTGACAGCAATGCCAACGTTCCAACCAGGTCCACAACGAATTCGCCCAGAGAACAATTAACTCCAGCCAGGATGAAGGGATCAAGACAAAGAGCAGGAGAATGGCAAGTTAAGAAGAAAAGCCATTATAAACCTATGCTTCCACGTCACTGACCAAATGGCTCCTGACTGACTCAATGGCTGTGAATGCTCTGGAACACTATCTTCGTTTATATAAAAGCAGAGACCTAGCCATCGTGTAATTTTCTTAACAATGGGAAGATCACAGCTTCTGGGTATTTGACAGAAATTAGGTGAGGAAAGCTTCAGTCCACTCATTAAACGTTTATTCATATTCTGGAGGCTCCGTACAGTCACTTACTTAAGTTTTCAGGAAATAGCTCCTTGAGATACCTGCCACCCACTTCCATGGAATCAATATTTCAGCTAAGGCAGGATATCTTTAGGTACTGCCTTCCTCTCTAAACACTGCTTCATGAACTGCGAAGACAGTGTGGATGCTGAGCACAGCTCCAGTTAAAGTGTTTTGGGGTGAAGGCTGTGTACCTTTAGGCGCCAGTTGCACAAGCAACATCAGCGTACTGGGAGAGGCTGACCATCACAGTTTAAAGAGCCTACACATGCCTCCCTTTTGACAAAGATGGTTTATAAGCATATATCAAGCTCTGGTTCAGTTGGGGGGGAATTCATCTGATGCTGATAGTTACCCAACCACATCAAAGAAAAACTACAAGGAGAGCTCCAAACTCCAAGAGAATGAAAAGAACCATTCTGACATCTGCGAGCAGAACAGCTAAATTCTCTACACGTTGTTCCACACAGCTCCACATGGGGAAAAAAGTGCAGATATCTTTTTAAGAAACAAAAGCACACACTATTATAAACTGTAAATACTTGGTGCTTGGCTTCTAGCACTGCATTTGCTTGAATAATGACTACCTGATCGACTTCACACATTGATTTTTAAAGCAGTTCCCTTGGATACAACATAAGCTATCATTACTTCATTTTCAATACACACACAGTGAACAAATGTCAGAGCAAAGACATAAAATCCAAATTCTAAAAGGGTAAACATTTGCTGACCCTGAAATCCTTCCTTTTGTCACTGGGCTTGTCAAAGGGGGGTTTTAAGCAAACCCTGCAAGTTTTCAGAATAAACATTAAGCTAGTACATTCCTGTGTCTCCCATTTCCTCCTTGGTTTGTTCTTGCCTCCTAATAGGCATGTTTTTCTTCTTTTTCCACCCCCCCTCTTCTCTCTGGGGACCCCCACTTCAAATCCAACATTTTCTTGTAGCCTATTGTAATGGAAAAACAAGCCAAGGCTCACATACCATCTCTTTCCCATTGGATTGTGGGAAGTTAGGCAACATACCCTACTTCACTCAGCATCAGTTTCCTCATCTATAAAATGAAGAAACAGCACCCTCTTTCTCAATGCTTCTGTGAGGATTTAATGAACTAAAAACTAGAAAGCGCTTGGCCCCGTGCCTGACACTGATCACTTACTGCACAAATGTGAGCTTCCTGCCCTTTTGCCAGGATGACATTCAACCAGCGGCTCTAATGATATTTACAGACACACACATCTGTGTTTCCTTTTAGGTCTCTACCTGAACTTCCTGTATGTTCAGCACTCAACACACTTCATTCCCTAATGAAAATAACTGAAATAACATCACATGATTAATTAGAAACCAAGAAGCACCAAATTCCTAAGGAACAAATCCAAAATGGAAGAAACTCTAGCAAATTCTTTGTAAAATCTTGCAGTGCTGAAGCAGCACAAGAAAAATTAGAGGCAGTATGCATGCTCCTGTATTCCTTAGAAGTAGAACCCAGTGCCGTTTGTAGTACAACAGTCAGAATAATGAGGTGCTTTTCAGGGAAGACAAAACAACTCATTTACCCTTAGCCTCAAAGGTCAATTATTCAAGTAGTCTGGCTACTTTCGTCCAAGAGTCCTAAATAAATGGGAATAAAAGACTACAGCTTCCACCAAGACCATGGAGATGTAGTCAGTATTCACAGGGAAGAAGCCTTAGAGATATTCCAGGGGGTAAAATAAATATTGCTATCCAATATTATCAGAGGAATTTTATGATTATAGATAAACTTGTTTATATTATGTGGCCACAGTTGACAAAGACCATAATTCAAGCAGAAAAATTAAAAAGCACTCTATAGCCTTTCATATTTTCACTTCCCAACACATCCCACTTTCTGAGTTTCCATTCTAGTCTGCATTGTCACGCGAGAGCAGCCGAAATGACAGATGTGAGTGACTTCAATTGGGGAATCTCTCTCATCACCTTTGACCCAGTCATTCAGCTCACACTGCCTGGCCTTCAGGCATCCTGTAACTCTCTCATGTCCACTAAATATGAATAGAGAAACGAGCGACTTCTACGGGGTTCCATACAGGAAGACCCCCAATGTCCATTTCACCCACAACACTAGCTGGTACCTACCCGGAAGGAATGAACGGAACCACTCCACTGCAATCCCAGCCACTCCTGCTAGTTCAAGCATTCGGTTCAGCATCACCTCATGACCACCACGAAAGCAGCTGAGGCTCTAATACAATCATCATGGAAAGGTGTCCCAAATCCTTCATTCGAGGAAGAGCCTTCATACACACCAACGCTGTCTCCAAGCCATGCCGGGGTCTGAAACCAGACTGGAAAATATTATATATGTGTATATATAGTAAAACTCCCACAAACCACTCTTCTACTATGTCATATTTATTTACAGCCACTGAATCCATCTCTATATATATCGCCTTTTCAGGGTGGAGATAAGAACACTCAGAGAAAGGTCCTTTCCAGTAGAAGGGACGCAGTAAAGCCAGGAAGACCTGGTGCTGCCCGGTAAGGCGGGTGAGGCGATCCCAAATGGAACATACTTTGTCCTGAAGGGAAGAGAGAAAACACAATGTAGGTTTTCAAGCCTGATCTTCTAAACTTGTTAAACAGGATCAAACTATGCTTATATATTTCTAAGGAGTCTTAGTTGTCTCAGGAAATAGCAGTGGCACATTAACTCTTGAAACTCCATTTGATTTTACTAAGCATCTCTTGACTTGCCCTAATCTCACTGTGTGGACAACTCTTCCATAATTGTCACCACCACAGCTTCCACTGCACTCCTAGACTGCCCACTATGAAGAGTTCTAGACTTATCATGGGCACAGGGCTCATAATCTTAGACTGCACAACAACTTCAGAAGTATAAATGATCCAGAGCCACCCCACGAGCCTTAAAAAGGAAAAAGAATTAAAACTAAAACAAAATCTTTTTTTTTCCTCCTAACTGAATAGGTTTCTCAAAAACAATATAAAAGACGCTGCAAGGAATTCTCAAGAATTAGCCAGAGAGGTCAATATTGTATTTTCTTGGGCCCTTTGTCAAAAGACTGAGATTGGCTCCTTTTCAGCATGTCCCATAGTCTAAAATCACTAAATGGTGACAACTAAATATAACTTTCAGTCCCACTACAAATTTCACATAATTTCTCTGTTCCAAGGTTATATTCAGAATAAAATTAAGTGACTTGGATCACCATAGCTTCATTGTCTATGTACTTACCCTAAATTATTGTTTTTTTATATGAAGTGAACTGTGATGCACAAACTCTGTTATATTCAATTTCCTTTAAAGCTAATGGAATCCTGCCTCCCCATCTCTTCACTTCCTCCACTGGCCAGGCTCATCTCATTCCTGTCAGTAACATTCAGTTTACATTAAAATGAAAGAGCTTTAAAATGACCATCTGCTATATTGCCTCTGCTGCCCACCTCATAGATACTTTCTCTCACAACACAATTATTCTGTAGATGTCAAATTTCCAGAGATCTTTTAGACAGTTCTGGACCTGAGATTTTTACCAAATATAGTACTCGTTACATTTGTAAGCGTGCTTTTCCCAAACTTCATCTCTCATAGAAAGTGACATGTCTTTCACTAGGACTCATGAGAAGAAATACTGACTCCTCTAGATGGAAAAAAATCCAGGAAATAATATATTGAAGTTCATAAAAATATAAAAGCAAAAGTATAATTGGCATATTTAAATTTACAGTCAAGTTGGAACTTTGCATTACACCACTCACACTGTAAGTTGTTATATCTGACATATGACTGATCCCTGACCGCACAATCCAAGGTTCTGACCACAGAAACACTCAAGGAATAAATCTTTTAAAACAACTCTGTAGGCAGATACAAGCTATAGGTGTCTAAGAGAATAGATATTTGATCAAATAAATGTCTGCTGTGATGTGTACCATGACGTAGGAACTGCGTGGAGAACACAACTATGAAAAAGCTGTGTCAACAGCTTTCTAAGAATTTAGCTGGGTTTAGAAAGACATGTAAATGAAACAACAACAACACTTTAAAGCTTCCCATGGGCCAGAAAGAAAGGAAATTAGTTTCTGCCAAGGTATTATGGAAAAGTTTCCCCAGGGAAGGTGATAACCTGGATCTTAAATGACAAACGGGAATTATGGTGACAGTGGTCATAACGACCAACCAAAGCATTAGGATCCATGCACATTAGCAGAACTTGAAAAATCACTACTCCTAAGTAAAATATATTCTATGTTAAATGCTCTTAAATAGGCAGTAAATCTATTTCGGTATAAAGGAAAACACAACACATTATGAGCATTCAGTATACTAAAATGTGAGACTTAATGACAGGACACAAATAACTGCATACATTTACCAAGTAATTGTACCCTACACATATATAGACTTCCTAAGATGGTGTTCTTGTTCTCTCTTGAAATCCTTTCCCCAAAATTTCATTTTCTGTGTGTAAATCTTAATATTCAAATTCTGAGCTAAACTTGGATGGCTCCAAGAATCTGGTTAAATGAAGAAGGATGTACTTGCCACTGGGCTACATATCAGGAAAACCCCTTCTCCGAGAATCCAAAACACTTGGCTTCTCTGTTCCATGAAGAAACAATTGTTTTAAATCTTGTTATTGAATAATTATATAATTAAGAATACAAACTAATTATAATCCCCCTTTTAAATTCTGATAAAGTTTTATAGAAAATAAGAAGAAACTATCATATATTTCCTTTTGAAATTTCAAGCATTTGAAACCAGTGTGCCAAAATGCTACTGTATATTATTTCAAAATACAAGTTGGACGCCATTCCATCATGATTAACTGTTTCCAAGTTACAAACAAAGCAGCCAACAGTAAAATTTTCTATACCAAATATCTTAAACTTGGCAGCACATTTTCCAAGGGTTTCCAAATCACTTTATCTTTGTAACAACCTTATGATGCAAATAAAGTTGGATTTTCCCTATCTTACTGGAAAGACAAGAGAAAAAGACTGAGTGAGTTATCTAGGCTAAGACATTATGTTTAAAGCAGAGGAAGAGCTAGAATTTGCATTTCCATTCAGTCAATCAGAAAATTTCATCAGCTTATTATATGAAGGGAACCACAGGAGAAAGAAAAATCAATGAGACATAAATTCCACCATCAATGGAATGGCAGTCCTATTACAACATGGTAAATTTAAGAGCTTATTAGACACTACAGCAAAGGAACACACACATCAAATTACCATGCATTAGCAAGGATAAAATGATGAATGGAGGCTAGAGGAGGAAAACATCCTGTTTGGATTGGGGCTTGAAGGAGAGATTGAAAGGTTTGGGTTCTCACAAGCTGAGTAGCGTCTGATAGACCTGAAATACGTGAAAAGTACATGCAATATGCATAGCGTTTTTTAAATGTAAAACTGATGATGCATGTCTAATACAAATCAAGCACAAGAAATAAACTGAATGAAAACTAAGATGTGGTGGAGGCTGGCACTATTTCCACATTAGAGCCCCTCTTTAAGATTCCTTCTCTCTCCATTTCTCTCTCGGAACATACCTATCTCCCTCAGGAGAGTGACAAAATATATCCCCCAGCTTCCTTTTCAGGTCACTACAAAGGTGTGTCTGGCTAATGGGGCACAGGTGCAATTGAAACATACTTCCAGAACAGCCTTTAGAGGGATCTCATGCACTTTTCTTCTCAGCTATACGTTCTCTTGTCTGTTAGGATTAAAACAGATGAAGAGAGATGCCGCAGGAACATGATGCGAGCACCTGGCTATAGGAGCATGCTGAAACAACAGAGCTATTTCCCTCACTGTCCCTTGGATTCCCTCTACAGATGCTATCCTGAGAAGTGAATGGGAGTGTGACTAACCCATTTGTTCTAGTAGCCCACAATAGCATAGCAAACCTACATATTAGCTTAACGTTGTAAGTTGTGGCTTAAAGAACAATCAGAAACCTTTTTGTTTCATCTTAGTTTTTAAAATCCACAAAAAATTTTCTGGAAGTAATAATTACAAATGGTTTCATAAACTCAGCAATAAACCTTTATAATGTGCTTTAAATTTTATTTTTAAATTTTAATTTATATTAACCACATATAATATAAATTATAGCATCAATTTTATTCCACAACTGAGGAACTATCCAGTATATGATGAATTAGTTATAAGTGAGATTTGATAGCCTCAAATGAAACTGAAATTAGCTTTATTTAATCAGATAAATGATATATAATATATGTATATAAAGTCAGTGTGGTGTGAGATATATATGTATGCACACACATACACACATGCACATATTTACTAACACATATATACACACATACATATACACACACACGCACACACATATATATCCTATACCATGCTGATAACTAAAAATTCACTCATAGAAAGACTCAAATGATTGTTACTACCAGGAAAACCTGAGAAATGATTTTGCCTCAATTTTCCTAGGTAACACATTTCCATTTACCTGTTGAGCTCTTCATGTCATATAAAAAAACAAATATTTTTTACTATTTTAATATTATTATATCTAAATAAATAATTGGTCTTCATTTTATTTATATAGCAACAAGAAAGATATAAGTACAAATAAAATAATACCATAATATGAAAAATATGAGTACATAAAAATCACATACAGGTTCAGTGGGAAAATCTGAGAAAAAGAAGAAAATGTGGATGCAGTAGGATGTTTCTGATTCAGTCTGTCTGCAGGTCAAAGTATTGGCCCATGTCTCATGCATATATTTCTCATATGTCCTTGAAAAAGGAACTGGGCTAAGGATGGTCAGAAAAAATGCTCTTTCAATATGATAGGTTCACGAAGCCTGGCTGGGTTCAACTGACTCTCTGAATCAGTCCATGAAGGAATCAGTATCGTCCGTCTATTCTGGCCTTCCCTTGGGCAACATCTCGAAGATAAAGAAGAGTCCACAAAACTAGAGCCAGAATTTTAGTTACATGTATACATTTACAATGTGACATCTCATTGACGTTAACTTCTACCAACCAGTTCACATGCAAATACTACTGGAGTCCAACCCAATGAACACTGAACAAAACTGGTTGAGAGAAAAGCCAGATATTTGCCAGCTTTGCTGGTGGAGACAGAACAAGTCCTTTTTATAAGCGCAAGTTTACTTGTCTTTAGACACAGGAGCCTATGGCTACACAATCTGCCAAGACTAGAAATAAGTCACTATAATGCCAAGTTCAAATCCACTTATAGCTTACTTATCCTGAAGCAGAAAGGGCTTTGAATGATCTGACTAAAGGGGAGTTTGCCCCCATACTAAGTTTCCAAGCCATTTTCAAGTTGGAAAAGTAGGAGGGCTTCTGTAGAACTCAGTCCTGACCCTGTCACTTTAGCAAGGACAGAACTCTGTCTGTTATTTAGAGTTAGCCTCCCCTATGTTCTTCAAGCAAAGAAACGGTCTCTACAAAAAGGCTCGAAACTGCTTGGGTAGGTGGACAGAAGGGAAAGGAAAGGGTGGCTTTTAAATTTTGGGCACTTATCTGTTTCTAGTTGTCCAGAAATGTCTCAGATTTCTTCGAAAATTCTTCATCCCTTTCATACAGAAAAGCACAACTAACCTAGCATACAAAGAAATTTATAAAATCCTGAAAATGGAGTTACAGCTTTTTTTGTAATATGGAAAAAAGGATGTTTAAAGACAACAAATACATATTGATTTCCATCAAGTTAACATCTCTAATACTAAAGCTAGGCTTTTAATTGGGAATGGTAAGCTGGAAGTGGTGGCACACACCTGTTAGGAGGGAGATGCAGAAGGAACTGGGGTGCAAGGCGACCTTGGTATTGTCTAATGAACAACTTTGATGCCAGCCCATGACATCCTGTCTCAATACAAACAAACAACAAAAAGAAAAGCAGAAAACCAAAATAACGTTAGCAGTAATAACTGCATTTAGTAACTCCTAACAGAACTTCTGTGTTCCTGACTTATCACTTTCCTTCTTAGAATTCCAAAGGAATTTGAAGATTCCAAAGAAAGCTTCAATGCCAGCTCCAGTACAGAACAAAGTCAGATCTGAGCCATTCGCTTAACTACTCATTAATGACAAGGTGTTCCAGTCACTCTTAGTGAACGCTGCTATTCTGTTTCTAGATCAGCAATTTCCCTTCACTGAACAACATGAACTAGAAAACTAAACAAAATCCATTACACAAATGACTATGTTTCATGTAGGAATGCTGAAGAACAACTCAAGCATGAAACCTAGATAACCACAGCCTGAAGATTCTGGATGTATCAGAAAGGAGAAAGCCTTGTTTCTGTACCTCCTTGGAGAAAAGTAAACGGGTCACAGGAGGGTCATTGACAAGTGGTCCTAATAGAGACTATAAATAAAGAGAACATTACATGATGATTCTCTGAACATGGAGATGTCCTTAAGAAGGCAGTAGTGCCACTTCTAAGATTATACTCAGGTATTCACTGGGGCCCCTTTTAGTTTTCCTATCCACATTTCAAAAAAAAAAAAAAAAAAAAAAGATCCCAGCCCTCATACTTCCATTTACATGTGGTTCAAATAAACACCATCCATTTTCATTCATTTTCCCCACAACTATCCAGACTACAGGCATCTAAAATCAGTTTTTCCATTATATATACATTTTGTTAGCAGCCATGCTTTGACCATAATTAGTTCATTCCCTAGAAACAATTCTAAGATAACAGTAAAAAAGTGGTAATTTTACAGAGTCCTAGATCTCTTTCCCCAAAGCACATTTTACGCTTTTGTAGCACACTACTTTCTCAGACAAACAGAAGTTGTATCTGAAGTGTGTATTCTGATGTTAGTAGCTCAGGTCCCCACTGCAAGTCACTGTGACCTCTGCATGCATCAAGCATGGTATTTAACATATGCTCAAGGTTTGAGAATCCATGAAATCTATGTAACCTATGATATATCCTTCCCCCACCCATCTAGTTCAGTTACAACGCAGCCATAACTTGTAAAACTATCTGAACATGCTTATCTCAAGACAGTCTTGAATATCAGTAATAAACATCAGTATTATATATAATCTAATACATAGAAGACACCAATCTTGCATCAAAGCAGCTACCAAGGATGTGTGTGTGTTTGTGTGTGTGTGTGTGCGTGCATATGCATGTAATGTGTGATAGGATCAAATTCTTGGTAACTTTTGAATGCATGCATGTGTTTATTTACATGTGTGGACACATGTAGTGATGGGTGTACTTGCAAACGTATGTATGGGTGTTGGCCAGAGGTTGAATACAGGTGTCCTCCTCAATTATTCTTCACTTTGTTGCCTGAGGCAGAGTCTTGATGAACCTGGAGCTCACTTATATGGCTAGTCTACCTAGCCAGCTTGCCTACAGGAGCCCATCTCCAGCCCCCAAGCTCTGGGATTCCAGGTGAGCTGCAGTCCCTGACAGGCTTGCCGATGTCTTCACTCTTGCATGGTCAGCACTAAACTCAAGAGGTCAAAGTTGTGTTTTTGTTTTTTGGGTTTTTTTTTTTCAGGCTCTAAGTGACTAAAAAGGATTAGAGCTATGTGGCTGTGCTATCTAACCCTGGAACCTAAAAATCCATGTTTATCCCTTGCTACTGAATGTACATTATCAAGTTGTTTCATCTGCTTCCATGTCTTGGTTGCCAAAATGGGAAGTCGCAGTATATCTATGCCAATCAAAGCTTACTTTACAAGCTATTAGTAACTGATGTAAATTGCCCTTAGCATTCGGCATAGCAGGGAAAAAACAACAAATGCTAATGTTCATTTTATGATCAAAACTCTCCCATTAATTTTCTTGACATAACTACATGAAATAGAGTTATTTCAGCCTTATGCCAAAATATAAAGAAAAAAAGTGGGTACAAGCATGGGAGTCTCTTTCCTTAATAAACTAATGAATGCAGCACTTAGACAAATACTAACTAGCATATTCATACACTTACGAAGACTTTGAAAAATCAAAAATGTTCCCAAACACAAAAACTTAGAAGAGACAATATGCACTGTGTTTCGGACATGTTTACAAGAGGTTTTCTTTACAAAGAAAACTCACACCACTAACTCCCAAAGAACACAGCATACCTTTGCTCACCTGTTCATCACAACAACCTTTAAGTCTCAAGAACACGGCAATATCCTAGGAAATGTGGGAGAACCAATCTTTGTCTTTAAATGCCCTCCAAATTCTCCAGACATTTAAAATAACCACTGATTAGGCTCTCAATTGAGTCCCCTTGTGTGATGATCTTTGTCTTGGAGAACTCATTTCCCTGATCCCTCTGATATTCCTCTTTTCTCATTTCTTTAATATTCTTTGAACCGAAATGCTAAGCGCTATTTCCATTCACATTGCAGACTGAAATCAGTTGAGGGTTTGGTTATTGGCAACTTGAAGAGCTCTAAAAGCAAATACGAAACTTTGTTCCCCATCACATGTAGAGCAGGCATGTGTGGATAAATATCTATATTATACACACTCCTAAATTTGAGACAGAACTGTAGACAACAATTATCAATTTGATTTTGCTTTAGTATGTAGGAGAAAGTATACGATAATCATTTCTAACTAAAGGGCTGAGACTGATTAGGAATCATTTACTATAGCTTTTAGAAATCGTTGCTCCACAAAAATCTCTTCCCTTTTATTGCCTGTAAAAACAAATCAATGCTAAAAAGAAGTCCCTATGTCAGCATACCAAGTGTTTTGCATTTGAATTATACCATCAAGTTCAAAACACTGAAGCAGAACTGCAGCTCCTGTTGGCACGTGACAGTTAAGAATGCAGAGCAATGGAATGAGATGAAGACAAAAGCACACTGACAGAGAATTAGTAAGATCACCTGGTAAGCGCCGTTCCCCGGACAGACTTCTACCTGCACAGAGTACTTGGAAAGGCTCTTGCACAGAGTAATTTCACAGCCATTTCTGGCTCTATTTCTGCACTGAAATATTTATAGGATATTCAGTGTTTCTGGGGTAAATTATACCTAGATCTTGGTAAAGCTGAAATCACTTAAATTACCTTTTTTGTTCAATTACTTGGAAGCATGGAGAAAGAAAGCTTGACAGAATAAAAAGATGTATTAAGCAATGGCCATTTCGTAGCTGTAATTGCACAGCTTAGTGGATATTGATGCCCTCAGGGTGGTAGGCAGTCGCCACAGCTATTTTTACCAAAGGCTTCAAATAAAATCCAAATCCATTCATATTATTTAAATATACATATTATGTTTGAACATGAACCTTCTTATGCTGTGTTAGGAATAACACAGGAAAACACACATTCTCAGTGCACTTTGATAGAGACACAGCAATGAGTGAGCATATTGTTATAGATACCTTCTAACAAAAGCTAGACAGTCTGGTCCTAGAAAACCAACAGTCTTGCTGTTATCTCAGAGACTTTGGAAATATTCCAAATTCTGAATCACTGTCACTGTTTGAGTGTTGCTGTCTCCCAGTTATCCACAGGATGAACCTGTAGAAATCAGTGTGATGGCACCTCTATAAGATGACTGGTGTTCTGATCTGAGAGGGTTGGCTGGTACCCTTGTAGAAAGTAATCGAAGAGTCTGTTGCTACCCATGTGGCTATCGAAGAAAGGCTGGGTGAAGACTAGTAAAAGGGGAGAGATACAAGATGGAGAAAGCTCCAGAAAAGACACCGCCAGACCTCAATTCGGGACTCAGCAGCAATGGCAGAGGCAGTTACTCTAGATCCGACTCTAATTTTGGAACAGGAAGGTAGTACCTTGGAAACTTACTGCATCAGTGTGGGGAACTGCCTTTGTCCAGTACTACAGTCCAACTACACAGCAATGATGTGAAAAACTACAGTAGAACATGTGAGAGTGTATTACACACACACATAAATATTGCTTGCTCTCTCTCTTTCACACACACATATATATACACACATGCACACCGCGTATACACATAGTGCATACATATACTCATGAACACTGAACACATATTTATACATATGTATATAAACATATATTCATATGCACACATGTACCACACACATTCAGACACATGACACACAGGTATTCTTGAATGCCATGTTATACTCATACACAGATGAACATACACACACACATGGACACATAGAACTATATGAATGCTTTGTGGGCTCTATCTTTCACCATTAGTTAATTAATTAATTAGATGAAGCTTCCCACTGTGTAGTCCAGATTAGTCCTGGCACCTAACCCTACCTTCTAAGGAACACTGGGGGAAATTGCATAATGAAAGTTAGCCAACTAACTATGGTAGTACCATCAGATGTCTGCTTTGAGGGCTTACTAGTGCCCAAGCCCAGCTTGGCTAGGAGTGTTCAAAGAAGCTCTGAGCTTCCAGTAAAACATTGCACATAATCATGTGTTAACTTGAGAACTGCTTTACCAATAAGATGTAAAGGTGCCTTTCTCAGGGGTCATTTCAAGGGCAAGTGAGACGCTCAGTGGGGAAAAGCACTTGCTGTCAATCCCAAGACCTAAGTTTGGTTCCTGGGTCCATCCTGGTGGACTCCACTGTTTCATGTGCAAGCACACATCCTCTCTCTCTCATTCTAAATTAATAAATATGCAAATAAATGCGATAAAAATTTAAAGAATCATTTCAATTATGCTAACTAGGCAAATTTTTAAGTTTAATTTGACAGACTATAGTCATTTTCAAACAGTGATACTCATATTTAGGCTGAGTACATAATCCATATTATATCATTTAATAAAAACTAATTACAAACAGAAAACAAAATGCCAACACAACATTTAAAATGATTATTTTGGGGGTGAGACACATATATAATCATCCAAAATCCAAAATTTTACCTACTTATAAAGTATAAAACATGCTTTCTTCTTTCTTTATAAGTTATGTATTATCAGAATGCTTTGGATTTATTCAAAAAACATATTATTAGCAATAAACTACTGTCCCTAGTTTCATGCAATTTTCACAGAATAAACTTAGAACTTTTTTATTCACTAATTTACAGACTATCACACTGTCCCTGGAATATCTTGCAGTACCAGCTAAGAGATGTTACAACAGATGATAGTAGAGGGAAAACGGATTTGAAAGAGGTTTTTTCTGGGATCAGGTGTTCATCTAAGAAAATCGTACGATAACCTATATCAAAAGTAAGTATCTGAATATGGGGGGGGCAGTAGAATACAGACAAAGAGACGTAATCAAGACATGAAGCCGAGATGCCTCTTGAAACAACCTACCATAAGGGGATGGGAGAAGAGCTAAGAATGACTCGTATGCAAATTTCCAGTTTGAGCAATGAGTAAGTAAAATTACATACCAACCAAGAACCAGATTATATTCTAAGTGTTTCCCTATACACACGTGCCACACACATAACCATATGCAAATTGTCCTGGGTCTCTGTCTAATCATGCCATTGTCTCACACATCCCTCTCTCACAGGCTGGCTGTGCACAACATTTCTACAATGAGAGAATTAGATGTTAACAAATGGCAGGGCTGACACCGTGCGCTAACACTGTAATTCTAACGCTCCAACACAAACAAACTCTTCCACCATTTCAGCATGAAGGGAAGGCTGCTAACGTGGACACTGGAGATAAGGATTGATTTTGTAATAGAAATCATTTGTGTTTCTTATCTCTAGACAAAACATCTCAGCACCCAGGAAGAATCGCCTTCTATAGTGCTAATTAGCAATGTAAATCTCACCAAGAGCAATGTCAAAAGACTTTATTGTTTGTCACTATATGTGGTAATTGAATTTCTGACAGTTTATCCTTTAAAATGCAAAATCTTTAATAAACCTCAATTTAAAGTGGGGATCCCAATTTCCACATATCATCACTAAGACACACAGAAAGAAAAACATAAAATGCATTAAAGTACAAGGTAAAAACAAATTTATTCAGAAAATAATCAGTGGCGATAAAAAGATTTTCATCCATGTTAGAATAATCACAAAACCTTGGTTTCTCAGAGGAATATTTTACATTGCAATTTTTAAAGTTGTGTCTGCCTTCTGAGTAATACTAAAACAAATAGAGATTATTTAGAAAACTATTCAAGTGTCCCTACCAGGATGTATAATTACAGGCTGCTACTCTGTAAAATTTTGATGAAAACTTTAACATATTTTTAAATAGTAAGGCATCTATAGCATTGTTAAAACATATTCAGAAATACTGGCCTGTCTCTGACCCTTAAGAGATTGAGTTGATACTTTCTCTGTGTGGAAGCGTGTGTGTGTGTGTGTGTGTGTGTGTGTGTGTGTGTGTGTGTGCGCGCACGCGCATGTATGTGTATATATATGTGTATATGTGTGTGTGTTTCCTAATGACCCTATTAGTTCTATTATAAACTATTTACCTATTCTCCAATAGTATCAAAACTATATAAGGCTCATGTCACATTAATTACTGGTAATTTCTGATAGTGCATAAGTGGTTGGTATTCATTTGTGACTGGTTGCTTGTTTTTGCTCTTGTTGGGTGAGTGATACAAGTCTAAATCACTTTGAAGTGTCTAGCTAACAGAACATTTATTTACTTATAGAGCATCACTTTAAAAATTACATGACACAGGACAGCAAGAAATACCCCGTGGTACCAAAACCACCACAATGTTCCTCCTAGAGAGGCAAATCCTAAATAAGAAGTCAAGTACAGAAAATCAACAGTGAGACAGCCTGCAACCTTCCAAAACTAGTGAATTGGGTACAGCTGTCATTTCTGACTGCAAGTCAGAGCGCATTCTGACAACCTGGAAATGTCCAGCTGAGGAGCTCACAGTGTATCAAATATTCATCTACAACATAGCATGGCGGAATGTGCCCACTGTCCCCTCTATCCAATCAGCATGACTATTTGATTGCAAGATTCTGACCATCTGAACAGTCTTCCAAACAATTGTGACTGATTAGTTGTGACAACTAATAGCCCTGAAAGACCTGAGTCTAAGTATCATCAGAATCAGTAAAGCATAAACACATATGGACATATTTTATGTCACAAAACTATACTGATAAATTCCTTCATTCAAGTATATGAAGGGGGAGCAAAGTTTACCATAGATATGAAAAACAGAACCCGGTCTACAGAAACGGTACTGGGATTGCATTAATCAACTCTCTAACCACATTCTGACAATTTATTATATTCAGATATCTTTAAAAACTCATTCTGGCTTCTTCAGATAAATTCTAATCATGGTTTAGATATTTCATAAATAACATGGAAATGACACATAAAATCTGTGTTCTTTTTATCATGTCTACATAAAAATATATAACTTAAAGTGTTACTTACGATGAAGAAAAGTCAGTATAAAATGTCATGAGTGTCAAAGTAACACTATTTCATCTGTTAAATCTATTCTAATATCCACATTAGCTGTGTCAAATGATGGACATTGTGAACTTCTGGAATTATAAATTTAAACCAGTGGTTTTAAAGAATCTAGAATTAAGCCACAGAACCCTGCTTCCCTTGTTCACGGGTAATCTTCTTTAGATGTGCGCACAAGAATTTAATGGGGCTGCTGCAGACTAGTGAGTCCCTTTTTGATCTTAAAACAAGTTATTGAATAGGATATAAACCACATTATGTTGGGTTGGCCTACATGACTGTAGGCCAAAGTCATCAATGGAAGCCAGAAAATTAACGTGGTAAGAAAGAAGACTCAACAACTATTTATTGAGTATCTTCTGAGTGCCAGGAGAGTTAGATGTTCTCTCTGTCCTTAGCAAGCTCATGGCACCTGCTCAGAACACTGTGCAACACTGGAGTGCAGCTAGACGAGCTGCAGAGGTGACGCTGGTCACAGAAAAGGAAGGAAAGGCCTCATACAGCTTTCTAGGAATGCTCTTAGTTAAGTACCTGGAATACTGAGAGACTCTGCCGACACTTAGAAATGCTGGGGACAATGGAGGACTGTCACTCTCCGAGCGCTACAGACACATCAGTCACCCCAGGACCACTACCCTGTACTTGATCAAGCATATCTAAGCTGCTTGTATTTCATGGAAAACACGACATTAATAAATAAGAACAATTAATCATCCAGGGTTGACCTTCTGATGATGGAATTTGTAAACGTTACCTAAGAAAAATAGATACAGTTACACTTCATTTATTCAGCTACTTTAAATATTTGGAAACACCTAAGAACTTCAAAAGCAGCAAAACAGTATATTAGGCAGGTAAAAGAAATGTCAGCACCTGTTCTCTGAAACAACACACAGAAAGAATAAGACGGTTCCAAGCTCACACGGAGTCTGTGTAGGTTTGCATTAGAGGTAATTCTAACAGGCAAGCTAAGACTAGAAACCAAGGGAAGAGTGAACAGAAACACACAGGCAGTAAGTAACAGATCACAGCTGACCGAAGAGCAGAAAGTGAAAGATACAGAGAAAATAAATGAAAACGTGAAATGCATGTCTGAGGCCATTCAGAAACAGAACTGGCTTTACAGATGACCGTGCAATAAGGAGAGGCAATGTCTCTCTCTCTGCCTTTCACTTCGCTCACGCACATGGGAACTGCCTGCTGGGGTTCTTTAAATAACAGCACCAGTCTATAGGCACTTGTAACACGATGATTTTCTACACAAAAGGATGTGTTAGTAAGGAAATGAGAGAGAATGAATTTAGGGGCGTACAGAGTTGTATATTCCTTTCCAGTGTTCTTAATTACTCTGTGAAGACATTTTGTTTTGGAGTTTTGACTGGCTTTGCTAACAGCATAACTATGAGATACTTTAAAGCACAACTCTGCAAAAGAGAACATTTCGAAAGCAAGATGTGGCACTATGATCATAATGGCAATTCAAAGACTGTTGAGAACCACTTTTCAGGAACTATATATTGCAAGCTAAAACAACAGCGGTAGTCACTCTTTTGCATAAGAATACATGTGTGTATGTGGTGTGCATAAATGTACATGCTCATAAATGTGTGTGTGTGTAAGTGCATATACATGTGGGATCCAGAGTCCAAATTTGGCTTTCTTTTATCACTCTCTACTTTATGTTTTGAGACAGAGTCTCTGTTTGAACTTACAGCTCATGGACTAGGCTAGGCTATTTGGCCAGTGAACATTGGGGAGCCTCCTGTTTCAATTTCCCTAGCCCTAAGATTATAGGCACATACCACCATCCCCAGGCTTTTGTGCATTTTGTGGGGAACGAACTCAGTTCGTTATGCTTGTGCTACAAGAACTTTACCCACGGAGCCATTGCCCCGTCCTGAGACAGACAGCTTAATGAATGAGTTTCAATCACCTACTTCTATGGTGGCGCACGCCTTTAATCCCAGCACTTGGGAGGCAGAGGCAGGCGGATCTCTGTGAGTTCAAGACCAGCCTGGTCTACAAGAGCTAGTTCCAGGACAGGCTCCAAAACCACAGAGAAACCCTGTCTCAAAAAACCAAAAAAAAAAAAAAAAAATGTGTTAGCAGTTTGCCCTGGGACAAGGCTCGAGGCTTTGACATGTTTAGATCGTGACTCCCTCTTCTCCTTTGGTTGTGGCATGAACATTTTCAATGCTTTCTCAATAAAATAAATATTTTTAGCTTTATTGACAGGTTAGCAAAGAGAAAAATTGTCAATTTTCCCCATCATATTCCCTCATTTCTCATGCTGACATCCGGCATAAACCAGGATCTCCTACTGTGGGGCTTTTGGGCACTATGAGCAAATGGTCTCCTACCATTGCCACCAGCATGGCAACAGACTGATAAAACAGTGCAGTTATAGTATCTCACTGTGTGTTTTCATGGGGACCAGGAAAAAGTTCCCCAAATGGAAATGAAAATATGAGCACCTATACCCCACTGATAGCGATGTCTATGGATCTAACTCGCAAAAGATGCCATTTAGACAGCTGCAGACTAATGGTACTTACACTTCAAATTCAACAGAAATCACGGGTGAAATTCAAGTCTAAGAAAAGCTGGGCTTGCGGATATTCATTCCTCACTACCTGTCTATCTCAATATCAAAGTACTAAAAGGTTGTCAGTAAGTTTAATGTCTATCAAACTATAACCATTGTGACTCTAATGTTGCTATTTTTACAGCTTTCAGATAGCCAACTCACACAAATTCTAATCGATATAACACAGCTAATAACAAAGATATATATCAACATGATTATTGTGCTATGTAAAAATATATGTTTTTTTTTCCTTAGGTGGTATCATCTGTGTGGTCAAAGCTAAAGCTGTAAAATTAATATATAAATGTAAATGACCATCATGAGTAAACAGAATGTGGTATATTTATACAACAGAAAATTATTTGACAACAAAAAGTAATGAACTTTTGGTGTATTTTACAACAACAATCATTATTGAAATCATAACACTGGAGGGGGAGCAAGAAGGCTATATTTACATGAATTCCATTTATAGATTATGTCAGAACAGAAAATTCATAAAGACAACAAAGATTAGTGGCTACTGAGGGGTGCCAACTGGAGAAGACTAAGTATAGGATTTCATTTTAAGGTGACTACAGAAGTGAGGATGGCTGCAGAGACAAGGCACCAAAGGGCAAACTTTATTATAGGCGAATCCTATCTTAATAAAGCCACTATTAAAAAATAAATAGAAAGTCTCACCATCTGATAAAAGTCACTCTGAGTTGAGGCCTTCAACATAAGAGGACTACATTTTCAGCCATATTTTATTGGCCCTTTGAATTTTATCAGTCTGCTCATCTTTATATCCCAGGTTCTATTAAGCCTATAAAAGTGTTTCTCTTGTACTGCTTAATTTCAGAAACACTATCTCCTCTTGAGGGAAAGAGGAGTAACTCTGATGTGGGGCTAAACCACAATGCCTTTCTTTGTTACCAACGACTGTTCTGTATCAATCCACCAAAGGTGATGTATTAAGTTAGCAGGCAGCTCTGGGGAAAGCTTGGGTCACCACAGCGTTCTATTGCAATCACAAGAGAATTTGTGGGCACTTATTTAATTCACCGTCAACTACAGTGTTAACTAGAGACGTCTTTTTTGCTTCACTAGTGGCAACCGTTAGTCAGCGAAAGAGAAAATGACTTAAAGATGGATACTGACCTTGTCTCTTTTAAGCCTTCTTTCTGAATGACCTCCAGAATCTGCTTTGCTGTCATTGGGGAGTTGGGGTGTTTTTCTAGTGCCTAAAAAAATAAAAATGAGCGTAAGACATGAGACTCCAGATTTCTGCGTGGAAGCATGCAGAATGGAAGCTTTACAGGAACCACAGGTTCTCTTCCTTAAATTCTAAAGAGGAAGGGAATTTCAGGCCAAAACAAGTTCTCACTGCACAGCTCAGGAGATCAAAGAGAGAATGACATTCCCCTACCCCTGATCAGCACTATGAAATCAACAACTTCTGCAAGATTGGGGATTGGGGAATTCTTTCAAAAAAACAAGTCACGCCGGGCGTTGGTGGCGCATGCCTTTAATCCCAGCACTGGGGAGGCTGGCGCATGCCTTTAATCCCAGCACTGGGGAGGCAGAGGCAGGCGGATCTCTGTGAGTTCGAGACCAGCCTGGTCTACAGAGCTAGTTCCAGGACAGGCTCCAAAGCCACAGAGAAACCCTGTCTCGGGAAAAAAAAACAAAAATAAACAAACAAACAAACAAATCAGTGTGCAGAGCTCCTGGCATGGCCTGGCTGACAGCAGACCAGGGGAACAACATCAAACAGGGGCTGGGAATGCCCNAAAAAAAAAAAAAAAAAAAAAAAAAAAAAAAAAAAAAAAAAAAAAGTCACAAAGGCATACATGTCAAAGAAGATGTGCAAACCATGAAAAACAAGTCAATCAACACATGCAATGTTTTTCATTTGAACAAAACTGCTACTGTCCCTTAATATCAGCTGTGCATGGTTAAAGACACATCTTCGGGCTGATAAAGTGTTTATTCCTAGAGCCATGGAACACACAGCCCAAACACAATAGCAACGAACAAAATCAAGTCAGAAACAACAATATGAGATTCAGTTTGACAAACCTTGGCGGGATGTTTAAAGGGAGAAGATAAAAACTAACATTGAGAAAAACAGAGGTGTCCAATGCCCTGCTCGCCATGTGCTTTGCTGGTTCAGCTCGGTTTCCTTGCCTTTGCCATTCCCAATTAATGCCAAGTGAGCCTCTCCCTCCTTTCATCAAACCCTTATGGCCTTATGAACTCAGCCCCATTTTCCTTCCCTCCTCTTCCGCCATACTCAATCTTTGGGGAGATGTCTGTCTTAAACAAGAGCTAGAGCACCCATGAGACCACTGATTACTTTGCAGACATCAGTATCAGTGTGTCAAGCAAGTTCATCTATTTATTCAGGGCTTTGGGTCCAGGTGGGCGAGGCTGTGATGCAGCAGAAGAAATGCTGCTCACCCTCAAAAACTCCTGGGACCACATTTGGAAATGTACAAGTTTACAGTGCCCTCCTCTCCAAAGGTAGATGGCAACCATCTAAAGATTTTACAGTAGTGCTTCATGCATAAGCTTTGGTCCTGCACTTCTTAGTGGTACTAAAGTTCTCATTTCTCATTATTTAATAGAAAGATCACAGTTACTAAGAAAAATAGGGTCACACTAATAGTCCTTCTAATCTGTTCAGAATAGGTCCGTGATGTCTTCTACCATCAATGATCAAATTTCCATTATTCCACTCGCAAAGACTGATCACATAAGGGCCTATTTATGAGTGGAGAACAGGTAGAGTCCCTCTTCACATCCAGTCCTCTCCTCGGTCTGCTGTTCACAGATCTCAGGCAATTTTCCCATTGCCCAACCCTTCATCATCACCATGACAACAGCTAGCAGCCTTTTAAAGGGTGTTAGCTAAGCAAAGGCAACAGGTATGTCATAGAAAGGAATAGTCCTCACAGGGGATGGCACTGGAGAGTCAAACTATGTACATTTTAATATATTTCCTACTAATTACATTTTAATAACCATTTTGAATAATTATTTGAAAATCCCACACAATGTATTTTGATCACATTAACCCACAACTCCTTCACTTAAATCCACCCAGATCTACCCTCCACTTCCTATCCCCCAAGTTCATATCTTCTTTTTTTTTATTTTAATAACCTATCTCCCCCAATTGTGCTGCCCATCTAGCTGGCCTAGGAATGGGGTCATCCAATGCCGGGTGACTGGTGAGAATAATTAACTATGGCATGTTCAGCCACAAATGGGACATTTATATCACAACCCCTCTCTGAAGTTCAGGTACCATCTCTAAAGAACAGATAGCAGGACTGTTAAAGCCGTAGACTGGGGAGATTCAGAGCCGAGGACCGGGCAAGCCAGTGTCCCGACCATGACAGTACTGCTGCAGTCTTGAATACAAAGCAGCTGTGGATGCCTGCATAAGATCACTACGAGACCAAACCAATCTGTATTTTAGTATGGAGTAAATTTAGGTTTTTTTTTTTTCCCCCAGGTGAAATTCTAACTTATTATTAGCCAGCCCTGTTTCTCCAATTTGATTTGTTATAGAAGTCAGGCATGGTTATAGTGAGATGTCCTTTGCCATGTACCATGTGGAACAGTGTATTTCCAGAGAGAGAGTAGGTGGCGCGCGGGGGAGGGGGAGAGTGAGAGGAAGGGAGGTAGGGAGCAAGGGAGAGTGGGAGGGAGCTGGAGCCTTGCTGGGCTGGACATGAGCAATCATAGCCCCATGCTCACTCCCAGATCTTGGAATCCTGAAGGCCTCTACTGGAAACCACTGTTCTGGGGGTTTGCCCAAGGTTGCTGCTAGTTCCAGTAACCTAATAATTGTTGTAACAGCTGTAACATTTCAAAAGATTTCAGTGTTACAGAACCCTGGAAGTTCATGATTCCTTACTAAGTGCCTAATTGCTTACCTCTTCAGGGGAAACTGAGATTAAAATTGAAACATTTTATTAAATCTTGAAGGAATTAAGGCCTGGTATTTAATTTAATATTTACTTTAAAATCTTTAATAAGCTATTGTCATATTTTTCAGCTTAAACTACGAGTAAACTCTCTATATTTTCACACTTTATTGCTAATGCTACAAAAGCCACTTAACTGTATTAGTTATTATCTATATGAACTGGTAATTAAACTCCTAATAGCTCCAACAGCACTACAATAATGGACTAGGTTTTTTTGTTTCCTTGTGTTTTGAAATAATATTAATTGTTCTCCTTCTGAACTCTGCAGATTTATCTCTCTTTCCAACACTGCTTACCCTGTCTAGAGAGTGAACATTTGTAATACATTCCAAAACAATGCGTGATGAGAACTTGAACTGCTTTATCACTTAGTTTTTTTTTCACCATCTTTACATTTTGCTTGGGAAACCAATACTCAAAAGGATCAGGATCAGCACTGAGACAGATACAACTGACCAGATGCCCATCCCCTCTGTGGGAATCAGCATGTCTCTGGGGTCAATCTTTACCTCACTGTCCTTCTAATTCTATGTGAAATAGATGTTGGGCCCATGTTGTAGCTCCATGTGAGATTGTACTTCACGCTCACACTCTGGGAGTTAAGTTGCTTTTCTCAAGTCTTTTCACTTCTCTGCTTCCTTTCACATTGTTAAGCAAAAAGGTTTCAAACACAACACGGCTTTTCAGGAAAGTGACCCTTCATGACCAGGGATATGGAAGACATACACATCATCCATCCATTGGCTTTATGTTCATGGGAAGCGAACAAATTCACAGAAGTGGCAAATATGCCATTGACTTCCCTAAGCTCATTCACGTCCAAAACAATCTCGTGAGAGATGACCTCTGCAGACAACTACGGTCCAGTAGGAGGAGAAAATCACATCTATATTTAGGAAGGAAAATGATGGGGGGCCATCAACTAAGGTATGAACTGAACTATGTGAAAACTGGGGCTGTGTTTAAGTACTTCTCTGATCCTAGATCCTAAGCCAGTCATTGAACGGTTTCCTCCAGAACTATTGAGTATCTCTCAAATGGAAAACTCATTTTAAGTGTCATTAAGATAAACACATTAGACCGATGTCCACTTGAAGGTTAACATTTTCATCCCTTGATCCCTACATAAAACCTTCTGAGAGCAATTACTTACTCGACTGAAGAAAAAAAAAAACCAGCTTTCACAATTTAGAAAACATTTCAGAGTTTACTTTGTGTGATCCTAAATGGGTATCAATGGCCAGACTCCTTCCTGCTTTTGTCAGCATTAGTGCATCTTCCCTAATCCACACTGTTAGCTCACTCCAGGGTTCAGATGTTAGAGGCCTTGCATCCTGGACGAAGGATTAAGGAGTTGAAGCTACAGGGCACTTCCACATAGCATATACTATTTTATTTGTCTGCACAAGGCACATTACTTTAATTTTTAAAACAACTCTGTGAGATGCACAGAACACACACACACACTCTCTCACACACACATTTGTTGAAATGTGCAGGGTTGAATTAACAGGCTCAGGACCATAACTACGAAGTGGATGAACAGAGCTTACACAGACAGTGACAGAAATGACAAATATAACTGAATTAGGAAAAGCAGCTAACCCTTACTAAGGAACACCCATGTGCTATGTCCTCAGGTATACTTTCACACTGTAACAATAGACCCCAGAATTCCTATAGTTTTTTTCCTGTTTATACCACACAAAACTTCAAATGAGCCAATGATTTGGTTATAACTACGATTTAGATCACCAGCAGTATTCATATGAGAAAATAAATCATATCAAATATCACAGCACTTTGCCAAATGCCCTGTGTCTACAAGTCAACAAGGTTGTAATCAACTCCTAGCATATTTAGTTCCTAATTAAAGGTTTAAAGATGATGCTTACATTTTCTGTTCTACTTGATTGTGTTTTATGGGGAAATTACATGCTGCAGCAGTATTTATGAGTATGTGATATAAAAAAACAAAGAATATATAATGAAACTATCCCTGAGAATCAACCCTACTATCTCCCACAGCAGCATGGCGACAGTATGTTTCAAAATCCCACAGTAAGTACCTGGACAGAGCTTCTGGATGCTGGTGTCTACTATTTCTACCAGTTAAGACTTCTGCAAGCACATGGCATTTTCCAAACCTGAGTCTTTATAACTGAGACATTCAATACCAGATCCACCTCACAAGACTTCTCCAGCCATCTCACACTTAAGATTCGCCATTCCTTTGAGCCCTCAGATAATGGCTTAGGCAGTATGCTTCCTCAGTACACCTGCCAAACCTGTCACTAATTAGTGTACCTGCTTAATGATATTCTTTCCAACACGCTGCAAGCCCCATGAGATCAAGGACCTTGGTTCTCAAGCACGTCTACCTCCCTAGACTGAAGCATTGCTAAATAGGTTTCAAAAAAACCAAGGCCAAGATAATTTGCAGAAAGGGTTTGATTAATTCTGTGTTTGGGATATTTTATAGAATAATGATGTAGGTTATGAGTTTCAGAGTCAGATAAACCAGGATCCCCCAAGCCACTGATGCTAGATAATATGTTTAACCCCCTGAGTCTCAGTTTCTTCACTTTCATTCACTCACATTCATAAAAATGTCCTGAGGACTGAATGGAATAATGAATGGGAAGCACTTATCATTTCAACGAGTCAAATGACTTCCTACAGCAATGACAGTTAATAATCTAGCCCCATTCGAGGGGAGGCACTTTCTGCTTAGCCTTGAAACACAGATTTTGTCAATACCTTCCTCCAACACCAAAAAAAGTGGGGGAGCTCTAAGAAAATTATGAGCAATAGGTATGATTATGTTAGCCAAATCCTCTGAGCCCTCATCCTCTGGTCATGGCCAAACAAGATTTACAAGGGACCCTGCAATGCATAGTTCCTAGTGTCACCACGCCAGGTGTGATGTTTGCATTTTACAAAAAAAAAAAAAAAAGAATGAAGAGGGAAAGACACTTAGAAGGTACAAACAAAAGTGATAATGATTGTTTAAATGGTCATACACACACACACACACACACACACACAGAGAGAGAGAGAGATTAAATATAATCTGTATCAAGAAATAAATCTTTTATAAGCAAGCAATTGTCCTACAACAGAACTCTGCAGCCAGTCTAGTCTTTGTGGAGTGTACTGGTTAATAAAACACCTTTTCTGTGCATCAAGCAAAATTTCTGCTTTCATTTTACATCTTCCAAATAGTCTTGTTACATTTGAATATACTAGAATTATGTAATTTGAAATTATAATCACTGTCTAAACATGTAATCTTAAAAAAACATTTTTGGGCTAAGTTGGTTAAGTGTGCTGGCTGTTCTTCCGGAGGATCCAAATTTGGTTCCCAACATACATGACCATTGTTTATATCTCTAGCTCCAGGGTACCTAATGACCTTTTCTAGCGTGTGTGTGTGTGTGTGTGTGTGTGTGTGTGTGTGTGTGTGTATGCACATGTTCGGGCACACACAAATCTCTAAAACCAAATAACTACTGAACAACTTCGCAAATAGTTTCCACTAATTCTATTAGTCACACAATATGCTATGGTGCAATTTTAACATCACTGAGGTTAGTTTTTAGGGTAATGGAAGTTTATCTTCTCTCATCAATGACATATAAAAATATTTTGAGTTTCTACCATCCAAATCACCCTTCATTCTATGATCTTCATTTTCCAACATCACAAAAATGTACACCTTTCAGAATAATACTCATTAAAATACAACTAAGTCCTATGAGAAATAAACTGTTTTGTTTAATAAGTAGGTAATAGAGGGAAAGTATAAAGTGACGTCTGTCTCTTTATAGGCACGTGACTACAAGCTAGTGACACTTGCTCTTGTCAGCAGCCATCTCATGAGGACACTCGATGAAAACTTCTAGGTCTTTTGAACTTTGCATCTGAGATTCTAAAGCTACAGTCAGAAAGCAGTGATATATCTTCCCAAACTGACTGACATGTCTCTATCTATGCTATATGTGTGTTTATAAACATATGCATTCTGCAACCTACGTGTGTTGGTTTAAATATTTATGCAGCCTCTCAAATCTTACCAGTCACAAATATTCCTATCCAATATAATTGCTAAATTACCCTCGGAAATCTCCTCCACAAGACTGCCGTGGACCCAGAAGAAAATCTAGAAGAAAAAAAAAAAAACAGCCACTAATCCTGGGTAATTGTATCCCTTTACTGCAGTCTATTGGCTTAAGCTTATAACGTTCCTCTGCAGCCATTGTGCGGTCCAGCTGTCCAGTCTCCCTTTTCATCCTGAGAGACCCACATGCCTGGCACGAGTGACAGGATGCTCATCGCTGCATCTCTCACAGCGGACTCAAGCAGGGTGAGAGAAAACAAAGTCTGTGGCTGTGGCTGCCGTGGGGGATCTGCTCCAAACTGATCATGATCACTCAATCAATATTCTTGGATATAGATATTCAATCTGCTGCAG
This sequence comes from Alexandromys fortis, assembly GCF_014885135.2. NCBI lineage: Eukaryota > Metazoa > Chordata > Mammalia > Rodentia > Cricetidae > Alexandromys > Alexandromys fortis. The sequence goes on from NW_026067904.1 coordinate 12,762,182, forward strand.
AGTCATTTAATTATACTATCAGCCAGTTCATAATTGTCCACTGCCATCACTCCTAAAAGAATCTCACAATAGAATCAAGTCAAACAACTGGCAGGAATTTAGCTCTAACAGGCATATCTTCCTGATGTGTAAGTCTAATAATCCTATCAAAAGTAAATTAATTTAGTTTGACATGAATTAGCTGAGAGAATTCATCATGCCTTCCAGGGATCTTAACTTCCATTTGTAAGTGCTTACAGCCATCTGTTTAATAATTTCTAGAATTTTACTTAGAGTTGAGATAAGGCTTAATAGTTCTGATTTTAAAAAATTTAGCCTTCTTATTTTCTTAAAAAAATAAATACCAGCGGCCTGGGGAGGTTGCTTAGTAGGTAAAATGTTTGTGGCACAAGTCCAAGGATGACAGTTCAAATCCCCATAGATCTAGACATAGAAGTACATGTCTGTCGTCTGTTCCTGAAAGGAGACCAGAGACGGATACAGCACAATCCATAGACGCTTGAGGACCACCTAGCTTGTACACAATGGTGAACAGCAAAGAGGTCATGCTTTAAATAAAGTGAAAGGCAAGGACCAAAACTTGAGGCAGTCCTCTGACTTCCATTAATGTGCATCAGAACATGTGATTCTGTTCCCACTCATATAAGCACGTGCATACACACACATATATATATGTATACACATACCATGAGTATACATATATATATACATATAGTACGTGTGCGCGCGCACACACACACACACACACACACACACACACACCTTTTAAAACCTAATAGCAAACAGTGAAGTTACTCTGCATCAGGCCTCATGTGACCTCGTTTAGTCCTTGTAATAATATCCCCATCATATACAGCCATTATCAACCTCAGTTTTAAAATGACATGTAAAAATTTGAGAAGATTTGCTTGCAAAGAGGCTCACTGAACGTCATCAGGACCTGACACTGATGCTCGGCAAGCACTTCATCTTGAATGTGGATGTGTGTACTTGGAATCCCAGTGCAGAGACGCATGGGGATCCCTGGGGCTTGCTGGCTAGCCACTCTAGCCAGACCAGCGAGCTCCAGTTTCAGTGAGGGACCCTGTGTCACACACTGATCTCTTCTTGGATCTCTGGCAGCCTTCTCCCCGTAGGTCATCAGTAAATTCCCTCATTGTTTCTTATTCCCTCGGCAGCTAGTGTCACAACCCTCAGCGTTGCTTTCCTTGCTAGAGCTCTTTTTAAGAAAAATGCACTGATTGGACAAAGAAACATAAGACGGAATGTTTCAAAACTGAGAAATACTGTCTGATGATGCAGTTTCTCTGATGGGGCTTGAGTCTTGTCCTAATATCAAGATCATTTTAAAGTGGAGAGCTGGGAACTCAAATTAGGTGAGTGAAAGAATAAGAGTCTATCCGAATGAACTAAAGGTTTCCTATGTCTAAAGTAACAGAATTGTCTCAAGCCAAAATATTCAGGGCCTCTGGTAGAAATATCCTCAATGAGAATTTCCTAAATCAAAGACAGACTATAACAAGCTATATTGCATGACCTCTCATAAAATTATAAACATGACACAAAATATAATGGGAAATATCAAATGAAACAATCCAGATTGATCTTCCCAAGATCTAATATGATTAAACATTGAAAATATGTTCTAATCACAGTTTGCTTATATTACTAACTATGGATATAATTCTAAAAACAGATGACAGGCTTAAAAGATTACCACATATGTGTGCCCACAAGGAGATGAGAGCTTGTGCATGTGGATTTAGACCACAGAGGAGTCCATATTCAAAGTCAGCCACTGAACAGGTGTTGTTTTGAGGTGGAAATTTCTGGAGAATTTGAGAATCATTAAAATGTGTTAGTGTTAATAGTAGCAGCTCAGAGTTATCTAGGGAAAGGGAACCTCAAGTGAAAAATCATCCCAACCAGACAAGCCAATGGCCATGTCTAGGAAAGATTTTCTGTACTGATGCTGAGTGTGGGAATTCCCAGTTCACTGTGGTTAGCACCATCCCATGACAGGCAAGTATGGACTATAAGAAAACTAACTCAGAAAGAGTCAGTGAGCAAGCAACATTCCCCTACGGCTTCTCCTTCCAGACCCTGCCCTGCAGCCCTCAGCAATGGACTGAGACCTGGAAGTGTAAACAGAAGAATGCACTTTCTTCCCCTAAGTTGCTTTTGATGAGAGTGTGTTACACAGCAACAGAAAAGCAAACTGGCCCTTACATCAAGCAGTCAGATGGAGAGTGATTAAGGAAGTCAAGTGATGTTGACCTCTGACCTAAACACAACATTTAAACAAACCAACATCCAAATGTATACAGTGCCCCCAAACACACCCAAAAATCAAATCAGCATTCATGCCACATGAAAATGCTAAGCATTAATTAATACTACTGAGGAAAGCAAACAAAAGGAGCTGAAAGTGATGGTGCATGCTGCTCCCTGACTTCTGGATACTTTTAAATTTTACTTATTTCTTTTTTATGTGTATGGGTGTTTTGCCTGCTGTGTACCTATGGACCATATTGGATGCAATGCCTGAGGAAGTCTGAAGCCAACAGATCTCCTAGAACTGGAGTTGCAGATAGCTGGGAGTCACTGCATGGGTGCTGGAAATTGAACTCCAATCCTCTAGAAAAGCAGCCAATGCTCTTAAATCACTGAGCGATTTCACTCGTAGCATGACTCTGTATTTAAATATATAAATGGCTATTAAAATCTTTAATTTGTATGCTTACAAGAACTAATAAAGTAAGTTTATTACATTATTTATATGCCATACTAATTATCCATATATTGTGTTGGTTTTGTGATGATTAATAGCTCATTTGAACTCAGTTCCCAATATAAGCAGACGTGAACACTCTGAAACGGAAAGTCATATTCCATACACCATGATACACAGTGGAGAACAGGAAATGGAGGTGGATCGACTTGTCTCTGAAGCAAACGTCAATCTTCATTCGGTCTAAGTCAGGGAAACGCCTTAGCATTACTCCTGAGCACTGGTCTGAAATGACGCAGCATTCAAATGCATCTGCCGGAAAGAATTAGCAGGAAGATGGATCTTCAGATAATTACATAAAGTAACTGTTATATGGAATTATGTGATTCCACCCACTTATATGTTGACAGAGGACAGAGATAATAGAGCTTATGATGTTGCAGTTCACAGTGGGCTTTAATCCTAACTATTGCATCACACACCACAAGCAATTCACGAACAACTATTTACCAAGCATATCCATACACTGTAGTGAAATAAATCTCTATAGACCCTGGCTTAACTATAATCAGGGAAAGGAAGGGAGCATCACAGGAAAGTAACAAGGCAACTGTCATTCAACCCCACTCAAAATGAGTTCTCATCTAAGTACGTTGAAAGGGTGCCTATCTTGCTGGTGACCAGCAGTTGTCATGTCATTCAGCTGCCATGAAGTGTGATCAGCATGGAAGCTGAGTTTGTGTGTTCACTAGGGTATGCCCACACTTCACTCAGGGCAAGTTCCTAACAGAAGCTTGCCTAGTAAATGAAAAGATAAGCACATACCTAAGAAGAACCGATGGCTCAATTTGTTGGATACACCCTCTGAGGGTGTCTTTTCCCATTTCCATCCGGAAGAGAACTGCCATGTTTGTGCACTTAAGACATGACTAAGTTGAATAGAGACAAGGCTGCAGTAGGGTACCAGGGGAGGACCAGTCCTTGACTTTTTCCATGGTATATGAGTCAAGACGTTTGGACAATGATGTCATGGGATAGCGAATGGGATCACGGTGCTCATGTTCCTCTCCATGTGGACAAAAGAGGCTCAGAAAATAAGTCTACTGTATGTGGTCGGCAATGGGAATTTTAAAGACAATTCTTATATCCTACATTCTCTACCAGCTACCTTAGTGCTATCCAAGTTTTCCAGTCCTCTCTGTCTTAAGCTGGTTTCTAGTTCTGCCATTTAAGCCACGTGCTGGGAAGATGAAGACTGCATTGATGGGAGCACATGGCAAGAAGCATTGCTTTAATCATCAATCATCCAAGTCATCAATATTTATTGATATGAAACATGACTAGGTCTCATTAAAGAAACAACAAAGTATCAACACCAACACAAGACTCGTTATGAAATCAAATAGCTCCAAGCCTCCTAAGCTTGTTTTACAAGCCGAGTTCTGCTTGCCACCAGGTTGAGAGCTAATTGCTCTATAATACCTCTTTTTAGCACCAGCAGGAACTATATAGAAAGAGTTAACTATATGCCAACTCGGAATTAGCCCCTTCAGAAAGTCCTTCTCACACTGCTCCTACAGCTCGCCATTCATTAGTCAATGACACTCAAAGATAAATTGTACTGGATACCATTCTCTTACACCCACTCAACTACAGACAGTGAGCATGGGTTTCTCAAGGAACCAGTTCCCCCAGTACAAGCTACCCACAGAAAAATTTTGAGAGTGATAATAATTAGTCTTTTTTTCCAAGCTTTATCTAACTGCCTAATGTCAAACATACAGAGCATGTTAGATGGTTATCTCTGCCCATATCTATGCAGGGTGGATGATGGGAAACCGAAATGGGAAGATGAAATTTGGTGGTGTGGCCCTAACAGTGAGAGGTAGGCTTACATAAGAATCATGATTAAGTGCCTGCACCGATGTACAAAGAGCAATATTTTTGTATATAAGGAATTTGCTGTGAAAATTAATGCCTTCTGCAATAAACTATGCCAGTATTGAAAGTTAAAGTACAATGTAACATGTCAGGGGTTATGTATTTGTAACTCCACCCCTCCTGAGAAAATTCCCTGGTGTAGAGTCCTGGGGTTGGCTATGGGCTTCTTGAAGAGGTGGAGGCTTTTTATCTGAATTAGTTATGGTCAATAGGGAGTCTATCAGCAGCTACTGAATGTCGACTAAAGTATCTAGGGAAGAATGAAACTGAAAGGGAGAAGTCCAAGGGACAGTGAGCTCTCTGTGGATAGGAATCTCTGAAGCAGACTGATGAGGAAATGAAGCCCGTTAGTGGGAATGCTTCTTGACTAACTCTCATCTCGGACAAAGGGGTAGAACTTAGGCAGGATGGAGGTAGGGAAGCAGGGCATGAAGGAAGGAAGGAGAGAAGGAGGGAGGAAGGGGAGAAGAAGGGAGAAGACAGGGAATTGGATTGACAGTTCTTGTTCTCCTCACTGGCATGAAGATCTATCTGGCTGCACCTTTTCAACGAGACACATTTTTTTTTCTTTTCATGGAAACCTGAATACATTAAAAATGTCCCAGAGCCCCTTTTCTATCTCAAATATCTTGGAATTCAATTCTGGCTAACAATAATTGCTCTATTCTTGCTGGATCAAAACTGTTCCTCTTCAGAAGACAGATGGGAAGAAAAGCAATTATTTTATAATGCAAAAATATAAACAGAATTATCTAAGAAGGAACACAGAAGCATTTTCCTAGGAATAAACAGTTCTTTATTATTTTCTGGCTGAAAATATCTAAGTGAAAACACTAGAAAAATACTGAAAATTATATTAACATGATGCAGGAAGAAAAGAAGGCTTAGCCTTGTATATCTAATCTACTTCTTAAATATGTAATTAAACATTTAGTATCTCATAAACAAAAGTAGGAAGTGGTCTAGAATAATAACTGGTAAGCTACAAAACCTGTATCTCTCATTATAAATCAGGATATACAATGTATATACAATATACAATTGCCAATGTATCTCAATAAATACTAGTCTGTACATATGTCTATCTCTAACCAAGACCCAGGGTAACTACAAGTCTAGCTTGCCACTGGTTCCTGCTGTTAATATAGCTGGGGTAGAAATGGATAAATCAAACACAGACCCGAAAAGATCTTCAAACCAGAAGTAACAGAATACCATTATGGTCATACCTCACTTGAAGACAGCAAGAAGTAGATCCTATCAATTGTTCTCAAGGAGGCAACATTAAAGAACTGTTCATCACTAAGAAAATGGTTCACTGTCCATGCATTAAAGACAAAGATTTTCTTAGTGACTTTGTAGAAGATAACCTTTTTCTTTGCATGTAGATGGTTTTGGTCAACATAAAGATATGTGCACAACATATGAAGGGAAGAGTTTATAAGACAGTGGTTATTTCTGCAACATTCTTGCTTTCTGTATGATAATCCTCATGAGGCCCATCACTCATTGCACTATAACTGTTTATCCTTCATACCTAGCACTAAAATCAAAGAATTTCATGAAAACAATTATGTGAACAAACTCTATTTAAGGAAGGGCTTCATTGTCTACCAAGGTTTTAACAAACAACAAAAAAATGCATTTAATTTTCAAGAATTTATTTCATACTAGGAAGCTGGAGTCAATAGCTGAGAATTTTAAAAACCCAAAAGTGGACTCATTAAAGATAGAAATCACCTACAGTATCTGATCTTATCCATGGCAGTTTTCTTTCTCCTAGCACTGCAGGCATCTACTCCCTATTTAGTTCTCTGAGCTTGGCTGGTAGTGATGGGATAGGCACAGTGATAAGAGCAGTTACAGACACTTGAGGACACCAGGGTAAGGAGATAATGTTTTCATCTATTTCATGCCTTTGTTTATGTTATTTTTTTTTCATTTTCTCTTCTAAAGATCAAGGTAGATCGAGAATCTAGGTGGGTTTTTTTTTTTTTTTCTGTTTAAACACAGTAAGCAAGTCTGCCCAGAGCTCAGTGAATCAGTACCATCCATGGTAAACTCAGCACCTCCACCTCTCTCTAGCTGAAAAGTAAGATGGGGAATTTCCACAAAACTGAAAGAAGAGGGTTAAGAAAAGTCAGACGTGTTCTGACTCTCTGTATCTGACTCACTAGACAATGGGAGAAGAGACATGTTGTTGAATGAGTAGCAGAATATGCCAGCTATACACTGTAGGATCCACAGACTCCCACACAGTAAAGAGCTCTTATCTGACTTATCAGATTTCTCACCACTCATAGAGAGGAGCATGGATTCACTCCAGGGAGAAGAAGGGACTATTATCTGAGGTTATTTTAGCATCCTCTGATGGCCATGGGTAATTCAGGAATGAGGGGCAGCATATTGGACAATGAAAACAAATGTTTCCTGTATTCAGAAAGTACCTGGAAGTCTCAGTCAAGCATACTTCAGTGTGTTCAGACTTAAACACACCAGATCCGAGATGGTCCAAATTATGCTATAAATCTATGCAGAGATTACTTGCAGGTAACTCTAAAGAGATTCGTCTGTGGGGAAGAACAGAGCAGAAACCATCTACAGCAAACTCTGGCCTCTAAGTCAGGAAAGTTGGGTTTCAGTAGAAACACACCAAAGGAATGTCTAGTGTCTTTACAAATGTGTCTCAACTCTGACATGGTTAGTATAAGATCAAGATCATAAAAATAATATCAGAAATGCTATGTGAGTTTGTACAGACTCTACATATAATTCACTCCTGTCCCGCTTACAACTGAGTTAGCCCACTATTAATGCAGCCAAGGAGATGGTACTCACAGTGTTTCTGAAGCACGCCTGCTGTTTACCTTTCCTTGATACCGAAAAAGTACTTCCTTTTTGTCCCTGTGATCTCTCCTCTCTGCCAACCAATCATACTACCTTAATTCTGGCCAGGAGCCTCCCAACCAATCAAGGACAAATGAAGTCTTCCCTGGGATTGACATTTTAAAGCAATGTTTCCAGGGCAAGGAAAAAGAGAAAGAGTAAAGGTGTGCTTGATAGCAGCACAGCTCAGCTTAGAGGATGGAGGTGTGTAGGGCCCAGACCAATCACGTCTTCTCTCAGACACCGAGGAGAGGATCAAATAAATACCTTGATGGCATTCTCTAACCTCTAACCATTTCCAGCTGAAATCTATACCCAGATTTCTCAATTACATTAAACCAGTCTGGGTTAAACTTATCTAATTCACAACTCAGAAAAACTTAAGTAACCATTGAATTTCTGGTTTTGTTTTGTTTTGTTTTGTTTGTTTGTTTGTTTTTTCCATTTGGAGTATGAGTGATACTCCAAGTGTCTCCCAGGTTTGTTTACAGGATTCAGCATTTTAATAAATGTAAGTTGTGTACTTCAGTGTCACACTTTTTTGGGGGGTTGGGATTTTTTTTGTTTTATTGGGGGTTTTTTGTTGTTTTGGTTTGGTTTGTTTTGGTTTGGTTTTCAGGGTTTCTCTGTAGTTTTGGAGCCTGTCCTGGAACTAGCTCCTGTAAGACCAGGATGGCCTTGGCCTCAAACTCACAGAGATCTGCCTGCCTCTGCCTCCCAAGTGGTGGGATTAAAGGTGTGTGCCACCACTGCCCGGCCAGTGTCATACTTTTAAACACCCAACAACTGGTTTTAGTGAGACATCACTATTGATCGGTAGTAGATACACTGTTCATGAGTCAGTCCAGCTTCTCATCACTGTAACAAATGCTTAAAGTTATCAACTTGTTAAAATGACAAAAAGTTATTTTGGCTCATAATTTTCTAGGTTCCAATTTGTCACTGATTGGTCCCTATAGCTTCTGGACCTGTGGTCATATAGCATGTCACAGTGGGCATGGCAGAAGATTCTATTGAACTGACAGTGGAAAACAGAGGGGAAAGGTGACCGGAGTCACAGTCCTGTTTGAGGGCATGCCAGTCCTTGGACTAAAGTCTCCCATTAGGCTCCACCTCTTAAAAGCCCTACCACCCCCACCACGGATTGCAGATAAGCTTCCAATACATGGTCCACTAGGGTATGATCCAGGTCAAAGAGCAGCACTGCACTTTAGTGACAGTAATGGCTTGCAGTAACTAAAAAAGTGAAAAAATTGCTTCCAGTGTAAATGCTGGACTCTCAAAGAAGGATGCAACACTAAGGTCATTGGTATTTTATTTGCATGTACAAAAATGATTTTTACTTTGAAAATATTCCTGATTTGTTCATAACTAATATTTATTATTTATTAATTCACTGTTTATAAATGTTATTTTTTAATAATTAATTAATTAATAACTATTATTGATAATTATTTCACAATTATTTTTATCTGAAAGTATTAGGGCCTATCTTAACTGTATCTTATTAAAATAACGCACATAAGAATTTTAATTTTGGTTACAATATTTCAACTGAATTGTCCAAATTTACATTTATAAAGATTAATCTCATTTGAGACCTAAGAATTATTCTCCTTTCTTCCTTTTCATTCTTAAAGCCATTACCTAAAGGTCATGGTCTGTATCTTATTTCATTCACATTGTACCCAGCATAATAATGTGGGAATGAGAACTCTCAAACCATCAAATTATACTAATTCTGAAACAGGAAGTGACACTAGAGAGCTAGCTGAATGCAGACACAGACGTTTAAAATCTATACACTATGAAACTGATTCTTGGAAGGTCTGATCTGTTTGAACACCAAGAGCTCAGCCATGATAGGGAGAACCACCTTCAGAGGACATGTTGTAAGAGCCTGAACTCAGCTGGAAACTTAAAGCGCTCACTCGATCAGCTCCTTAGAAATACCTCTTTGAATTAGTTACTCAGTTCAGACAGGATCAAAACCAACTCAGTCAATAGTGTATCACTTGGGAAACAACTATAAAGAAGAAAGTAGAAAGAAAAAAAAAGATACTATATTGTAAAAATTACAAAATGTGTGGAGAATATGAAAGAATTTCTTCAAGAGAATGGTCTAAATTTTTATCAAATAAAAAGAAAAGAAACTGTGTGGGGAGAGGATTAAAAAAAGAGGGAATAACAAGTCCAAAGTCAAGATAAAGGAGAACACGATGAATCCTGAGATCTGTGGAAAGCCAGCGGCCAGAGGGTGCAGTAATGAAGCAGGGACTGTATAAGGAGACAGGCCTAAAGGCCCTGAGATGGGAGCATTCTCCATTAGCACCTCCAGACTGACTGGAAGTTTACCCTTCTCCATGTAGTTATGTATCCCAACAGGCCTTGTCTAGGGACTTCTCTGTCGAGTCCCCTCGCCTGCTAACTTCTGGATAGCTTCGCAGAATGAAGTATGTCAGGATGTCTCCCTACGTAGCTTCTCCTTGTAGGCTGAAGGCTATGCTCTGTCCCCAGAGGTCACAGTTTTCATCACATAGTCTTGTCGGAGCAATATCCCTTCACTTCATGTCAGTCATGACTCCGCTTTGCTTGACCCTGTAAGCCTATGGATTAGAATAACTTCCTGATGCTATCTATCCCTGATATTCTGCGTGACTCATGGCTATCTTCTCCTACTGTATCCTAACTTTCTTCATCACTCCCTTAACAGAATGCCAGCTATTTATATCAGGGATTAAGACAGACTCAGCGGAGATACCATGAACCAATTATCCTTCGAAATAAGTGGCTAAGATAAGACAGAAGCTCCAATGAATTACAACCACTTGTAAATACAGTTCCTACAGATCTGGCATCATCTTCCAAACTCATGTATGGAGAGCACATAAACACACCAAGATATGCATATGCACATTCATATATATATATGAATATATATATATACGGTAAGTTTAGAAACCTCTAAAAAGTAATCTATTGTGATAAAAAATGAGTGATATAAAGAAGGAAATGGGACTTTGATTTGGGAGGCAGGATAATACAAATGGAAGGAAGAAAGGAAAGGAAGTGTAAATGACACTAAGGATGTTTGCCATGGTGAATGTTTCTTATGGTAGACACCTCATACTACAGACACAGAACTCAGGGGACTCAATCTGGGACTGACCTGGAAACCTCCTCCTGGAGGAGTAGTCTTATGGTATCTAAAGCTATGCAAGCTGCCCGGGGAGGAAAGCAATCAATGTTCCTCCCCAGCCCTGCCCAGTTGTAAAGCCTATGAACCAAAATGACTAGTCTAGCAAGATGTTCCCAGTGGTGCAATAGTAGCCCATTTATCTGGGAGGTAACCAAAGCCGTCTAATTGGAGTTGAGGCCCTCTCAACAGGAAGGAATGCATACCTGGTACTGTCAACCTAGCAAACTGCCTGTGGCTGAGAAAGTCACAAATCTTAGAGCTTGGAGAACCTATTCCTGCCCCTTTCTGAAACCAGCATAATTTTTAAATACATTCTAAATAAGAATATTCCAATTGTCCTTATTCCCACAGATAAGTATAGCTATTCTTTACCCTGCATCTAAGGAGTTTCTTTTTTGCAGGAGATGGATACTATTACAGAAATCCACAAATGGCCAAAATGAAAAAAAAAATCCACAGATGTTGGGGGTACCCAACCACAACTAATTAATTTACAGCACAATCCCAACACCTAAGACTTAGGGAACACCCTAGAAGAGAGAGCAGAAAGATTATAGAAACCAGAGGACCAGGACATATGTGTGTGTGTGTGTGTGTGTGTGTGTGTGTGTGTGTGTGTGTGTGTGTGCTGTAAAATTTTGTCTTCTGTAGAGGACAAGGAAGCCTTATCCAGGAAATCTCCACAATATGGTAGCTTAAACAAGACTGGAACAAGGCAACACTAGGTGACATGCCAACATGAATGGGGAAATTTCACAATGCTCTACCTCAAAATGAAGAGGTAGAAATAATAAATGACTCCTGAGAGAGGAAAAATAAAACTTCTCCAGTGATGATCCCACTGATAGGTTATCCAATCCTAAGCGATCAGCTCTAAGCATGCATACATATGTGGGATATAAATAATATATATATACACACATATATAGTGTCTGTATGTATACATGTAACAGTAATAAAGAATAAGAGATCATGAATTTGAGAAGGAATGGGGACATGGGCGAGCAGGAAGAAGAAGAGGAAGGAATGGAAATAATAGAAATACAGAACTCATATATTATATTCTAAAAAATTAATTCAAGTAAAAAGCTATAAAATTGCAGAACTCTGTGATAAGGTTGCTAAAAGGAAAAACTATAAGGTCTTAACAATGACAAGAGTTTTCAGCAACACAACTATAAAGCTGGTGTGGCTTTCATTACAAGAGGAAAAAGTGAACAGGAGTTTCTGAGACGAGAGGTATGCAAAGACAATGAGCTCAGTGTTCCTCATCTGAACGTCCTTACTGCCATGAAGATATAAACAGATATATTTCTACCACAGGGGCCAAAGGGGCCATATACCTCCCCATCACTCCCTAGCAGATAGGGTATAGCCACGATACCTAGAGTCTGCCTGTTAGAAATTTCTGCCTAATCACTTGAGCCTTGAATATATGATGAAAACACAGATGTTTATGACACGTTCATGATCACCTGCCACAGCACAGAAGAAAGTGACAGCATTGAGTTACAACAGCAACCATCAACAAGGAAAGCACCTCCACAACACTATGCCAAATAGAGTATTCCTTAAGCATGACCTTGTCTGTGTGCCCTTCTTGTCCAGTCTCTGTTGATCCTTGACTTTTATCTTCCACGAGAATTATATCATATGAATTATTTCATTGCTCCTCTCATGCCCATTTTTCCACCTAGTTGTCAAAATTGGTTTTCTCATTTTGAAATCTGTAACTATGTCTGATAAAGTCAACATATTCATCAGTGCATCCTGTTCAGGATTAAGGAAGTTGTTTTTATATTGCCCTTATATAATCTTTCATATAGCCATAATCTACAAGTGCTAAGCCTATTAAATATTAAGGGAATCTACAAAAGACTTAAAAGAGCTTACACTCTAGTAAGAATACACTATATTAAGTACTATATGAAATTGTAATTCATAGGACAAATACATTCTAAGTACCAAACAGAATAAAAACAAATGTACAAGTTAACATTGAAGTAAGAGCATTAAAACCTCAAAACTTTAAGGATGAAAAGAATATGGAACAACTCCCAGACTCAAAAAGAATATTACCTAAAAAAGCATAACATGCTCACTGTATGTCAGGTACCACATTCACTTATGCATGAACACAAGAGACATCTCTAGCACAAAGGTTAATTTCCATTGACTTTTATAGCCAGCTGAACTATCACAGGGGTGTCTAAATGGGATTTCTTCATTCTGCTAAGTTTTTCTACTGCTTTTAAGTGAGAGACAATATTTCAAGGAAACTATTTGTCCACCTTTGTATCTAAGTGTGGCTATATTCATGATCAGTTTATGATTAGAGGATTTTTGAAAAGGATATGAGTGACCCAAAGAGAAGGCATCCCTTTATTCATTCTTTCCTATTGCTGCAATGTCACGTGAATCTGTGTATCAATAAGAGGGACCTGGGAAAATGGCTTCCTTAGTTAAGTTTTTCCCTCACAAGCATGGAGACATGATCTAAATCACCAGTACTCAAGTCAAAGCAGGGCACCTTATTCCCAAGTCTGGGAAGGTGAAGATGGGATGATACCTGGGACTGTCTGCTTAGTCTGTCAAGTGAAATCCAAAAGGAGTAGGTTTAGTGACAGATTGTTTCTCAAAAAAAGAGGTAGCACATTATACTTACATACATTTATAGAGAGACATATACTTACATATAAGTGTGTGTGTGTATAGATAGATATGAAGAAACAATTAATGAAAAATAGGACATATATTTTAAACAAAGAATGGGGCAATATGGAAAGGTTTGGTGGGAAGAAAGGAAAGTGAGAAATGATCTAATTATAATCTCAAAAATAAAAAATAATTTAAAAATAATATAGAGAGCACTATACAGAGACCCTATAATGATCTATTGCCCCCAAACACATACACACATACTTAAGAACAAACTCACACTTACATATACACACAAAATAAATTTTGAAACAGCAAAACAACAATGTTTCATATATATTTTAAGTAAGGGTCTATTATAGATTGTGTGTTTAGACCCAGAGGCTACAGATTAATTTTTTAAAAAGAGTAAAATAAAAACTTACGTTAAAGGTCTTAGAAAGAAGTATAGCAGAAGAAATGGTGTTGATTATAGAAGTTGAAAAATAAACTTAACTAATTTAAAAGAAGACTAATTTCATTTTTAAGAATAACAGAAACCCAAGAATATAAAAAATGCTAAACTACAAGAGAGTTTATGTGGCATATAACTCACAGAGCATGCTAATTTCTGCATATTGTCAAGGAAAACAAACATGCATCACTTTTACAACAGCCTTACTATATTGAAAGTGGCTCCGTATGGCTGGCTGGGCTTTAGCTTAAAAGCAATCACAAAAGTCTTTAGGCAGAGGACTCAATCATAGCGGATCTGTTCCTGGAAGAATCCTATGCAGCTTCAGGGAGACTTGGAAGAGATTAAAGACATGTCAGAACTAGACAAACCATAATGAATAAAAGGAAGTTCAAGGCTTAGATACACATGTATAAGTCCCTTTAAGACAGGCATATTGTTCCACTCTCCTCCTGTGCATGGCACATTTGTGAGAAGTATTCAACAAATGTTTCAATGCACCTGACAAATTTCATTTGAAGGGTCCACAGTACCTGGGGACAAGCAGAAGGACTCATTCACACAAACCCAAAACTTGGGGAAAAGATGAGGGTTGACATTTCCACCAGAAGAACTGCCAATGAGGTGTGTGAGAAAGTTTGGAGATGCTGAGCAATAAGAATAAAATAGGGGCATAGACAAATCCCAAAAATAGCCTAATTAAAAGAGCAGTGCACAGCAGAAGGGGAGGACATGGACCCAGCAGGAGAAGCTAAGAGAGCTGGGAAAAGAACCAGGACAGCAGCAACAATATTTAATTAAGCAAATTAATTGAAAATCTGGAATTAGTTAAAAGAGAGAAAGAAATGAAATGGAAAGTACATAGGAAACACATTGTGACAATCTCTGCTTACAAAAGCTTGAAGATTTTACAACATGCACCTTTTTCCTTAAAGAGTGAACATTTCTTGCAGTTTTTAAAGATATTTTTCTCTTCAGGCTGAAGGTGAAGGGAGTGTGGAAGTTGAGGGAATACTGACACCCAGAAAATAATTAACTTCTCTGGGCCTGGCTAATGGGTGTTGATATATGCACAATGGCCATATACATAGCATTTATTTAAACATTAAAATTGTAAAAACACGAAATGTATTTACTACATCAAGATCCCACAATGGCAAAGCAGACAAATAAGACTGAAGACCCAACCTCAAACTCTAACTCCCTGAAATTATTAGCAGAGGTTCTGCATTTTAGTTGATGAAATCTTAGACATATTCCCCTCTCTTATGACTACAGTGAACAGTCTATGCCGCCTCTCTTCTAAGTCACAGAGAACTGGAACACATTCTTAGCTTTCTGACTTATTTGGAAATAAACAGTTGCATAAGTTTCTTAGGAAGAATAAACTACTCACCCGAAAAATAACAGCCACAGAATTGTTCTTAAAGGTAAGTTTAACTATTTTCCTCTATTTTTTCTACTTTTTTCCTAAGCTTATACCTGCTTATTAGGCAAAATAAATCCATGTTAAATAAATTTATCATAAATTAAATACATATGTGCATATTCTTAGGCAAATTCTTACAATTTTTAATCTTGTCTACAAAGTATAAATTGCAGTGCCTTAGAGAATTCTTCAAGTTCTCCAAGTTTTGCTGAAGCTAAGGTCTCAGATGTCATTTAAGTTATATATTTCAGCTATTAAAGTCAATGTTCTGACAAGCCCTTTGGCTCGGATCCCAGGGCATGAATCTGCCTTAAACCGACATAAGAATGTGTCAGAGAGCTATATGTCAATCAACCTAGAGGAGAGCCTAGTCCCAATTTGGTATTGTCAGCAGCAGACATTAAGCCCAGCAACAGTTAATTGTTACCACTTCAAGTGGAAACACTGATGGAAGAGGAAAGGAAGGTGTCTAGGTTCAGGAGATAAAGCTGTTAATTGCCACCCTTCTGTGTAGATATTTGTTTAATAATGAAAACAATGTGTCTAATCATATAATGTTTCTATTTGTTCCCTAAGGACTCTTCAGAGAAAGTTTCAGTCCCGGCTAGACTTCAGCTGCTACCGACTGTGCAGGGACAAAAGAAGAGCAATCTAGGCATTTGGTGCAGGCAAACAGCTCAAAGTGGTTCTGCAGACACAAGGCCAGGGAGGAGTCAAGAGCTGGACTCACAACTTAGAGGGAAAGTGGAAAATGTCAATTCCTCACTACCAACGGCTTCATACAGAATTCTGATGTATTGAGAGTAGACTCAGAGTGGTGTAAGCAAATGAAAGGGAAAAAAGAACAGGGCATGGAGAAGGGACTGAAAAGGAGGGACCCTTAAAAGCAAAGAAGGAGCCTCCTGGCAGGATTGAACCCTCACCATGCCGGCCAGCAGCAACTACTTTACTTCCTCATCCTTTAAAATGCCTATATGTTCAAGGAACAAAACCAAAGCAACGTAAGATAGAATTTAACATTTCTGGAATGTTATTCACTCATGGCCCTTATGGGTCCAGGAGTAACACTGAACAACAGGTCCTTGGATACTGGTTGATATAACTCTAGCTACCTCACTCATCTCAAGGGCATGCTTTAGGGAACAAGTGTAGTGCGGTGCAGTGCTCTGTGCAAGTGCACACATGTGCATTGCTCATGGAGTTTTACTGCGTTTCATTTGATAAAGGAAGCAACAGAATAAAGTTGTATTACATTTGTTATTCAGAACCTTTAGGGCCAAATAGTGGGTAACTCGAGAGACACCTGTCCGGCACCCTCTTTTGCTGCACAATCCCATATCTTATAAGGAAAAGTTCCTCTGTCTGGTCTTCCCTGTGTGGGTGAGAGGGAAATATATGTCCTCCGCCACTGCAGCGCACTACTCTGCCTTTTAAAGACGTCCAAGTCTCTATCCTACGTGTTCACCCTGTTCTGTTGTAGTGCAAGTCCAGCTCCCAGCAATTTTCCGACTACACAGAAATTTCTAGACTCCTCTGCCTACTGGACACCCTTTCCCTTTTCTTCTTAGGATGTTCTTCTTTCTTCACCCATTTAAACTTGCTATTTCACAGCGAACCGCAGTTTCATCTCATCCATCAAGTTTTTGAAGATCTCCAGCTACCACACTGCTTCCCTGGTCTTTGGACCTATAAACCAGCACCTGCCCTGTCAGCTCATGTACCACAAACACATCTCCTCAGTCATCCTCCACTGGACTTTACACTCCTCCAATCCTCTCACCCAGCATTCGCATCATCTACACAGTAACCCACAACATGTACCTTACCAGACACATTTTGTATTTTTAATGCACTTTGGAAACATTTGCAACTATTTTATTATTGCATGCTGTGTGTAACTCAGGGTTTGTGGGGGAGCAAAGCCTCTCGGGTCCAAGCTCTCCAAATTTAAAGGTGCACCAAGAAGAAAGACCATTTCTGACAGCCAGTAAATCATCCACCACGGTAGTATTTATCAAAACAGAGACAAACCTAAAATATAAACAGTTCTTAAATCCACTTGCATGTCAAAAGGGGAAGAAAAGTAACTACCTAAATACTAGGCCTGAGTTTCCATGACTCATAATTCTAAGTACACTTGGCTCTTAAAAATCTGAAGCTGGTTTCTTTCTAAATAAGCATGGAGAGACAAACAAATCCTCTTTTCTAGCTTTCAAATTCTAATGTGAAATTTAAGTTCCATATTTGAAAGAAGAGATGATGAGAGACAGACGAGCAAGGATGGGGCTAAGCAGAGTCTCGGCAAACAGCTGAATCAAACCAAGAGAAGTTGCTGTGATTGAAAACAAAACTCCATTTGCAGAAATAGACGCGCTGCAATACGGAGTCTGTGAGCGCATGCACGATCGCATTCATATGCATCATGGCATGACCCCAAATCCTAAGTCAAAACCACATTTTCTCTGAAGGAGGCCTGATGACACCCCAAATTAAAGGTCCAACAGCACAAAGACATAAGTGCACAGAGAAGTTCCAACCCTTTATCACATCTCAGAGAAATCATTTAATTTCCACAAGACCGAGACAAAGACCATATAACCAATAACTTAACAATCATTTAGTTTTCTGTTTTAACAGCTCTGTCTTAAGAGAATATTTATAGTTTATTTAGAATGCTGTGTATTGCCAAAAGAATCTTAATTATGTAAAGATTCCTCATAGACTTCCTTTGTTTACTACACTTTTGAAGCAATTTTAAATACTATATGATTTATCAAATTTCAATTTACTTAAAAACTTCAGTAATCATACTATGAAATAAAAGGATATGTACTTATTTTCTTCTAATAATGAAAATTTAGCATTTAAGAAATTATGTAACCAAAGGTCACCTTGAACTACCATAAATAAATAAATAGATAAATAAATAAGTAAATAAATAAATAAATGGGACAAACTAAACTGATCAGTATCTGAATGAAGGCATCTAAACTCTAAGTAAATTGCTCAGTCATGCTGCCAAACACAGAACTACTGTAAAGTTCAGACTTATTTTCACGTTCCACCAGGAAAAAAAGAAAAAAAAAAAAA
>NW_026067904.1:12780589-12793245 GCF_014885135.2 Alexandromys fortis
ACAAAGATTGTAAGAAATCAAACACATAGAAGAAAGCTTGGAACCAAAGAATAAATTGAATCATTATCTTAAAAGCAGCATTCCCCCTCAGTACAAAACAGAAGAAACTATCAAAAAGCAGTCCTCAAAGCCCCAGCATTTTTGCATGTCAATAAAGGAAAGAATTAAGCTAGAATAAATATATAAATAACAGTATGTTCTGTGTTAAGCCAGTAACAAAGAAACCCCTCAGAGCAGTGAAACAAAGTCCTGTCAAATCCCTATTTCTTACAAAATAGCAAGAAGATCTTTTCACAATGGTAGAAACTGTATTTATAGTAACAGAGTGGAGAGTAGAGATAAAAGCCAAAAGGATTAAAGTCAAAGCCCCAGCTAGACATGAGTTATGGTTTTGATTTTTATTCTTATTGTGGTCTGCAAATATTAAGACAGAAAATACTTCCATTTGATTGTGGGATCCTCTGAGACTCGACAACCTCAGAAAGAGCAGATGAAAACGCATCTGGCTTGGGAGCAGACTCCATATTAAATGGCAATGCGCAAAGTAACAACTACAACTGCAGAAGGCCAGGGGGGAGGGGGAGGGGAGGAGGCTAAAGGCTGAAATTCTGCAACTGATGCAGGGCAGGCAGAGAAAGGGAAACAAGAAAGGGGAGAGGAGTGGAGGGTGGCATTACTGTCTTAAGATGGCAGCCTGTTTATAACTACTGCATTCCTGAAAATAGGAGGCAAATTATGACCCCATTCCTCTTCTCCAAAGCTAAGCGAGCCCCCCATACACAAGCATGACACACCCAGAGGAAATCCTACAGCTGGTCCCTGCATCTCTATCTAAAACAGAATCCCTGGAGCTGCCACTCAAGAGTTACAGAGCTGGAGCACTGTGCACTTTTCTCACAAAGAAAGCAGTCCAAAAATTCTGTTGTCAACTAAAAATTCTTTTCTCACTGCAGAAAGAATTCTTCTTCCACATGTTTTTGTTTCTCTTCAAATGGAAGCAAAATTACATTTTAAACACGAGCTCTAGGACACACTTAAAATACCTTTTTTTTTTGCATTTTCTCTCCCCTTGTGTCTTTCTTCTAAAGAACACACACACACGCCAGTATATCATATGCACACACAGCATGAACTGGAAGATTATCCTTAAAGTTAATTGAAGTGTTTCATCTGTAGTTGGTTCACTGCTAAGAAACGCACACCCAGTAGTGTGTTCTTCATCCCATCCTTAACCCACACTCCTCAAATCAGATGCCTGGTTTAACATTTGATGGAGAAGGGCTCAAAGTTTCAAGCAAGAGTAAAATCAGAAGGAGCTTCCTAAAATATGGAATGACAGTGTCTATCTCTCAAATAATTAAAAAGGATTTTTCCCTTGGGTGTAAAGTAATACTATTAAGTATAAAAGCAAAGATACTTTATCATGCAAGTATGGGAGAGAGCACAAGTCCACATGCAATCATAAAGAGAAGGGGGGAAATGTGGCTGTTGCCCCAATGGATCAATTTCTCCTTTATTCACTTAAGCAAGTTAAGAATTATCATAATTCACTTTTACAAATCACGAATCTCTGAAAATGATATTTCCAGTACAATTACTTGCTATTTTATCCAGTATTTTATTTCAACTGTCTCATTTTGAACACAGAAACATTTGTACAACTACCAGGGGAAAAATAACTTGAACCAAATTGAAAAATTACCATAACTACTAGTTCAATATGCCTGGTTAAAATAGAGACATCTGGTCCATCATTAAATCTTTTGTGTTGATGACTTCTAATGCGTCTTTGCCCATTAATAAACTTCGCAAGAGAGGACAAAAAAAAAAAAAAACTTCCAACAACCCCCAAAACCCTGAGATTATGAAATCTATTGCAAGACATATCAATATCTCTGTTACCATTCAGTCAAATGAAGCTCAGTTCTTCTGAGAATTCTTGCACAGACTGCTGGAATACAAATGTCTGGTTCTGAATTCCATCAGAATAATGATATCTATTAAATAATTCTCTGCAGGCATGGCTAATTCATGAATCGTTATTTTTAAATATTTATAAATCAACTCATTGTGCAGTTGTTTAAAATGTATACACTGAAACTCTATAATAGCCCTTGATTGCTACTCCAAGGAACCCGAATAATGCGTTTTCAGAAGCCTTGCACACCCACACACAATTCTGAATTAATGGCCAAGCAAACAATAAGTAATGTAAGCTAGGCAAAAATCCCAGCGATAAGTCAAACTGGCATCTACTTAATACTTACTGCTTACTCCTCACAGCTTCCCCCACAAGGAAGTTTCCTAGCCCAGGCAGTTCATTAAAGAGTGGCTATCACCTGCCCATTCATCCACAGAGAGAGTGATTTAGTGATTAAAACAATCACAGATACGGGCAGAAATGATAATATACACCAAAGCCAAATGAAGAGATGGATAAGTAAAAGAGCCTGGACACTCCCGTTCCCAATGACCGGATTGCAATTAAAAAGGACTTTTGTCACTTTTTGGCAGGGCAATAGGGCCAATTATCTAAAACCCTTTGCAAGAATCCAGAGACATACCAGCAAGGCCCTTCAAGGAAACTCAGATAATTACTTTTGACAAATGTTCTCCTTGAGCATAAGAGTTACTCAGAACCTTTTAAAAATGACTACGGTTATACTAAGACAATCTTTAACATCTTTAACCCAATAAATAGGCAGTTCTGGGTCTCCGGCAGTATCTCATCCCCAAACCCAAGGCATGCAAACTGCTTTCTTTTGGCCAATTTATAACAGATAGTAAGTTGGTGAATAAATATTTGATTTATGCAGTCAAAGCTCTAAAAGGCTGAGCTTCGAATGCAATGCCTTGCGTTCCCGTGAGACTCGCTGTATAAAAATATCTTTTTTAAAACACACACACATAAAAACGTTTACAGCTGTCCTTTAAACGAGGGGGGGATAAGGAAAGAGAACCCCCCAATACACACATATACATATATACACACATGCACCAAAAGCAGAACGCCGACGCCCCTCTATCAATCAGCATTTCTATAGAGACATTCTTAAAATGATTACAACCTAAGCTCCGAAAGGTTAAAGAAAAGGAATACCAGGCCAGTAACGCCGCCCAGTAAGCCAGCGGTAAAACACACGTAGCTGCACACTCTTAATCTACCAGGACAAATGTCACTGACCCAACTTCACCAAACACACACACACACACACACACACACACACACACACACACGAATTGCACACGTGCAAAGAACGTAAGGCACAGACACCGTGGCAGAGCACAGTACCTACAAACAGCGCGAACCGGGTCCACACAAAACATGCTCTCGCACAGTGTCCTCACGGAATGCACACGACACGGCACACAGACACAGAGCCCTAGCCCACATGCACACGCCTTCCAAGTGCGAGTCGGACACACTCGGTGCATGCACGTGTGGAAGAGCTGAACTCACAAACGCGGGACACACACACACAGACACCCGGACTGTGCACGGAGTTATTGATGAAATTCCAGGGGGTGGAGGGCCGGGGAGGGAGTGGTAATTGCCACACAAAGGTCTCGAGAGCGGCAGAGAGGGAAGTGCCCCGCGCCGAGCGCTCGGAGATTCACCGGTTCGCGGGAGGCGCCGCGGGACTCCTAGCGCCAAGTCCCGAGAAGAAGTGTCCCGGGCGGTCCCGGGCGCGCGGGGCGCGGGGTCCCCGAGATAATCCTGCGCCCCTCGGCGCGCGCACGCACACGGGGACCCCGGCAAGCCCACTCCCGCGGAATAACAAAGAGCCGTAGCCGGGGAGCGGGGGAGCGGGCGGCGGCTCCGGGCGAGGGCCGAGGCGGCGCGGGGCGCGGGGCGGGGCGGGACGTACCAGGCGGGCAGCCTCGGCCCAGGTGCGGTCCTTCTTCTTCCTCTTGTCTTTCATGTTTGCATCTCATTGATGGTGCTGGGGATGACGTGGGGGGGATTCCGCGGGTGTTCGGGGTGCGGGCGCCGAGACAATGACCCAGTGACCCGGTGACCCGCACTCGCGCGGCGGGGGGAGGCGCGGGCGGCGGCGGGAGGGACGGAGCGCGGCGGGTGGGGGTGGGGGCGCGCGGCGGCGGCGCGCGGGGCCGGGCGGGGGTGGCGGGACCAGGCGGGGGCGGGGCCGGGGGCGGGGGCGGCGCGGGCCGGGCTGGCTCGTGCGGGGCTCGCGCTGCGCGGCGGCCGCGGTGACAGCTCGGGGGATGCTCCGCTCGGCCCCGCGAACAACAATACACTCTGACGTCACGGGGAATGGCGCCGCGCTCACACCGGCCCCGCGCGCGCTCCCCGCGCACTCTCGCCGCGCGCCCCCTCCTCCGGCCACGCCCTGAAGCCCCGGCCGGACCCTTTTCCTTCCCGGCAGGCCCGGGAGCAGCTAGTCCCTCAAGCTAGGGGCAATGCGGCCCACTCCGATCTGCTCTGTCCCATCAAGGCCAAAACCGGCAACCACGATGGCTTTGGGAAGTTGGGGGGCTCTGCGATCCACAACTGGGAGCCCTGTCCTGAGCACGCGCGTGCGCGCACCTCTCTCTCTCTCTGTCTCTCTGTCTGTCTCTCTCTCTCTTTCTCCCTCTCCTTCTCTCTCCTTTTCTTTCCTCCCTTTTCCCTCCCTCTCTCTCTCTCTCCTCTTTCTATCTCCGTCTCTCTGGCCCCCATACCCAGCTCTGAGCTCCTCAAACCCTGAGTCTGGTAGGCGGGATGGATTCCCATAGCTTTGCGGAACCGAATTGGTCTCCTCTGGCACAGAACTAACATTGAACAAGCAACTTGATAGTGTGCCTAGCCACCTACCAGGTCTGAAACAATGGGAGACCAAAAGAGGCTTCGAGGATCAATGCTTCGCTATGGCTAGTATAGCAATAATTACGTTCTACATACCCTGTAGCCATCATTCCTAGTTCATAACTTGGTGACTGTGTCAACAGTGGGACGTCCAACTAGCGTTCGAGTATTTTCACAATTACATACGATTTCCAGGTTCTGAATGTATGGACAGTTGGGAGATTACTATTAGCGAACTACAAAATAAATGTGCTACGGCTATAAAGTTTGTGGTACCTTTCCAATTTCGTATGCCACTGATGAGCTGTTTAGGTTGATAAAGTTATTCTTAATCCGAGAAGAAGCTTTGACCCCTCCCCCCACTAATCGTCTGTGTATTTTTCTTGAGTATCTAAAAACAAAAGGTCACGCCCACAGGATTATTTATCTAAAGATATTTCCTGAAAGTAATGACATGCAAATAGAACTGTGTGGGTTTCTTTGTGGCCGCCCTCTCATCTGATCCTCCGCAAAGCATTTAAACATACTTTCCTCTCTACTGTGCAACTTGAGGGAACCAAGAACACCGAGGTGGATGCAAACTTTCTGTGAACTGGGCATTAGGAACCCATGATCTTGGTCCTACTTATACTTTGTGCTCTCCTGTACTGCCGTGATTACAAGTAATACTTGTCTAAAAAATAAACACTCAAGTCTAGAAAGAACCCATTTGCCTGAGAATGAGACCAGACAGCACAAGATGATCTCCTGAGAGCCCTGTCAACCCACTGAGGTAATGAAGGTAGTTGAGTACCAACAATTAAGCAGAGTCATTACACGATCATAAAGATACATGGATGTTAATTCTTTAAAAATATGTCTTATTAATTTATTAGAATTAAAAAAAGTTGTGCATCAGCCTAAGGAAATATCCAAAGACTTACTCTCACTTCTTTTGTTTAAAAATCAGATTTAGAAAGCACAACAATAGTATTCCCAGGGAAAAACTTTACACTTGTGATTTGCATAATTCTAACCAGGTGTGTCATGGTTTTATCTTACATCTCAAATATATTGAATTTGAATCTTGTTAACATCTGCTTTTATTTCCAAGAGTTATCTTTATAACTACAGTAATTGATACATCAAGTTTTTTTTCCATTATAATGTTTTTTTTTTCTTCTGCTCAGAAAAAACTTTCAAGCAAGCAAATCATAGCATGGAGTTTGTTATTTTTCCAGAAACGTAGTACTTCATAAGAAGTTTGAGAGCCCATTACAGGACAACCTACGTAAGCAATTATTTCACAGAACATGCAATGTTGATTTAATATTAGGAGATTGTGTGTTTTCCCACTTAAGCAGATTTAAACTGATGCTCAAAAAAAAAGCTCGGGGTCTTGCATCCCTTCAATGACAGCTCAGTGTAAATGACCACAGTTCTGAGCTTCTACTTAGGGATACTTATGTATCAACCACACAGACCAGGTGAATGTGGTTAGAGACTGGCGAATATCTCTTGCAAACTAACATACCTCAGAGGCAGACCTTAAGAAAGGCCACTATTTCAGACAGGTGAGCAAATCCATTTTTCTGTATTTCAGGCTGTTTAGTCATTAGCTTTCCTTAGATGCATTCATTCTCTAAATATCTAATGAGTAGAGTAGGAGACGGAGAGCCTATATAAAAATCAATTATAAATCTTTTATAGATTGACAAATTATATGAATACCATTTAAAAACACAGGTATATGTGTAGGGGGAGGTTAAGTGCACAGGAGTGCAGTAAGAGGTCAGAAAAGGGCTCAGGTGCTCTAGAGCTAGAGTAACAGGAAGTTGTGAGTCAAGCAGCCAGATGTGGATGCGGGGAACCAAACTCAGGTCCTTCCTCTGCAGAAACAGTGGCTGTTCTTAACCATTGAGCCATCTCTCCAGCACCTACATGAATATCTTTTAAAAACAGAGTATGATAAACTTTCCAAGAAACGTGCAAGTAAAATTAATTGAAAAATAGGAAAATAATTTCCTATTGGGGAAATTTAGCAAACTTTTAATAAAAGTAGGTCACTAGAAGTGGAATTTGAGACATGTAGGACTATTTATGTTTTTGTAAGAATAACAATTAACAAACTACAACAACAACAACAAAAGCCCTTTCCAGCCAAGTGTAGTAAAAATGAGTCATGACAGTTAAAAACTAGGGGACTGTTTAAGTGGATAGATGACATCTAATATGCTAAACTCCTATCAGCTTATGTAGATTCTCAAGGGCCTTTTATTGAGAAATAATAATTCAAACCCAGGGCCTAGAAGGGCCTGTTGATAGAGTCTTCTCCTTAGAATTTCCCCATCCCAATACTATAGCAGTTGTCTTTGCTCTAGAGCAAAACCCTCTGCATGACTCTCTCTCTTTGTTTCCTGTGTTGCTGTGGGTTCTGAACTAATACTCCTTTGCACATGCACTCTTTATAGTCCCATGCTGTTCCATGTCATTTTACAAACATTGTAACATGGGAACTAAATGGAGGACTTCATAGTTAACACTTGCTACATATGTAGAGGACCCCAGTGAGTTAGGGTCCCAGCACCTATGCCAAGCAACATACAACTACCTGAAACCCCACCTCTAGGGAATCCCATATCCTGTCTGGCCTCTGTGGACAATCTAAGACACGTGGCATACAAAGGCACAGATGAGTATGAACACTCTCGGGCATATAAATAAAAATAAAGACTACAACATGTTTAACAGTTAATGAATATACAGTGAATACCAAACATAAGTAATGATAACTGTTCATTTACCTACAGCAATGTAGAGGTGATAGCATAGTGAAAAGTCGTCAAAGTTCACATGAGAAGTCAACATCAAACAAAGACAAACTTTAGAATTTGGGGCAGAAGTTATGCTATGTCTCTGGCCCCTTGAGAAACTCAATACTTCACCATGGTCCGGTGCAAAGAGTATACCAATCATTCAAGTGTTCCTAGATAGTGTCTAGAACCGTGGGGTACCCAAAGTCCATCCACAAGCCATTACAGATTCTTTAGTTGGACATTGAAGGAGAAAATCTAGAATGAAAGGAAACACTTTTATTTCTCCCATATAGAACGTCGCAGGAATTTCAGAGAACAGAAAGTTTAGCTGCAAACGATAAAAGACGAGAGAGAACTAAGCCAGAGCAGCAAGGAGGATAGGGGAGGCTTTAGGTCATCTCTACAATCAGGCATTTTGTCTCCCAAATATTTTTATTATGCAAAAGGTCGGGGACCTCAGAATTCTACAATCAGATCATTTAATGGCTCCATTTTCCCTAAGTACTTTTAGTTTATAATCAAGATCAAACGCATCTGGAACACCCGGTAAGAGGGATGCCCCTGTTTCCTGAGTCTCAGCCCACTGATGCTCCAACTTGAAGTGAATTACTTGTTTTAGGGTACAAATATTTACTGAATTAAAGTATTGGAAATTTGCTAAAATTATCCTTTTTATTCTGAAGGCAATTAAAGCTCCAGTGAATCCAGAAGTATTTCATTTTTTTTCTTTTTTTGCCTTAGTAGCAATTCTCTTTCTCTTCCAGGTTTCACTTATTCACTTAATGTTTCATGCCTAACATAAAAGGAATAATATGGAACCACACACAATTTTTAACTAATTATCTATAATCAAATATTTCAAACTGTAAGTTCCTGAGGACTAATGACTTGTGAATATTATTCTAATACTAGGTGTCCTACGCAGTATTTCTACAAATTTCAGTCTCTTAATGTATCCATTTTAAACCAGTTTAAACTTAAACTACAAATCTTAGCATCAGACCCGCTTTGGAAACCAAGAGCTGATACTACAACATCAGCAATTCATTTTCTCTAGACTTGAGATAATGCTTTTAGTGGGAAATGTGTGGATTTAATGGAATTATTTATTATTTACTTACAATCTGTAACAGTCTAGTAACTGGGATTTCAACATACTCTCGTTCTGTTTTGCCATAGGTAGCTATGAAGAAAAGAACAACATGGGTTTTTATTTTCTGCAAAACTCTTTATTTTTATTGTTAATTCATGTCATTTTGGTTTTTAACTAATTAGGGGTGTTTGAGACTTATTCTTAATTCTCTGGTCAACTTTTACTGTTGGCTCTCACTCCACTAATTAGAACATTTTTTTGTGATAGATCCAGACCCTTAGCAGCCAAAGTGTTCTTTAAACAGAGGAGAATTGGGAAACATAAGCTAAAATATGTTCGTAGCTTTCTTCTTTTGCACTTTGTTAAATTGCTCTCTCTCTCTCTCTCTTTCCTGTTTTTATCTCTCCACTTCCTTGGGGCAATAACAAACTAGGCTTCTGAGTAGAGCCCTTCATTCAAGAATTTACCTTCCCCCTTTAAACCCTTAATTAGGCATAGAGAACACAGTGTGATTTATGGCCTGGTGTTTAACAGGCTCACACTTAATCCATTACACAAAAGGGTTACACATATTCCCGAACAGCAGCACTCATTAGTTTATACAAAATGAAAAAAAAAAAAAAACACTTAGAAAATGTAAATAAAGCTTTGCCTGATAGTATCTTTTTATGCATATGCCATGTGATTCGAATTTCAACATCGCAGCCCAACAGCATTTGCTTATTTTCAAAGCTACAAATTAAATTTCTCTAGGTAAACTCCCATTCAATCCCACTTTTTCTGCCTAAGATGGAAAATTACATGCTTCTAAATTCATCTTTGTGTGAAAAGAATGTTCTTAGCTCCAGAAGACGACTAGAATTCTGATTCACAGTTCTAGCTCAGAAACTACACATGCTCAGTGGCATGTTGGTTGTGTTATCCGTAGCCGTCTTCCCTCTTTCTGTGTTTAACAAAAGCATGGCTTTTGACATAGAGACTTCCCAAAAGAGAACTTTAGAGGAATCACTAACAAGTAATTCATTCCAGTAATATTTTTTTCAATATCTGCT
This sequence comes from Alexandromys fortis, assembly GCF_014885135.2. NCBI lineage: Eukaryota > Metazoa > Chordata > Mammalia > Rodentia > Cricetidae > Alexandromys > Alexandromys fortis. Next base: position 12,790,337 of record NW_026067904.1, read on the forward strand.
GTTTAGGTTATACAGTAACTTCCTCTTCACTGTATCCCTAGCACTAGAAGCTCGCAGGAAAATATAAAGCGATTTTGCTACATTTACAAGGAAGGACAGAAAGGATGGGGGAGACACAGGTCCTTTTGTAACAGAAGAATTCCTATTGCTTTCCCATTGCGTTTATTGCAGGGGACACAGCACTGTTCATCTTAGCCAATGCAGTTCCAGTAACCATGGGGTGGCATGATTGATTAGCTAAATAGCAGGAATAACGGGAAGATCTCTTAGAAACCCATTGTGACAGGGAAATGACATCCAGTCGTGCACTGGTGCACATGATGAGAGAAAAGAAGGGAGAGGGTGCAGGAACGGCCACCTCAGTGAGAGCCACCTAGCAATGAAGAAAGCAAAAGGGCTGTAGTTCAGAAGAAAGGAGGCCAGGACTCTTTAGAGTTCATCGTCTCTCAGGAGATTCTCATCCTCAGAAGAGCTTGGGGCGGTGGTGAAACCAAGCATATTTATCTTTTGTATGAGAATAGAGAGATCCAGAAAAAGAGATCATTGCTCACCTACTCCCCCTGGCTTTCACCACTCTGTCACACTTAGATGAGATGTCTCCAAGGAAAGGGATCAAAGCTAGTTATGACATTCACCTGTCAAAATACTGAGTCGTGCCTTTTCACAATACCTGGTAAGCATATTCTGGTAAGAATTTTGATCAATGCACATTTTTAGCAGAAATTTCTTTTCTCGAGAGACCCTCCCCAATTTCCAAACCAACAGGTGATCAATACAGTAGAAGACCCCAAAAAACTGAGACCACAGCCTTTCTATCTAATTTACCCTCATTAAATTTCTATTTCCTAAGATTGACACTCCCCATTCGGGTCTTTGTGGCTGGTTTTCTGTACTTCTCTAGGCAGTAAAGGAATAGCTTATGTTGGAAAATTGTTTAATGTTTCAATTTCTGTTCTTTCTTTGTAATATATAATGATTACAACATGTTAAAGTCTCAGGTTCAAGTCACGACTTTAACAATAGTATATGCTCATAACTATTATTCAGAGGAAGAGAGAAAATATCCCTACTACCCCAAGCGTTCTTCCTGTCACTTGGAGTCACTGCCTGGACTCTGCACTTTAAGGCTGGCATTAACTTGTGTGAGACTTAATATTTTCCTGTCAGTCACTGTCTATTTGAGTTTGGAATGGCAGCTGGTGCACTTAATGAAGTTATATAAGTGTATGTATTTAATTTTCTGTTATGATTAAGGCTTGGCATTTGCCAAGAAATCCTTGCATACTCCAAGGTCAAGAAGAAACAGACTTATTGCTCTAGGCACCGCACGTTTGTCCATGATATAAGCATAATTAATTTTTGTGACCAGGATGAAATCTAATATTTTATGTAATTTATTATTTTATTCACTCATTGAATTTCTTTAACACTGTTACCACACTAAAGAAGGAACCTGTGTGGATCTTTCTGCCTTTTTTATTGAATTCTACTTACTTGTTTGGTTTATTTTATCTGCACTAGGAAGAAACTATCATGATTGCTAAAGCGTTGCGGGGAAGTTGAAACAAAATGTAAATTCTGATACTTTCTTGGTTTTGTGAGTTTTCTGGGTGATTGCATTTCTATACAAATTAAAGAGTCAGCCATTTTTGTTATGAACGGACTTGAATTTAGAGGTCAATTTAGAAAGAATAGTTCTATTAACCACATTGAAATTGATTTAGTAATGAAGTTAAAATTATTTGAGGAACTCAAATGAAAAAATACTAAAACTACAATGTTTGTAGAATTGCAGTAATTCTTTTCAATTATGTTTTAGAATTCTTAATGTTTAACTTTGGAGAGGCCTTTTATATTTATCCTCAAGTCTTAATCATTTTATTTCCGGAAAATTTTATTTTAATTTGAGTTTTTGGTTTATTTACTAATATTGTATATGTTTAGTAGATTTTAAAATAGTGATCTTTTGTATTATAACTTTGCCAAATTTATTCATTGATTCTATAGAGCTTATTATTTGCACTAATATTGCTTGAAAATATTGTGTTGTATTTCTTTTCTGATTTAATGCATTTTATTTTTCTTGCTTTATTACACAATCTAATATTTTCACTTAATTATGAATGCATATGGTGGAAAACTCATCCAAATATCTATCTCTGGAGTGAAGAAATAAGAGTTTCATTTCAGTGTTGCAGGATATTTGTTTACACTGTGCAGAGATGTGTTGTGACTGGAATAATAATAATAATAAACCATATGGCCTGTAGCTAGGCAGGAGAGATAGGCAAGATTCCTGGGGATAGAGAGGAACACCTGGGAGATGCCAGCCAGGCACAGAACAAGTTGGGTACATTAAATGGGATAGAGGTAAAAATCAAGTGATAGCATATAGATTAGTGCAAATATGGGTTAATGTAAGTTATAAGAACTAGTCACAAACAAGCCTATGTTATAGGCCGAGCTTTCATAATTAATAAGTCTCCATGTTATTATCTGGGAGCTGATTTCCAGTACAGAAAAAGACTCGTTACATTTAAGTGTTGTGTTAGCTATGTGCTGGTTGAAGGCACCTTTTATCTGATTAAAGAAACTTTCCTTACATCCTTGCTCGTGTTCTCCCTCCATCCGCTCCTCATTGGGACCTTGGGAGCTCAGTCCAGTGCTCCAGTGTGGGTCTCTGTCTCTATCTCCATTCATCACCAGATGAAGGTTCTATTGTGATATGAAAGATATTCATCACTATTGCTATAGGATAGGGTCATTTCAGGTTCCCTATCCTCAGCTTCCCAAGGCACTAACTGGGGACATTGCCTTGGACTCCTGGGAGCCACTCTAGGTTCAAGTCTCTTGCCAACCCTAAGGTGGCTCCCTTAACTAAGATATGTGCTTCCCTGCTCCCCTATCCA
>NW_026067904.1:12793775-12819923 GCF_014885135.2 Alexandromys fortis
GGGGGGGGGGAGGGGGAGGGAAATGGGATGCTGGGAGGAGGCGGAAACTTTTCCTTTTCTCAATAAAAAAAAAAAAGAAAAGAAAGAAACTTTCCTTTTATTTTATTTTTGGAAAGCTAACAGTTCTTACTGTTTGTCCCAGGGTGAAAGTGTTACATTTTATTTAAATCTTTTTTTCAAATACCAAGTGACATAAGGCATTTTCCTAATCTTGTGTAAACATACCATGCCAGCTTCTGTTATACCATATTCGCTTTAAATGCAATGGTATATTAAATATAAAGTTACTTTAAAAAATTGCCAGATTCATGTCTTTATTATTTTGTTGATGGTTTAGTAAATGATGTTTCATTAGAATGTTACTATTTTTTTTTAAATATTGAGTATAGTTTGTTCTTAAACTTTATAAAAGTAGGGGTATAATGATGTGTATACAGATTTTTGGTAACAAATTAAATTTCTTATAAAAGTCTGTCTATTTTATCTCTCTTTTCTCTGATTTGTATTTCATTAAAACTGTTCACAATTTATTGGGATTTAAACAACTTGACTATGACAAATTAAGACACTTTAATTAAAATTTATGTAATTTATGTTGTTATGCAGCCGTAACCTTAATTTAGAGTTATAATACTTTGACAAATTCTTCAAAATGGTTTCCTCAGCCTATTTGAAGCCAAAACTAGCTCCTACCACTAGGACATAGGACCATATATGTAGAGTCTGCCATATCTGGATTCATTCTCTTAACATAACATATTAATATATTATTCATTTGTCTAATTTGTTGTAGGTATAAGTAGTTTATTTTTACTATGTTTATACATTTTGTCTGTACAACACCAGTGTTGGGCATTTACAATATATCTACTTCTAGATGATTATATAATACTGAGAACATTTGTGCACAAATATTTATGTGGACATATGTTTTCATTTTTCTTGGTAAATACCCACAAGTGGAATTCCTGTTTTGAGTTGTGTATATTTAAGTTTTCAAACTGATGCATCTTATTTAAATATATGTTTCCAAACTGGTACCTTATGCTTCAGTGAAATTTATGTTTAAAATATAAAAACATTTACCTAACATTTTTACCATAATTTGTTGTTTTATTATTGAGTTTTAAGAATCTTCATATATTTTGAACATACACTCATTATCAAATATCTGATTTAAAGATAGTTTCTCTTTATGATTTATTTTTAACTTTATTGACAATAACTTTTAAAGGGAAAGATTTTTTTATGTTGATTAAAACTGACTACCTAATTCCTTTGTAACTTCCTTATAAAACTTAGTCTAATTTAAGACCACGTGTTTTACTTATGTTTCTTTCTAGAAGAGTTACAGTAGGTATGTACTTGGTTTTGAGCTATTGTATGGATTGTGTTTATGGTATGAGGTTAAGAGTCCCAGCTTGATATTCTGTACATGTGAAGATTCAGTTACTGTATAATCCTTTCTAAAGAGATACACCTTACAGAAATCTCTTGGTACACTTGTCAAAAATTGAAACCGCCCCCCATTCTTTTCCTAAGCCATTTGCTCAGTTTCATTGATGGTGTGTTTGTCATGATGTTAATGATAAACTTTTCTAATTAATGTATTATATTTTAAAATTTGATTTCAAGATCTCTAACTTCGTTCTACGTTTTTAAAGTTGTGATGCCTATTCAAGTTTCATTTAAAAAAAATGTTATACTCAGTGGTCAACTTTTACCTCCAAGGGGAGACAACAGGGCTGTTGGTAAGCAGTGCCTATCAACTACCTCCCTACCTCCTGCCTTCTCATTTACATAGCTGATGACGAAATGCTTCAGTCATCTTTGTTTTTTTCCTATGTCCAAAAATGCAATCATTTCGCCTCTGGCTGCTTTGGTAACTTTTCTTGACCACCGCAATCTACATGTTTACATTATTTTTTATTGTAAAAAAGTTTTTTTTTTCTTTTTATGGCTAACCTTTGGTAACTGAATCACAGCAACAGTCACTTATTATCAACAGTTTCAGACTGTGAGTCTCTGCAGTATCCACTACCCACTGTAAAATTCCCTCCCTAGTTGCACTACCCACTGTAAAATTCCCTCCCTAGTTGCGCTGACAACAGCAGTATTCAATGCTTATAAAGACAAATGTTGAGAAGGCGATTTGACAGGCACATTCATTTTACAAATCTATAACAGTAGCAGCTTCCTACATCCTGGGTGCCACCCAAGTATCAGGTTTCTCCAATGACTCAATGACTTACAATTCCAAATGTGAGCTCCCTTAAGGGGAGCCTCAAGACCAAGGGGAAAACAGTAGGTTGCACCTTTAAGAGCCATGCCCCTGTCATACCAGCAGGCGCATCTTGGTTGGTATATTGTGAGTGTACCACACAGTAACCATAACCAAATAGTACCGTTGGTGCCAATTCCTCCAAAGCAGCCTGCCCTTGAGCACATAAAAGGCAGCTCGTAGTTCAGTTGCCACACTGTTCCAGTCCTGTCCCAGCTTCATTTCCCCATGTTTTGTAACCAAAGCATGTGATTACTACATCAACAGGGCTTGCGATCTAGCTTTGTCATTCAACCAATAGCATTGACAGTAGCCTTTATGCTTTGTGTGATCTTAAGAATCTCTAGTCCACAACTTGTTGGGATGTGACCCACCAGTAGGAATGGTGTTTTCTCATGAAGACCTTAAGGCTCTTGTAGGTGATTTTTTCCCATCAATGCAGGGTGACTTACTTCATTTAAACTCTTCCTGTTATTGATTTTAATGTTCTTTCAGATGACTTTCCAAATCTATAAGACTCAAGGGTTAGCATTAATGCCTTTGTAGAGAGAGTGGTCAGTGTTTCTGAAAGTGGACTGTCATTGATTCCAGTAAAATAAAAATTGGTCTAAGATTTCAGTGTCCAGAGGCACGTTATCAGCACAGCATTTGGATTGTCAACTTTGTTAAAGTTAGCAAGAATCAATCAGCATGAAAAGTCTCTATCACTTACATACGTAATTTTTTTTAAAGAGAAAAATTGTTAGGTACAGTAGTATCAATCAGGCCATTATCCATATGGCCCTCAATACACTAATCATTTTCCATGAGCCATATTGCCTCCCCATGTTGGGGTGCTTTTATGGGGTTACTATGTTTTTTTCTACCTCTACTACCTTTGTGCAGTTATTTTACAATACTCAGCCCAGATTGAGGCCTCCTTGTTGGACAGACACTGGGCCCATTCTGTGGCTGTTATCCATACATTGACATTACAACTGGCTGATGAAAAGACAGTATGTTGTGTGAACAATCTCATCCCCAGCATATTTTTGCTAAGGGAAAAAATGTATGAAGCATTTTCCAGGGGAAAATGTCCACATCAAAGACAAGTTCGACTTTTTCATCTGTGCTGCTGCCCCTTGCTCTTATCACCTATTTGGAGAACTGCTTTCAAGTCTTCCAGAGACTCATTAGCACAGTATTTATCTTGTCTGTTCTTTTCCTAGAAACTTCAGCTTAGCACAAATCTTGTCACATTTGCTTTCAGTGGCTTGAACAGACCACAGTATCTGTTTCTCACTCCCCAAAAGAAACCCATGATATCTATATTAATTAATTATTTGATTTTTCATACATAAATATGACCATATTCACTTTCAGCTCCCCTCCAATTCTTTCTAGTCACACCCTGCCCTCCTACCCACTTTCAATTTTGTGTTTTCTTTATTTTATTTCTATAGCCCACAAAGTTAAGTTTGTACTGTTTATATATTCATGGGTATGGGGCCATCCACTGGTGAATGGCTGACTTATCGCTTTCTTCACCAACCAATAAAGCAACACATATACAGAAGGACATCCCACATCAACCCTCTTCCTTCCTTCTTCTGTACTTAAGTCCTCTCTTATAAAGATGCCCTATGTTCTCCTTTTATTATTGGGTCATTTATATCTTGCTATTTCCCTTTACTTTCTTCAGTATTGTTTTGTATAAATCTCATGTCCCCTCCCTAAGGAGACCCCTTTCCATTTTTCTGATCAAGTCACTTGTATAATGGTTTAGATTTCCTGAATGGTGCAATTTCCTGAGGAATGGCAGCACACAACGAGGGGGCAGGTGATCCCACCACCCGAGGCCTCTGTGAGTCCCAGGTGGGTGGAAGGTGGCAGGTGACAGACTTTGGGAGGTTGGGTAGATGTGGCAGCAGGTCCCATGAGGAGCCGCAGAAGGTGAGAGACAGATAGGCAGGCCATACAGAGAAAGTTAGTTTGTTTAGTGGGTTATGGAAGAAAAAGGAAAAAGGGAGAGGGAAAAGGAAAGGGAACGGGAGAGAGAGGGGGCACAGGGGAGAGGAGAGGAGAGGAGAGGAGAGGAGAGGAGAGGAGAGGAGAGGAGAGGAGAGGAGAGGAGAGGAGAGGAGAGGAGAGGAGAGGAGACAGCAGACACCTCTTCCAAAGAGAAATGGGACAGAGCAGAAAGTGCAGGCTAGAAGCAGAAGGAATATCTTGTCTCTAAAAGAGACCGGACAAGTCAGTAGCATGTCATAACATTCTTATTTCTTCATTTCTTTCTTATAATAAAAAAGCAGGTTAAAGGAACAGCAGATTCTCAAGATTACTTCCTGCTTATTTGTGGGCATCATCTTGGGGGGAACTTGGGAAAACTAAGTTTTCCTAGGGTAGCTGGTCTCTTTATTCCTGTCCAGGGTTTCTGGTATGGAAATGTCCAGTGTCTCTTAGACCTATTCAAGGTACTGGCAGAACAGAGGACAAAGTTATGGTTAAGGGAAAAAAAAAACATTTAGGACCAGGGAATTGAGAGAGGTGTATCTGACCTGTTTAAGGTGGATCCTTTAATTTGGCTCCCTGGAATTCACAAAAGAAAAAAAAATCGGGGGTTTGTGAAAATGTAAGTTTTAAACAGCAGCATATTTATATCAGAATGACCGTGGCAGATATTTTTGCATAATGAAAAGTATCTTTAAGATATGAAAGGCAGTGCGAGAGAGGATTTTGTTAACTTGTAGCTTATTGAAATTTGTTTGGTGAGGCTGTCCTTTTAAATGACAAAAACCTCTGAGCTGTCAAACTGCATCAGAGATCTTTGAGAAAGATAAAATTTTACTTGAGTTATTGATTTAAAAATGACAGAGAACTTACTTGGTTGGCACCTAGAACTACTCCTCAGGGTCCTCCATGTCACTGAAGGTTGTATTTTCCTTTTGCTGTTTAGTGCAGGTCCTGCCAGGCTCCAGAAGATCCTGTAAACTATGAAATCTGTAGGAAGACAAGCCTACCTTGACCTGAGCAGCTAGACTGTCGTTTCCAGCAATTCTGTTTACTGTCTGGAGATCTTCAGTTTAGATGAAAGGCATTTTTGCCCAGTGATCAAGGCTTAGCAGTTGAAGTGAATTGTGAATGGATGTTGTATTGTGCCCATCTCTCTTCTGTCTTCTTGGGAGTAAGTAGAGTGCTGCTGCTAGGAACAAACCTGTCTTTTTTGTTATAAAATGTCTTTTAATAATTAAATATTTAAATGCCATATTCCGCAGACCTCTGAGTAGTTGAGGGCTGTTTACTGGGTATAGATAAGTTGTAGAATCTGCCTGGAGAACTGGGTCCAAGCTTAACTGTACTGGCTCTCAAATTAAAAGGTAAGATTTACACTTGTAAATGACAGAAACGAGAAAAAGCTGCTTGCAATACAAGCTTAACAGTAGGACCAACAATAGTAGAGAACAGCTTAATATATTTTAAAGTAGGGTTGGATTAAATATACTGTATTTTTGTAAGACACTTAAAAGTATATACCAATTTAAAACGTGAAACTTATTACTTTGTTAGTCTGGAATGAGATATAATGGGCAGACAAATATAACATTTAACAATAAACATAGGAGCATTTAAGTTATACACACACACAGTGAACAGGAGTTGGGCAAAGTGGATGCTTTTGGTGGGCCCCCACTGCACAAAACACACATGTAACAGAGTCAGCACTGGGGGACTAGGCAGGAAATACCACAGAAAAGATGGCGGGACTTAGTCACCTGACCTGGCCATCAGTTAAGATGGTGGTAGAGTCACCTGACCTGAGTTAAAATGGTGGCAGTTGTGTTGTATGAAGAAGCCATGTTTTTTGAGCCATGGGAGTTTTAAAAATAATCACAAGGAAGACCTAAAGGCATGATCTGCCCTGTCGCCTAGCCACCATGCCACAAGCCATGGTGGGGAACAAAGGCTGGAAGTGAAAACAGCTGCCTTGCAGATCTGATATATCTTGTCGGTTTCTGTAGGACTAACAGTAGCGGTGACAGGTTTAGAATAGAAGGAATGGGAGCAAAAGGAAAAGAGCATTTTTAGACTGGTAGGGAAGGGGCTGCCCAGCGAAAGCAAAAGCAAATCTTGCAGGACATTGGCGGAGTGTTTACAGGAGGGGGGCTAATAGTTTGAGGGTTTATTTTCCAAACTGAATCCGAGTCATGGCACCAATATAATAGTTTAGATAAAATGGCACTGTTCCCTGAGGGGCAGCAGTGGGACATGAGGGGCAGGTGGTTCCACCACCCTAGGCCTCTGTGGGTCCCAGGAAGGTGGGAGACAGTGGGTGAGAGAACTTGGTAGGTTGGATTGGCAGCCAGTCCCATGAGAGCCCCTGAGGGTGAGAGACAGATAGGCACATCATTCAGAGAAAGTTAGTTTATTTTGTGGGTTATGAAAGGGAAGGGAAAGGGAGAGAGAGAGAGAGAGAGAGAGAGAGAGAGAGAGAGAGAGAGAGAGAAGAGAAGAGAAGAGAAGAGAAGAGAAGAGAAGAGAAGAGAAGAGAAGAGAAGAGAAGAGAAGAGAAGAGAAGAGAAGAGAAGAGAGGAGACAGCAGCTACTTCTTTCAAAGAGAGACAGGACAAAGAGAGGACACAGGCTGGAAGTGAAAAGAAGATCTGCTTGCCTCTATGGGAGGGGGAAGTGGGTGGGGGCTTGTCTCTTAAAGGGACAGGACAAGTCAGTAACAGGTCATAACAACTTGTACCCTGCTAGTATCTTCTATATTACTCCTCAATTCCCCTATTTTAGCAATGGTTCCTTTTTACTTTTCTGTTTTCTGTAATTATTACAATATCTGAAGTACTCATATTTCAAGATTTGGATCTACTATCCTCCAAGAGAAAATACCATCAGCATTTGTCTTATTGGTTATGGCTTGTCTCACACAATATGATCTTTTATAGTTCTATTCATTTACTTAAAAGTTAATTATTTAATTTTTATTTATAGATGAATACTATTCCATAATTTTATATATATTCATTCATTTATGTCCCAGCAATGCTTAAGCATGAATAGGCAGACCATTTATGACAGTTCTCCAGTCGTTTCTATCCTGGATGCTTGTGTTATTGTCATACCCACGGTTCCACAGTCTTCCTTTATGCTGTCTATCCAGTGTTTTGTGGCCTTCCTCTTTGCCTTATCCTGTACATATGTTGGGGACCAGCCTAAACAAAAATACTTCTCAACAGGGTTAGAGATGTGGGGATTTAGAAATTGTAGTAAAGAATATGAAGACTTGAATGAAAATAATAAAATGGAGACACATATAGGATAGTATCAGAAGGGAATTCCAGTGAGTAAATTTTGCCCATGTTTAATTTCCAATTGCTTAAAATAGCCCTGACCCCAAAAGATAGGAGTAAGATAAAAAAAAAACTGCATTAACATGATACAAGGAAATAAACAGACCAGTTGAAGGTTATGGGCTACATCCACAGTTAAACATTCTGTTGCTAGAACAAAGCAAATCACGCTTACACCCTACACCAAAATATTCTGTAGGCAAACCACTCTCTGGGTGGATTCTAATATTATCTCCTTAAAGGGAACTGGAACTTAGTTGGATCTTTAAACTCTTGTTTGAGGTAAGAACACATCTACAACTCTATTCCTAGACTACAAGGTCTGGCTATTAACCACACTTTTTGACAATAACCTCAAGAGAGCAAAATTCTCTGCTCTACATCTGGGTGGGAAATTTGAGGTAGAAGCACTATAACCTTGAAGGAACTAGAGGTAAGTTTGAGCTCTCAGACCCTTGGTCAATGTGGAAAATGAGCTCACATTTTTGGGCCTCCACATGCGTACCTATAAGCAGTGCTATCTTTGGGTATCTGCCATCATTCATTCTCATAACATGGCTGAAGTATCTCAAACATCCTTGATGTATCCTGTAGTTTACTTCCTTCCATAGACAGAGATGTTTATTAATGTCATCATAGTGCAGCCTGTCTCTTCATGGGACACCTAGAATCCTCCTGAGACACGCCATCTCAAACACATTCAGCCCCTGTTCTGAGGTGCATTTCATTGTCTAGGTTTCAGAATTATAAAGAAGGCAGCTCAAGACAACTACAGGGGCATTAGATTGTTTTTGCCATATCTATATCTATATAGTCATATTTTATTACCCATTTATCAGTTGTATTTCCATTTCCTCCTACTTTGAGTAGCGCAGTCGTGAGAATGACTAAGTAAGTATCTATGGAGTAGGATCTTGACTCCTTGGGGAATTTGCCAAGGAGTGGTATAGCTGGGTCATATGGTAAATTTACTTTGAGCTTGTTGGGAACTCTCCACACTGATTTCAGTAGAAGCTACAGCATTTGCAATCCCATCAATGGTGAAAGCATGTTCCATTTGGCCCCCATCACATTCCTTCCAGGATTTGTTGCAGGTTGTCCCATTGATTTTTGCCATTCTGACTGGGGTAAAATGAAATCTCAACATAGCTTTGATTTACATTTCTCTTATTACTAGAAATGATAAACAATTATTGATTGATTGATTGTGGTATGTCTTAACTATTTTTTCTTTTGAGAACTCTCTACACAGGACTCAGACTCATTTTTCAAATGGTTATTTATTATCATTGATTCTTTGTTTTTTGAAGTCCTTACATATTCTGAATATTAAACAATAGATGTACAGCTGGCAAAGATTAATCTCCCATTCTGCAGACTTCCACTTCACTTGGGTGACTATTTTTTCAGTTGTGTAGAAACTTCTTAGTTTCATAAAGTCTTAATTGGTAACTGTTGGCCTTAATATTTGGGCAAATGAAGACCTATTCAGAAAGTCCTTTCCTACATCTATATTATGCTGGGTACTGCCTGTTTTCTTCTAGCTGTTTCTGCATTTCAGTTTCTACCTTTAGGTCTTTGAATCATTTGGAATTAGTTTTTTATTCAAGGATATATATATATATATATATATATATATATATATATATAAAATATCATTTTTCTGCACATGTACATCTAGTTTCTCCAGAACAATTTCTTTTCTCCATCATATGTTTTTGCCATTTTTTTTGTCAATATAACTAACTGTCTGATGTTACCTCTGCTCAGATTGGATCTTCAATTTTGTTCTGTTGGTCTACGCATCTGTTTTTGTGTCAGTCATGCTGTTTTTATTACTATGACTCTGTAATATATCTTAAGATTTGAAATTGTATTCCCATCCACATTTTTGTTTGTCCTTGTTGTTTTGGCTATATGAGGCATCTTGTGGTTTCATATGAATTTTAAGATAGTTTTTCAAATATATATTTCTGTAAAGAATGAAGTGGTGATTTTCATTTGGGTCATCATTGAATCTGTAAATGGCATTTAGTAGAATGGCCATGTTCACAATGCTAATCCTACCTACCCATGAGCATGGGATGCCTTTCACTTTCCAATATTTTCCTCTAACTCTTTCTTCAGAGATTTAGATTTTATTGTGGTGTTCACTTCCTTGGTTATGCCTATTCTTGAATATTTTATTTTCCTAGAAGCTATTGTGAATGGGAATGTGTCCATGATTTCTTTCTCTGTATGTCTGTTGGTGCTGTATAGAAAAACTATTGATTTGTGAGAGTTGATTCTGTATCCTGTCACATTGCTGAATTACTTATTGTTTGTAGAAGATTTTGGTAGAATTTTTGTGATCTCTTTATATAGTATGCCATTTGCAAATAGGGACAATTTAAATTTTTATCTATTTTTATCACTTGAATGTCCTTCTCTTGTCTTACAGCACCAGCTTGTTCAATGATGAGAAAATGCAGAGCATGATGATGAAGATGTGTGGAGACAGTGAACATGCCAGTCTCATGCCTGAATTCTGTGAGGCTGTCTCAAGCTCTTCTTGATTTAGGATGATGTCGATTGCAGGTTTCTTACATACAGATGTCATTATGTTGAGGTATGTTCCTCTAGCCCTGTATCTCTGGGACTTTTATTGTGAAGCCATGTTAGATTTTATTAAATGCTTTTTCTGCATCTATTGAGACAATCATGTGATTCTTGTCCATTTATGTGGTTTATTACATCTATTGACTTGTGTATGTTGAACCATCCCTAAATTTCAGGGATTAAGCCAACTCATTCAAGGTATATAGTCATTTTTATTATATTGAATATTTTTTAAATTACATTCATCAGGGATATTGGCCTAGTTTTCTTTGTAATTGTTTTTGTGTCTTTCTCTGGTTTGTGTATTAGAGTGATACTGTATTCACAAAAAGGCTTTAGGTGCTCTTTCTGTTCCAAATATTTTTGAATAGTTGTAGAAGATTTGGATAGTTCTTTGAACATCTTGTAGAATTCTGCTGTGAATCCATCTGTCCTGGACTTTGTTTTATCTGGAAGGCATTTTATTACTATTTCAATCTCATTTGTTATGGCTCTGTTTATATTATTGATGGCGCCTTGATTTACTTTTGGTGGTTTAACTAAATATAGGAATAAATCCATTTCTTTTAGGTTTTCCAAAGCTTAATGAAGTACATTAAAAAATATTCCCTTATAATATTCTGAATTTGTTTGGAGTTTATTGAAGCCCTGCTTGAAATTACCTGATGCAAATGCGAAGGAAACACGGAACATGCAACAAACCTGCTTAGGGGTTTATTGAGGGGGGCCTGTACAGGCCTGGGGAAGTCAGTGTGGAGAAGGGGGGGCATTTCCAGCTTTTAAAAGCTGCCCAGTGCATGTACACAAGGGGTTGATGTGACTTTGTCATACACAGATGATGCAACCATGCGTGTGCATTTGCGCACAAAGACTTAGCTGAGTCATACATGGATTATGCAACCATGCGTGCACGTGGGTCATGTGGGGCCCTTTAATATCCCTAGGGCCATTAGGCACTTCTTCCTGAGGGCTTATTCACACATGCATGGCCCTAGAACCCAAAAGTGTCAGCCTTATTGTAGCTGAAATAATAACATTTTACCCTTTTGTTTATTATAAAAATCTGGGGACTTTAATGAGTGGAAATGGGGCATTGTAAGGTCTCCCATGACTGCTTCCTGCTGATTTTGTGGGCATCGGAGAGTTGAGATGCTTAACCACATCCTGGGGTGACTGATTACTTATTTGTTTTTTTTTCCAGGCTCTGTGTAATGGGCTGGCTGGCAGCTTGGACCTCGCAAGATGCTGGAAAAGAACAGAATTATGTCTGAAAAAATTTTTAGATCCCAGTGATTAAGGGAGGAGAGTGCCAAGAGGAAAGATAGAGGGGGCTTGGGGGGTGAAGGAGGAAGTTTTCTAAGGGTTCCCAAGACCAGGAAAGATGAGGGAAGAATCAAATGATACTTATTCTGGGCAAGTCTTGTCTGTTTAGAGAGGTCCAATTGGTTCCCAGGAGCTTATGAAAACAATGTTTGAAAAGAAATAAATTTTAGACATGTTAAAAGCTTATGATTATGATGGTATAGTGTTGGAATGAAGATGGTGGGGAGAAGGGAAAGAAGAAGGAATTATTGTAAAGGAAATTTATTAGAGCCCTTAATGTTTTAGCTGAAGCAAATCTTAAAGCACTTGTTCTCTTTAGCATTATGGTATTACCTTAACATCCAAGAGACACTGCTGCAGTCAGTGAAACCTGTTATGTTCAAGTCTGTTTTGTGAGCTTTTGGAGTCTGGGGCTGTGAATGTCCCCATAATTGTTATTGTTTCTTACCACCTGGGCTTTTGGAAATCCTTGTACCTCTGGCTCTTTGTTTAATGATGGTCCCTGTAATAACAACTGAGTAGTTAATCTGGAAATTTAAGTATGACATTGGAGATATAGAGAAGTTGGTAAAGCAGGCAGGAGAAAAAGGAAGAGGGAGAGTATATGGAGATTTTGGCACAGGAGGGTTGAGTACAGTGATAACTGGAGAAAACGTGGCTGATCTTGGTGTCCTCTGTACCTTAAGGGAACAGGGCCCTATTTGAGTTACTGTATACAAGAGGGTATCTTGAGCTGGAAGAGTAAAAGGTTTAAGGTGAGACAGGTGGATCCAATGAGAGAGTCTCTTGAGCTTGGCAGCTGTGAAGTTACAAGAATTACTTTAAAGAGGCCTGCCATTTAGGGGAAGGGGTGAGAGGTATTGGTCTGGGGGAGAAAATAGTATCTGATATTCTATTTTAATCAGTGTTAGGTATGAATTAGTACATGATTGAAGTAATGAGAAGTCGGTAAAATCCCATAATAGGAAGCAAAGACGGGATATCATCAGAGTAAGCAGGTGATCATGAAGGAGACAGGTTTTAGGTGAGAGGCTGGGGGTTAAAACCAGCCACCCATACATGAGTTCAAAGGGTGAGATGAAAAGGGGGGCTTTGGGAAGAGCCCTAAGCCTAAGAAGGACCAGAAGTAAAAGTTTTACCCAGTTGAGTTGAAATTCCTGTGACATCTTAACAAGAACATTTTTTTAAGGAACGGTTAGTTTGTTCTACCTTCCCTGAAGACTGAGGATGGTATGGGATACGAAAATGCCAAGGAATGTTAAGAGCCTAAATAAAGTTTGAGAGATCTGGGAGGTAAACTCTGGGCCATTATCTGTGTGAAGAGAGGTTGGGATTTCAAACCAGGGAATAATTTCTCAGAGAAGAACATCAGGAACTGTCTGGGCCCTCTTGTTAGTGGTGAGAGTCTGGTAAAGGAAAATACACATTGGAGCTGGGAGGTTGGGAGGCTAGAAGGAGGAGGAAGGGAGCTGTTGGTGAGTCTGAGGTAAGGTGAATAGAAGAAGCAAACAAAATGAAAGCTTCTACTTTCTACTCTTCCCATAAGAGGTACCGGGCAGTACCTGAATGAATGGGATAAATACCCCTAAAAACACAGTTAAATGGTAGGGTCTGCTGAAAGAGATAAAGCTGTCTCCCTACTCCAACAATAGGGGAAACTAGAAGGAGAGGTTGGCCCCAAGAATTCCCTCAATATTGAGTATGTGGCTCCAGTGTCCAAGAGAAATGAGATGGGCCATCCTGATACTGTGATGTTTACCCATGACTCCCCGCTACAGGTGACAGTTGTGGTCAGGTCAAAGGAGCCCGGGCAGGCTTACCCATCCATGGCCAAACCTAGAAGGTCAACCTGAGAATTTTCTGGGTTTGATGTCTCCATGCTACTTTGTGCACAAAACCCATCGACTACCCAATGTCCTTCTCCTATGGCATCTTAGACAAGGTCTTGTGGGACCAAGATGAGAATTATGGCATGTTCAAGCCCAGTGACCAGAATTACCACATTTGAAACACAGGCCTGGTGGTTCTCAAGCCCTGGGAGGCAAGGGAGTAACATAGACAGCATGGATAGGATGATCTGTCAACTCAACCAGTTGGAGGGTCATGGCTAGCACATGACAGTGATTGCAGGCTTTGTCATTCCTCACATGGTACACCTTAAAAGCCAACTCTAAGACTTCTGCCTGTGGGGTCAAGGGGCCTTTCTTCATATGTCTAAGTTTAGCCTTAACATTAGGGTAGCACAGAGGAAAAAAAATAAGTTATGAGTAACTGTCTATCTCCCATGGTTTCTGGATCTAAGTTAGTATATTGTAACAGGGCTTTAGCGAGGCACTCCAAAAATACAGAAAGATTTTCCTTCATATCCTGAATGACCTCTGGGAGCTTATTATAATTTACTGGCTTGAGGGCAGCCTTACAGAGACCTGCTAGGAGGCAAGTCAAAAACCGGTCCCTAGCTAACATTCCACTTGGAGTGTTATAGTAACAGTGTATTTCCTGCTTTGGGATCACCTCTGCCCCTTGAGGGTGTATTGCACGTGTATGGTAAATCTTATCTGCATGTAGTTTGGCCTGCTCCCAAACTCACTTGTGCTCTTTAGATTATTAGATAAGATCATATAGATATCATGGAAGGTGAGATTATAAGACTGGGTTTCTATTGGAATTGCTTTATGAAAGAGGAGAATTAGACTTATAGAAGCCCAGTTTTTGTTCTGTATGGGAGAGTTCTGAGAGTGAGAAAGGGATGCATATGCTAACTAATCCATCTATGTTGGTCATCTCTTGCAACAGGAAAACTGTAGCCAGCTTGGCTTGGTCAGGGTTGGGTTCCATAGCAGCTGTGAGCATGTGAGAGGAGGGGTAAAAGTGAGTGCCAGAGCCAAGCAGCTGCTGTAGCCAGGCACTGAGGAGGAAGAATGACCTAGCAGGCTGATGAAGTAGTTAGTGTGGGGAGAGAGAGAGCTGAAGAGGGTAATGATGCATGCATGGCGTGGGTACAAGTGAAGGGAGGTGGCAAGGCAACAGGAAGTAAAGGAGCAGAAGTATCTGTTTGCTGAGGTCAAAAAGGTGTGGATTCCTTAATGGGGTCTAAAGCAGGAGCTGAAGAAATGAGGGTTGGAGCTGAAGGAGTGGGGGTAGGAGCTAAAGAAATGGGAGTAGGAGCTGAAGAAATGGGGGTAGCTGCTCACTGAGGTCGAAAAGGCAGGGGTTTATTAGCTGGGTCCAGAGAGAAAGTGGACAGTTCTTGCAGGTCAGATGGCATAGCCAGGTACATGTGAGCAGGCAAACAACTTGTAAGGACAGAGGGCTTAGGCTTAGGCTTAGATAGTAAAAAGCTTGGATATAAGGAAACTCCTTCTTTTTGCCTGTGTGCTGACAGTAGTTAGAAAGCTACTGTAGAATATCGGGATCAAAGGTGCCATTAGGCAGCCACTTTAAATTGTTATCTAAATTGTAAGGAGGCCATTTTTTGAACAAAGATGGACAAGTGTGGGAATCTGTGTGTAGGGCATTAAGGCTTGGGGTTTTAGGGCCTCTAAAAGGCATCCCAGTGGGGAGGCTGGAATGATGGTCTTGGATGGCTTGCTACCCATAGCTGAAACTGTGAAAACCCATGAAAACAGTGACACCACATGACTTGTAGGGGAACATCTCCCCTCTATAGGTGGAGTGTGACAATGGTGAACAATGCGAACAACGCAGGACTTGTAGAAGAGCACGCTTTATCTACAGGTGGGGTGTTAAAGCCTGACTGGCTCCAGTCTGGGCAAGTGGGAAGCCAGAGAGGTTGGAGACTGAGCAGTTTCTCACAGCGGGAACCACTGGCGAGTGGTCCAAAAGAAAAGATAAGAAAGAAAAAGAAAAATCTAAGGGACCTTGGGCCCCCAGTCATGGGAGGACTGACCCCAGGTCATCCAAACACTATTTCAGCTGAGGGAAGCAAGCCAGCTATGAATGCCACTAAAGGGCTCCACTGTAGCCATGAAGGCTAAGGTTGGGGGCTGTCCCCCATTTCTAGGAACACCAGAAGATTGCAGGGAGCTCAGCGGTCAATTCCTTGGGTTCAGAGAAATGATTAATCTGACCAGAATGAGGAAACTCACCAGTTGATCCCGGTGGTGTGCATAGAGGTCACGTTCAGGCAGATGGAAAACATGGTAGTTGTAGAAAAAATATCTGTGTCTGGATCCCAACCCTGGGAGAGAGGCTCAGGAAGGGAGAGCCTCCTGAGTCTCACAGCACCAATAAAATTACCACAGAAAACACACAACAAACACACTTAGGAGTTTATTGGGGGGAGGCATGTATATGCCTGGGGAAGTCAGTGTACAGAGAGAGAGAGAAAATCGGGGAGGGAGTGTGTGTCCAGCTTTTAAAAGCTGCCTAGTACACATGGGGATTGATGTGACTACATGACTACGTCACACACACAAGACAGGGCTCATGCATGCATGCCAGGGCTTAGCTGTGTCATACGTGGATGATGCAACCACATATGCGTGTGGATCACGCAGGGCCCTTTAACATACCCAGGGCCATTAGGCACTTCTGCCTGAGTGCTTGTCCACACATGCATAGCCCTAGAACCTGGAAGTGTCAACCTTATTGTGGTGGAAATCATAACACTGCTCATTGCTGATAATGTTATTTATTCATCATCCTCTCTTCTGGTTAGTTAAAATAAGGGTCTATTAATTATCTTTGTCTCTCAGATTTGTTGATTTTTTTTTGTCTTTGTTTCTGTTTCATTGACTTTGGTGATGATTTCTTATTATTTCTTGCCATCCACTAGTTTTGGATTTGGTTTGTTCTTATTTTTCCTACTTCTTAAGTTGCATTATTAAGCTATTTATTAATGTTCTTTCTGATTATTTTAATATAGGCACTTGTTTAGAGCTATCATTTTTCTCTTGTTTATTTGTTTTCAAGAGGTCTTGTATATTATACTTTTATTTAGTTTTAAGAAGTTGGTTTCACTTTATTATTTTCTTATTTACTTATTTTACATGCCAACCACACTTTCCCCTCTCTCCCCTCCCCCCATTCCCTCACCCCACCTCCCTTCTATAACCCCATCCATTACTCTTCTGTCTTCATTCAGAAGAGGTAAGGCCTCTCATAAAAATCAACACAACAAGGCACATCGAATTCCAGCAGGACCAAGCCCCTCTTCCTTGCAACAAGGCTAGACAAGGCATCCCACCATTGGGAATAGCTTCCAAAGAGGCAGCTCATGTGTCAGGGACAGCTCCAGGTCCCACTGCTAGGGACTCTACAAAAGACCATACTTCACAACTGTCACATTCATGCCAAGGGCCTAATTCAGTGCCATACAGGCTCCCTAGCTGTTTTTCCAGGGTCAGTAAGCTCCCACAAGCTTGGTCAGCTGTCTCTGTGGGTTTCTTGTCATGATCTTGACCCATCCCCATTGCTTATATAAATCCTTCTCCCTCTCTACAGCTCAACTCTGGGAGCTTGGCCCAGTGCATGGCTGTGGATTGCTGGATGAAGACTTTATGACGAAAATTAGTGTAGCCACCAATCTGCTTACAGTGGAAGGCCAGTTCAGGCATCCTTTCTTCTACTGCTAGGAGTCTTAGCTAGGGTCAACCTCTAGTACTATACTGAATAGATATGAAGAGAGAGGACAGCCTGGTTTTATTCCTGATTTTAGTGCAATAACTTTGAGTTTCTTTCTCAGAGAGATACTGACTTTCAGCTTGATATATATTGTCTTTATTATGTTAGGTATGTTCTTTGTTATCTCTGTTCTCTATAGAACCTTTATCACAAAGGGGTGTTGGATTTTGTCAAAGTCTTTTTCAGTATCTAATGAGATGATCATGTGGGCTTTTTCTTTCAGTTTGTTTATATGGTGGATCACATTGACAGCTGTTCCTATGTTGAGCCATCCCTATATCTCAGGGATGAAGCCTACTTGACCATGGTGGATAATTTATGTGTTCTTGAATTCAGTTTTCCAGTATTTTATTGAGTATTTTTGCATCAGTGTTCATGAAGGACATTGATCTATAATTCTCTTTGTTGTTGCATCTCTGTTTGGTTTGGGTATCAAGGTTATTATGTCCTCATAAAAATGATTTGGCAATATTCTTTCTACTTCTGTTGTGCAGAATGCTTTGAAGAGTATTAACTCTACTTTGAAATTCTGATAGAATTCTGCACTGATACCATCTGGCCCCTGGCTCCTTCTTTTTTTTTTTTTTTTTTTTTTTTTTTTTTTTTTTTNTAATGACTTTTTCTATGTTTTTTAGTGGTAATAGGTCTATTTAAATGCTAAAATAGGTCTATTTAAATGTTAAAATAGGTCTATTTATCCATCAAATGTGGTACCTATCAAGAAAGTTTTCTATTTCTCTTAGATTATTCCAATTTTATGCAGTACAGATTTTTGAAGTATGACTTAATAATTCTTTTTATTTTTGGTTTTATTAATTTAGGTATTCTCTCTCTTCCTTTTGGTTAATTTGGAAAAGGATTTGACCATATTTTATTCTCTCAAAGAATCAAATCTTTATTTCATTGATTCTTTGTATTGTTCTCTTTGTTTCAATTTATTGATTTCAGCCCTGATTTTAATTATTTCCTGCCTCCTAACACTCCTTGATGCATTTGCTTCTTTTTTTTTTTCAAGAGCTTAAAGGTGTGCTCTTAAGTAATTCACATGTGATCTCTCCAAATTCTCTATGTTAGACACTGAGTGCTATTCTCATTGCTGTTCTGTGAGCTTGTACCCTTATAGGCATGTCCTTCTTTAGATCGGGAAAGTTTTCTTTTATGATTTTGTTGAATATGTTTTCTGTGCCTTTGATCTGGGATTCTTCTCTTTTTTCTATTCCTACTATTCTTAGGCTTGGTCTTTTCACATTGTCCCAGATTTCCTGAATGTTTTGTGTTTGGAATTTTTTTTGGATTTAACATTTTCTTTCACTGATGAATCTATTTTCACTATTGTATCTCATATGCCTTTGATTCTCTTTTCCATCCTTTTATTATTCTGTTGGCAACCTTTGCATCTATAGTTGTTCACTTTCCCAAATTTTCTACTTCAAGAATTTTTTTGGTTTGTGTTTTCTTTAATGTTTCCATTTCAGTTTTCAAGTCTTGAACCATTTCTTTCACCTTTTTATTTTTTTCTTGACTTTCTTTAAGGAATCTATTGATTTTTTACAACTTATTTGTGTGTCCTTTCCTTGACTTCTTTAAGGTAATTATTAATTTCCTCTTTAAAGGCCTCTATATGCTTCTTAAATTAATTTTAAGTTCATTTTCTTGTGTTTCAACTGCACAGGAATTTTCAGGTCTTACTCTTGTATAATTACTGGGTTCTGGTGGTATCATATTGTTCTTTCAGTTGTTGAATATATTCTTACACTGGTGTTTACTCATCTTTTCTTCCAATTGGTGTGGCTTGTGCCTGTGCCTGATCTTCCAACTGTTTGTGTTTTTACCTGTGTCTGTTTTTTTTACCTGTGTCTGTGTAGTCTGCTGTTTTACCAGCTGGTGTGGTTTGTGTCTATGCCTACATAGTCGACTGTGATTGTGGGGGAGGACTGGCCACAGGGAAAACTCAAGGCCTGCTCCCATAATAATATACTTCCTTCAACAAGACTGTACCTACTCCAACAAGGTCATGCCTTCTAATAGTGCCCCTCCCTATAGGCCAAGCATTGGAACCATGGAACCATACCTATCAGAACACCACATCCCCTGTCTTGTTTATTTTCTGTATGTGTTTGTGTATGTGTGGGTTATTGTTGTTATCTTTGTTTTAGTTCTTTGCTTCTTTTATTTTTAAACTATCTGATGCTATAAGCTCTTCCAGACATATATTATAATATATATATATATATATATATATATATATATATCCTGTTAAAGTCTCAAATTCAGTGCTTCTGTCAGAAGTTATCTTGGTTCTTTGGCAGGAGAAAGTACTAAAGAGAGCAAGATCTGCATGGTAAGCAGGCTTGTTGCCAATGATATGGTACTTTTACTTCACAATGCAAGGAAAAAATACACATTTGAGTATTAAGTGACACATATTCACATACTCATCATTATTTCCAAATGTTACCATCTGTGTCTAGGTTAAAGAAAATATAAATTCTTACATATTAATATCTCCATTAATATGATGCCTCCATGTTAGACGAGTCATTCCTGTCCCAAAAGTAAAATATCTAGGTTCTCACCAACTTTTACCTGCTTATTCAATTGCTCATTTCCAGCATTCACTCCGCCCAGTTCTAGTGTGAAAACGGAGCCCAGAGAAAAGGAGTGGAACAGCAAGGTTGCAGTTCTCCTGTACAGGCCTTGCTGCTTTTGGTATTACACAGTTCACTTATCTACCACATTAATTCCTGTTTTCTTCTCCCTCTTCCAATGAGCTGGTTCATCCATTTGCAGCAAAAGAATATTATTTGCTCAGTCTGCACTCTACTTTGCCAATATATAATGTCATATATTTCCCTGAATAGTAACATACTGAGCAATTTTCAAGTCTTAAAAAATCCATTTTTCCTCACATACTCAGATGACTTTCCAGCAAATCCCTTGAAACTATTTTTTAATATATTAAATTTTTCTTCTCACAGAACATCATATAATTCAGATCCTAAAGTATTTCACTTAGTTAGACCATCTTTTCTCACTTAATAGTAGGCACTTAAGTTTCATATAGCTCTTCTCTTGATATAATAACTATTTTCTTTTTATTGCTGAATTATATTCCTTTGTTAAAATGCATATCAATTTATTCTTTTGTCTATTGAAGGAGACCTTGACTGATTCATTTTTGGCAATAACGAGTAAACACTTATAAATATTTTATTTTTGTCTGAAGACTAATTTTTAATTCATTTGGATAAATACTTGAGAATAGGATTGCTGGACCATATGGTAAAACCTTTTTACTTGTAAGAAACTGTCAAACTGTCTTCAAGAAACTCTCCGATTTTACATGCCTTTTAGCTATGAATAAAATATATTCATTTGCTTTGTGTCTTTGCCAGTATCTGGCAGTGGTCAGCTCTCTGGTTTTTAGGCATTGTAAATGGTGTGGTAACTGACTAAACCTGAATACACTTAATAATAAATAATGTCCATCCTTTTTATATAACTTTTTGCTACCTGTGTATCTTTGGTCTGTTTGTTACTTTACTTATGTTATTTACCCATCTTTTGCTAAATTCTTGGGTTTTTATTGTTGAACATGGAACTCCTTATGAATCTTGTAGGCTATTTCTTTGATGTGCATATATTTTCATATAATGTTTCCTAGTCTGTGGTTTATCTCTTTGCTTAATAGAGACTTTTTCAGAGCACACATTTTCACCTTTAACTCAGTCATCTCTCCACTTTTTCGTACATGGATTGTGTTTCGTGTCGTAAAGGTCACAAACAGTTCTTCACTTATGTTATCAGTTCTTACTGATGTTTTATAGTTTGTATTTTACAAGTTGATCTATGATCCATCCCTGAATTGGTTTCTGTGGAAGGTATAAGGAGGCTCCCCTCTCCTTGCTTCCCCCTTACTTATACAGTACCTGTTGAAAATATTCTCTCTCCCACTGAAACACCTTTCAAACTTTATCAGTGACCAGAAGGCATAGGTTAATATGTACATGCAAGTTGTTTAAAATGAGGGATATAAGGGAAGATATGGGGAGAAATGGAAATGGGAAATGATACAATTATAGTCTAATCTCAAAACATAAAAGAAATCATTTTTAAAAAATGGAGTTAACGATGTGAAGTAAAATTTTAGATGAACAATTTGAATTCATGGACAATGTCTTAGACAATGTATCTCTCAAGAGTGGAAGTACTTCAGACTTTTCCCTGCTGCTGATTTTCAGAAATACTTCTTTGTTTATAAACAGAAAAAAATGTTCTCAAATGTAATCAGATGAAACACAACACCACCAAGAACACATTGTGAAAATTGTGGGATTTTTTTTTGCTCTGTTCATATGAGAAATACAATAAAGCAGCTGAGAGGTAGGATTATCTGGGCTGAGTCAGTAGACAGAGTACTATTAAATTCACTGGAGGTATGTTGTATATTTCTAACAGACAGCATGAGTTTCAGGCAGTTTCTATGACTATAGTTTGTCATGCTAACTCCTGAGGGGAAGAGAAAAGATACTATAAAGAAATAGAAGTCATTTAAAAAAAATGATTGGGGATGGAGAAATAGGTTAGCTATAAAGCAGTATCTAGTGTGTGAAAAGAATGTTTAAAAAAAACTATGACAACAACAAGAACCAAAACCAAAACTGGTGTGGTGGCGTGCTCTTATAGTCCCATTACTAGTGAGGTAGAGACAGGTGAATTCCTGGAGCTACATAGCTACTCAGTCTAGGCTGCAGGATGAGTCCCAGGCAGGTTAGAAGCCTTGTCTCAAAAATAGGTGGACCACACCTGAGGAGCAATAACCAGGATATCCACTCATATCTATATACACTCTCATATAATATATGTGTGCACTCCCCCATATATATACACCACACAAACATGAACAAATATACAAAGATTAATTATTACTGCTTTCTGAGGCAGTGTAGAGTAGGAGGCAGCTTCCTGTACTCCATTGACTAGCTTATACTTCTGAACCACTTCCTGGATAAAAATGTTTCTGTTCATTATGATCAAATGTTCTTCATACCTTCATACCCCCAACACTTGCCTCATGATAAAAGTACCACAGCCTGCAGAACTTTAAAGGCAAGAACTTTATTTGAAATACTAAGTCTTTTTTTTTTTTTTGCAAAGGAAGTCATTTTTATTTAAAAGTAAATAAAGACAGTGCCAAACCAAATATCTGGTTTTCCCCAGAATTTCACACGTTTTGAAGAGGTTATATTGGTATCAGTCTCTGAAAGGATTGCATGTCCCTATTAAATGTACAATGAACACAAAACAATGCCAGGGAAATTTGCACCTCTGAATTCATAGAACTCTTCTTGGAGTCTAAATCAATACCACCAAATGTGCGAGTCTGTCAACTGTTTCATTAATATTTTATAACAGAGAGTAAATGTCGTGAGGTTCCAGAATTGTCATAAGCTGCCCCGTTTTCACTGTTGGTTACTATGGCATTAACACCAATTTATCTGAGTACAGAAGGCTCTTGTCTGTGCATAGTTTCTATTTCCTTTTTATACATATGTAGACAAGAGAGATCTATAAAATCTAACTTTAAAGGCATCGAAGATTTGAAAGGGTATTTTAGAAATCTGTGTACATTTTTGTATTCTAGACATTATTCTTGGTGGAAAATACTTTGCATCTTTTCCACCAGACAACAACAGACTTTTTGAGCATTTTTATAATTAGAAAATCTGACATACTCTTTACAAATCAATAAGGAAAATATTAAAATAGGAAGCATATGAATAGTACCTGCAACTGCATTCTTCCCAGAATATATTCTGCTACAATTGCTACTGTATTAGAACTGTGTCACAATAGAACATGTCTTACTCTATAGCTAACTAAGAACTGTATATATGAGAGTGTGTGATGTGTGTGTGTACATGTGAGTTTCTGTGAGAGAGTATGTGCATGTGTTAGTGTGTGTGTGTGTGTGTGTGTGTGAGAGAGAGAGAGAGAGAGAGAGAGAGAGAGAAGGAGGGAGAGAGAGAGAGCAAATTTAATTAGGAAATCAAGGTAAGTATTGTTAAAAGCTTCCAATTAAATGTTTACACATTAACAGAAGCCCCAAATTCACTTTTTAAATAGAGATGGTATTTAGGAAACATGCCACTACTGAATATGAATATAAATATATGCTCAAAGAGAATTTATCTCAAGTACTTTACCTTGAATATAATTAGTCAAAACCTGAAGCTGCAAGAATGACCACACATTCTCCAGGTCATTGCAAGCACCATTACTTCTGCATTTGTATTTGCATCTGTGTTGCTGTCTAAATAGCTGTTGTCAGTCAGATTCCTCCATCTTGGACATGACCATGACTACATCGAAGTACAGCAGCTGAGATCACTATAGTAGATACTCATGAGACTGTCCTATTAACATTCCATCTTGGATGCAGTGGGGAGAGGCTCAGAAGGTCTTCAGAGGATTCTAAAATTATTTTCAAATTAATCAATCAGTTGAGAGGGAAGTCTTTGGTAGTGTACTTGCTCACAAGTCAGTCAGCAGACTCCAGTGCTGTGGATTTTTACAATCCATCCATGTTGTGAGGGAAGCTCCCTGGTGGTACAGTTCCCTGTATGTTGTCCAGGATACTGCCAATGGTGTAGCTGTCTTTGAGTCACTCATGCTCTAGCAAGAAAACCCTATAAATTCAATGGTTTGCTTAACTGAAATTGGATGAAATCCCCTTTCGTTGGTTAGTGCCCTTTCTAAGTGTGGTAAATTGAGCCTTCTTTATGTCTCTTCAAAAAGTCATACAACAATATACTAGTTATGAGTTTGGTAAGGAGTCCTTGCTTTCTTATCCATTCACTCTGACCAGGAATTGTAGGGCATGATCAACCTTAATCAAGAAATGCCTTTGGAAGAACCTTGATGGTCAAAGGAAATTACTGTAAAGCTCGTTTTCTTAACACCAAAGAGTTAAAATGGTATGTCCAAACCCACTGTATGTGCTATACAAGAATCCACACAGTGGCAAGTTTGTATATTAGCAAGTATAAAAATCCACAATTTAAATATTCCAGATGTAAATCAATTATTTGCTTTTTATTCTTTTTTAATTTACTCATTATTCCAAATAATTATTCTGTCCCTCAAATGTGTCAAATAATCCATATTAGTTTTTAGTGAGAACATCATAACTAAAACATTTTATTTTTGATAAAACTAATGTAATCATAATTTAGGTAGCTAATGGACTAAATAAAAGAGAATTAATGCCGATTTTATTCCTAATTAGGCTGGAAAAGGTGCTTCACCATGATATATGTAACTAACTGCACTCTCCTTGGATCTGAGAGCTAAACTGTGATGCACATTGTCTTACACTCTCTGGAATTATACAAAGAGCTGTTGAAACTCACTGTGGCTGCATTATCCCCAATGCCAGGCAGATGCTTTTGCAAGCAAATTGGAAGTTGTTGTGTTTTGATAATTTTAGAAAATTGGTTGAAAAGAAATTAAAATATTAATTTGCAAGACAACAGGTTAGAAAATGTCTCCTGAGTTTTGTCATTTGACCAAATACGAAAATCTCTCTCTAGAATCTGAATACTTCTCACTCTGGCAGGAGAAATTGCATAATTATAGCTACATTTTCAAATACATATTCTTTTTAAAATATTTTCTCTCATTCCTACATTGTAAATTTTATATTGATACATAAAAGCACGTGAGCATATATGCCATGAAAGTACAAACAAAACAAATAAAGGAGGTTATGGGAGGGGTTGGGGAGTGAATCGAGGTCATGGGGGAGAACATGGCCAAATGACATGACATGTTTATATGAAAATGTTTTTATGAAACCCAGCACTATTCACAATAAGTCCAGACTAATAGAAAACAAAACATGACTCTGTTAAAATGAAAGACAGAACTTCCAGAACCTCAGATGTCCCCACTACACTGCATGCTCATTGCATCTACTTTCAATTCCCTAGAAAAGAAGTGATTCAGAATTTTGTTTAAATAACTCTAATTTGTTTACAACTTATCACATGAATATGTATCTCTATATAGTAGAGCATATAGTTTTATTTGGTTTCTTGACAAATTTGTATTGAGAAAAATGTGTATAAGAGTCAAACATACATTCTTAATGCTTTCTTTCCATTTTAGATGGCTTTGAAATGTAGCTCATTTTTCAGTCTTTCTATAAAGAATATGTGTTAATATCTGTAGACAGCCTACTGCTAATAACCATGATCTGTCATAGAAATTGTCAAGAAAATTGGAACAAGTATAGTATTGTTTTAAAAACATCATGTAACTCATTCTTTAAGTGATGTGGGAGTGATTTCTTATTAATAAAGAAACTGCCTAGGCCCCTTGATAAGGCCCACCCTTAGGTGGGTGGAGAAAACAGGAGAATTCTGGGAGAAGGAGTCTTGGTGGAGAGTCGCCATGGTTCTCCCGCTCCAGACAGACGCAGGTTAAGATCCTCCCTGGTAAGCCAGCTCGTGGGCTACACAGAATATTAAAAATTGGTTAAAACAATATGTAAGAGCTAGCCATAAGGAACTGGAACTATCCGGGCCAGGCAGTGTTTGAAAGAATACAGTTTCCGTGTAATTATTTCTGGGCATAAGCTAGCCATGCGGGCGGCCGGGTGCCGGGGACGCAGCCCTGCCGCTCCTATTTCAACATGTCTGAGAGATTCCTAAACGTGGACTTCACAGCTGCCTTTCCCAACTCTCCTCTCTGCCATCTCACCAGGTGGCTCCTGTTCTTAGCCTAGACATCTGTAGATCCTGCCCTGCCCACGCTGTCCCAGGGCTGGGTATGTGTGTGGTGTGTCTTCATTCTGGGGCTGAGGGAGGTGATTGTTAAAGACCAAACACTGGGGGGAAAACAAACAAACAACCCAACACACCCCTCTTTCTGCCTGCCACCGCCGCTACCCCCCCCCAAAAAAAA
>NW_026067904.1:12821970-12850486 GCF_014885135.2 Alexandromys fortis
TAAGATCCTCCCTGGTAAGCCAGCTCGTGGGCTACACAGAATATTAGAAATGGGTTAGAACAATATGTAAGAGCTAGCCATAAGGAACTGGAACTATCCGGGCCAGGCAGTGTTTGAAAGAATACAGTTTCCGTGTAATTATTTCTGGGCATAAGCTAGCCATGCGGGCGGCCGGGTGCCGGGGACGCAGCCCTGCCGCTCCTATTTCAACATTTAAGTTCAATTACTTTTAACACTACTTTTATGTTGTCTAAGCTCCCAAGTCCTATAGAGTCATGTAAGATTTTTATTATTTTTCTTGATTCCTTTTCAGTGTTGTAAATCCTTCAGTACTAGAGATTTCACTTCATTAGTCAGACTGAAATAACGGGAATCAACATAATGGTTGTTGCATGGGACGGTCCATGAGACAGAAACTCTGTCTCCTTCCCTTAGAATAGTTCTTCCTGTTTCCATGACATTTGTTTCAGCACAACTCTGTGTAACAAATAATAGGGAGTTATGTATTTGTTGTTTTCCTCTTAAAATGAAAGTTCAACAATGTAGATAATTCAGTATTTATTTTATCTTCCTCAATGCAAGATCCAGCTCACATCAAGAGCTCTCCATCCTGTTCTTAATAGAGCATGTGATATTTGGGTCTTATTGAGTAGTAGTAGGGTCAGCAAACACCCTGAACATCTTGTTGAAAGACCTCAGCAGGCATCAGTGCTCAGGAAATCATCTTTCCTAGAGTTCAGGCCTGGGATATCAGAAAAAGTTGATAAAAGCCTATGGGAAATGAGTTAAGAAAGAACAGGGAGCCAGTGAGATGACTGTGCAAGTAAGAACACTTGCTATACTAACTTGATAACTTGAATTTATCCATGGAACCCACACAAACATAGGAGGATAGAAGGAGAAAACCCACTGCAGAAGATATCCTCTGACCCCACATATGCACTATTGAATGCAAATACATACATGAACAAAAAAATAAAAAATTCTCAACATGCGCAATTTGACATATGCAAAAAAAGTAATCGTTGCTGTTGTTGTTTTCAAGGTCATAATATTTGATGAATGAAAGAACAAGTTCATTAGTTTTAACATATTTAGTTTTCAAAACTAGTTTTCTGGACTTCTGCTAAATTTACTTAGGAAATCTACAGGGACATCCTCTCCAGGGAATATAGCATAAAGCCTATATACATTTTCTCTGTTTCTTTTGTTCAATACAGCTAAAAACTCTGGGTATCATCCATTATCAAATATAAGAAAATAGTTTTGTTTCTTGAGACAGAGTTTTGTAGCTCTGAACATGAATTTTGGACTTGTCTTGCTCCTGCCTCAGCCTACTGAGTTCTGAGAATACAGATATGAATACCTGATCCTGAAATTACTTTGAATAATCTAGAGAGGAGGCTAATTGACTAGGGGAGAATCAAGAAACACCAGAGTGATTCAATCTTTGTGTCCACGCCCCCACCAACTTTCTGTCTTTGATCCTAGCTTACATGTTGTAGGGAGAGAGCAGCTTATTTGTTCCAGCCACCCGGCTAGCTCAACCTGAAATAACTATACAGAAATTATGTTAATTAAATCACTGCTTGGCCCATTATCTCTAGCCTCTTATTGGCTAACTCTCACATCTTGATTTAACCCATTTCTATTAATCTGTATATCGCCATGTGGCAGTGGCTTACTGGGAAAGATTCTAACCAGCGTCCATCTCAGGCAAAGGATCCATCCTCTCTCTCTCTCTCTCTCTCTCTCTCTCTCTCTCTCTCTCTCTTTCTCTCTCTCTCTCTCCCAGAATTTAGTTTTGTCTTCCCTACCTACCTAAGTCCTGCCTCTATCAGGCCAAGGCAATTCCTTTATTCATTAACCAATACAAGTAACACATAGAAAGGACCTTCTACATTATTTCTCCTTTTCTGTTTAAACAAAAAGGCTTTAACTTTAACATAGTAAAATTACACATAAAAATGTTAGCAAGCAAGAATTACAGTTAAAATATTTATATATACTTTATCTTTTATCATAACTAAGGAAAGCTATAACTGTAACTACAAATTCTTCAACTCCACCGAAGACTCCAGAAGGACTCCATATTATCTATGTAAACTGGAAGTGCATTGTAAGCAACTTCCAAAACTCAAGAATTGACAGAGACATCTTGCTGCCTGGAAAGTTACCCAAAGTTCTTCTGTACTGTTGGGGCATCCATCTTTAGCCTACATGCCCATAGTATCAAGCAGACTTTTTCATGAAGCAGGAAATTTCAAAGACAGTTCCATCATGTTCTTCTTTATCCTGCAAAATGTCTTGCAGACTCTTTTATGAAGCAGGAACTCCGAAGTATCATCTCACCTTTAGACAAGTTCAGCAGTCATTTTTTCTGTGAGTACTGCATGTCCAGGCAAGAACAGTTTCCAACTCCATAAGGATACCCATTTTCCTCTTGAAGTAATTGGTGCTGCCAGGAGCAGATGTGTCTCATTGTCATGAAAAGTCCTAAGTTATTAAAACTTTTAAATGCCATATTCTGAAGGTCTCTGAAAGATTTGAAGAATACCTATCAAACTGAAATATATCTCTATACATCTAGAAAATCTAACTAACATGACTACAAGCTTGGCTATTATAATGATTATCCATTAACAACCTATATTTCTTAATTATACATTTTTAAAATGAACTACACAATCACAGTACCTCAATCAAGAGCAGAAATATACATATAACAAGATTGACCTTAAATTTGTATCAATAAAGAAGATCCATACCAATAATAATTATTCATATCTATATCATATCCCCTTTTAAATGTAAATAAGCATTATAGACAATATTTGGGAATCACCGCTTCCTCTTAGAGAAGTAAAGAAAAAAAGAAAGCAAAGTTATTGGGGACTTGGGTATTAGGACAAAACCAAAACAATACTGAAAGACTCCTCCCTACAATGGATCAGAGTCATTAATAAGACACAACTCTTACACTTGCCTATCTTGAAGCAGCTTTTCCCATACTAGGGTATATTTTATTTTTATTTGCTTGTGTTGGGGGATTTACCTGTGTGTGCAGGTGTTCACAGATGCCAGAAGAAAGCACTAGACACTCCAGAGCTGGAGTTATGGACAGCTGAGTGTTCTCAGCTGGGAACTATACTTGAGTCCTCTGGAAGAGGACACTCTTAATCTCTAAAGTTTTTTCTCCAGATCCGAATCTAATGTCTTTAAAAAGAAACATGTTGTTCTATCTTTATACATGCTGGTCAAGGCCATAAGGGTCTAAACTTTCACCAGGGTTGTAACAGAAAAGATTGAGCAGTGACTTGGAATAAGCTCAGTTGATAGGGTGCTTGCCTAATGTGCAAAGCTTTGGTTTGTATTCTTATGACTGTAAAAGCCAGATTTGATTGTATGCACTTGTAATCCCAGCTCTTGGAATGTGAAGGCAGAGGGATAAGAGGTTGAAAGTCATCCTCAATGACATATAAAATTTGAGGGCATCCTCAGCAACAGGAGAGCCTATCTGAAAGAAAAAAAAAGTAGGAAAGAAAAGTAAAAAGAAAAGCAAGTGGAAGACAGAGAACTTATTTCTCACTCACTGTGGTTGTGGTTCCCGCATCTCTACATTGTCAGTGAGGACTCCCAAGGACCCTGGACTCTTGCCTTGCAGGGGCAGAAGGAAGGTTTCTCTTCCCTTCCCTGTATGTGTGGCATCAAAGCAGAATTAAAGATGTAAAGCATTAAACCATGGAAAACCAAAAAGTCACATTTTACCTCTTTAGGTCATATTTTAAAACATAATTGTGAAAGATTTATACTTCAGATAGCCTAGCACTCACCTTCAGAAGGCAGGAGATGGAAGGGAAGTGAACACAAATGTTAATGCCAGAGAATTTTAAACCTTTCACTCACATTGTAAAAGCACATTTTGTCACATTTTCAGAAGAAAAAAATCTACTTAACATGACTTCTATTTCACAGGTTTTAAGAAAAAACACTACCTTATTTCCATGTAGAATCACTAACCAACTTGGTGAGAGGCAGCATGTTTCGCTAACTGAAAAATTACATGGTTTAATCGGCTTTCTTCCTACTCAGAACCAGAAGTGATAAAACTTACCTCCCACCCACATCCATGCAAAAGTGAATAAATATGGTTTTGTTGCTTAAAAACTGTTCATTGGGTGAATTTTATTTTTCCTGTTGTTGTATATAAATCCATTAAGTATGTATGCCACATTTTCTTTATCTTTTAATCTCAGGATCAATAATCTATTGACAGGCATTGTGACTTAGTGTTAATTGTCGACCTGCAGAATGTAGAATCACCTGTGAATTGGGTCTCTGGACAAGTCTGCAGCAGAGTGTCTTGACTGTATTAACTGAGGTGGGAACACCCAGTGAGGTGGGTGGTACCCTTTCCAGGATGACATCCTGGAGTGAAAACAGAAAGGGAGCTGAGCAGGTGCAGGCATGCACTATTTCCTGCTTCCTGCGATGTGGCCTTCTCTCTGAATGTCCTGCAGCTCTGTTCTGCACTATGATGGACTGCACCCTTGGAAGATAAGCCACACTAAGCTATTCATCCCGTAAATGATTTGGTCAGAGTATTTTTCACAGCTACAGAAAAAGAAATAAAGGTAGACATTCAGGTTGTTTCCATTTTCTAGCTTGTGCGAACAGAGCAGAGCAGCAAAGGACATTAAGGTATCTCTGTATGTTGATTTAAGAAAACAAAGAACCTAGCAGTGTCAGTCATGCCATATGTCATCATGTATTGATTTGTGTGTGTTTAAGAGTGCTCCGACTCCACACCTTACATAGTATAGTTACTCTAATGTACGAATATTTAGGAACCAGTAAACCATGACACGAGAAAATAGAATTTCTCAAAGTAACAAATATTTTGTTTTTTTTTTTTATAAATATTTTGTTTTACAAATGTACAATGAACCATGTATGAGATCCACAAATACATGTTGTTAAATTCCATAACATTATTACAATCTATATGGTTAGTATATAACAAAACCCATAAATTAGTAATGGGACTGAAAGAATAGAAAGGCCTTTTTTCAGAATATTCAGAAACTTTCTGTTAAACAATTCAAGGGTGAAAGAATAAAGAACAGCTAATATTATACAAGTATTCTTAAGCATAATGAGAATGGAAACACCATCTAGCAGATTTAATGGAAAACATTGAAAACAAAGCCTTAAGATCACATCAAGAAAAATGAAAGGTTAACAAAGTATTTAAAATTTTCAATTAAAATGAACTTCAAGGTCAATAATGAAGTAAAACAGAATACAGTGCATTAAAAGGAAATAATAACAAAAGCAAAATTTCTAGAAAATGGATGTTTTTAATGAAAGTACACATTATTTGGAAAAGAAAACTACACTTTTTGCCAAATTAATAAAGAAATGGGGAAAATAGACATGCAAAGGAATACATAACTCTAACAACATTGAAAGAGGAGACATTTTTTAATTTTTAAAATGTTGGGAAAGTATACTTTGTAAATCTCTTTGCAAATTGATTTAAACAATGTACAAATAATAAATTCATTTAAAAAGTCTTTTTTTTTAAATCAAAATTGGTCCTATTAGATACTGAATGTTTTAATACACCAGCTTCTGTAGAAGAAAGACTTGAAATTGTTAGATAAATTCTGCACAGTTTACACAAGCCAGGCAATTCCCCAGAGGATATGTGGCACATCCTTCCAACTGGGTGATCAGAAGCTACAGGATGGGTTTGAGTTGGAGGAAATGAAGAAAATCCCCCAACATCTTTTGACATGAACTTAGAAATGACAGTTAAATCACATGAAACACACATACACGCACACACGTGCACACATACACACACACAGACAGACAAGGTTGTAACAATAAGTAAACATTAATGAAGATATAGTATGTAACCACAATACAATGGTAGTATGTATTTGTTCATTTTAGGAATGTAAAACATATCCTTTATCTTTTTTTGTGTGTGTACTTGTGTGTGTGTTTGTGTGTGTGTGTGTGTAAAATACATAGATTGCATGTATGATTTTGTATAAATGTATTGATCATTGAGCATATATAAATTAGGAATAATGACAGTATTTTCACATTCCCTTTTTGTATTTAACTAGAGTGGATGTTTTCATCATGTCCATTAAATAAAACAATATAATAACAGCCTGTGAATTAAAAAAAAAAAAAACAAGTAAAAACTCTCCATTAGTCAAAGGTCAAGAGAGTACCCAAGAAACATGAGAGAACTGATGATATTGCCCAAAAGCAAGTAGAACGGTAAAAGCATGAATAATATATAAAAAATCAATAATTCTTCATAGCAACAATAACCAGTTAGAAACAAAGTGGTAGAGACATTTCTATTTTCTATTGCCAAGGAAAATAAAAACACACATGGAACCAAATTTATTGGACAGTGAGCAGAATGTATAAAAAGTTTGTACAAAGGAAACACATCTACTTCTTCAAGAAGAGAAGCCAAAATGTATAAATTTTATACAGTTCAATAAAGCACCATTAAATTCATTTCATGCAGGTAGAAAACTTGATATTAAATTCAATGTGGAAAATCTAATGCAGGAATCGTTTAGAAAGGGGTTGGAAATATAGCTCAGTTGGCCTAGTGTATATGAAGCCTGGATTCTATTCTCAGCATCACATTAAACAATACCCTCACATACCCTCATATACCCTCACATACCCTCACATACCCTCCTCATATACCCTCACATACCCTCCTCACATACCCTCCTCACATACCCTCCTCACATACCCTTCTCACGTACCCCCACATACTCTCACATACCCTCAGCGCCACATTAAACCAGGCATGTGGTATACACTGGTTATCTAGCCTTCCAGAAGTGTAAGAACAGTCAAAGGTCATTCTCAGTTACATAGGACCAGCCTAGAGTACACAAGGCCCTGTCTCAAATAAACAAATGAACAAATAAAATGCACCTAGACACCACATCCTTCCATTGCAGGAAACTGAGAAATCAGTCTAGAACAGACCATGAACTCTCTCCCTGCCAGCTAGCTTTTGCAGGGCTGAAGGTGCTGTGGAGTCTGTTGGAGGAGAACAAACACCAACAGCCTTACCTGGCACAGTACTGCTCACTGGTGCAATAGTGGGAAGACTCTTATGAGCTAAACAACCTGTCTCTTGATTGAACTTGAGGTCTGCACCACAGGAAGTAATCCATGCCTGGTATTAAAAATATATTTTTAAAGAAGAGCTTATGAAGGTCACAGGCCCTAGCTGGGAACCCACTACTGTAGGTTTGCTAGTATTATTGCCTAACTGTCTTTTATTCCCAATGCGCATGCCATAGAGTTTTGCTGCTTGCAACCCTGGCAAGAGATGCTTCTTACCGCAGTGGCAAGTAACACAGAGACAACTACTCCAAGTGCTGAGAATAAGCAACTGTGAATGCTCAGTGAGGCTGGGGCATATATATTAACCTGCCTGGCCTTCAGAGGATGGGTTTGGCTACTGTGAAATGTGATCTTCTGGACAGCACATGGCTATTGCACAAGATCAAGTCACTTAAGAACTCCAGCATGCGTAAGAGTTGGGCTTCCAAAGCCACATCTAGCTGAAGAGCTATTGGCACTTTATAGCTGCTGGGAGAGGGAGAGTTATATTTTGGTGGGAAGTAACCACTGATATGTTGTCCATGCTCAGTATTTCTCTCTACATCTATGTGCATATGTGTAGCACTAATAGGATTTATTGAGTTCTTTAGAAAAAAAAGCATGAAATTGGAAGAGGATCATTTTTGAGGGAGAGGGCTGCTTTTTGGTTCCAGACTGCCCTAAAATAATCACCAGAAACTATATTAATTAAATCACTGCTTGGCCCATCAGCTCTAGCTTCTTATTGGCTAACTCTTACATATTAATTTAATCCATTTATATTAATCTGTGCTTCTCCACGTGGCAGTTGCTTACCAGCAAAATTTCAGCATATCTGACTCTGGCCTCTGCTCCACGGCTTCTCCCTGACTTCCTGACTTCTTTCTCCCAGCATTCAGCCTAGCTTTCCCTGCCTACCTAAGTTCTGCCTTGATATAGGTCCAAAGGAGTTTCTTTATTAATTATTGGTAATCACAGCACACAGAGGAGACTCCCATATCACCTCCCCTTTTTTGTTTAAATAAAAAGGAAGGTTTTAACTTTAACATAGTAAAATTAGATATAACAAAACAGGTATCAAACAAGAATAAGAGTTACAATATTTATATCTACTTTATCTTTCATCATAACTAAGGAAAACTATAACTATAAATTCTTCAACTCCATCAAAGACTCCAGAAGGATATGATATTACCCATGTAAACAGAAAGTACATTGTAAGCAACTTCCAAAACTCTAAAATTGACAAAGACATCTCACTGCCTGGAGAGTCACCCAAAATTTTTCTGTACTGTTGGAGCAACCATCTTCAGCTTACTGGACCATAGTATCTAGCAGACTTTTCCATGAAGCAGGAAATTTCAAAGACAGTTCCACCTATATTGGATTGGCAATTTGTCAGTCATTTTCTTCTGTGTTCTGAAGAACGTCTAGCAGACTCTTTTATATAGCAGGAACCCTGAAGGAAGATCATATTGAAGAAGTTATGGGGGGAACTTGATGGAAAAAACATGGGAGAAACATGGTCATATTTCATTGCATACTTGTACAAGATTCTGAAGAACAAAGAAAAACTGAAAGATATGAAACTGTAAGAAAGTTTTATGTTAAGAGCCCTAGGGGGAGTTGAAAGATGGGAGTAAGAGTACATGTAATATGTTACAATGTATACTTGTACTAAAATTTCAAAGTATACTTAAAGCACACTATTAAAAAGAGAAAAGAATGGCTAGTGAGATGAAGAAAAGTAGTATAGTCCTCCTGGAACACACAAACAGATCAGGAAAGAACACACTTCCTAAACAACCAAAGAGCATGTGAAAGTTAAGTATATGATTAAATAACCTAACCAACCTCCGAGGTAAAGGTTGGCATTTTAATAGATGAGGGCAGGGAAACTATCCATGATAGAAAAGATAAATTTCTATGTCTTGCACTGGATGTTAGAAAAAGATCTCTCTCCACAGGAATTATTGAACTAAATGTTAATATTAAATTAGTGAGAGAAAATTTGTATTATCGTCAGCAACCTTAGTGAAGAGGTTTCTAATTTGAAGGCAATATCCAGATATAATACTTTAAAAGTTCATAAATTCTATGCTATTTGTAAACACTAGTTGTGGTGACTATATTTTGTTGTCAATTTGAGGACAAATATCTGGAGTTAACTAAAACCCCCAAATGGTGGGACACACCTAGGAGTGATTTTTTTTTCTTCATTTGAAATGGGAAGAAACACCTTTAATCTTGATTTTTTGAGATGGAAGACTCACCTCTCATCTGGAACACACCTTCTGCTGGAAGCCTGTATAAGAACAAGGCCTGATTACTCTTATCTTGCTAGCATGCCTATTCCTTCACTGGCGTTAAAGTCTACTTTCTTGGGAGTCCAGTAAATACAGTAGACAAACGGAGACATCCAGCCTAGTGGACTAAACAATTACTGGATTCTTGAACCAGAAGGTAGCCATTGTTGGATTAGTTGAAGCATGTCTATAAGCCATACTCTAGAGAACCTTGACTAATACACTAGCAAACTTTTTGTGTAAAAACTAAACAAAACAAAACTGAATATCTAAATAAAAATGACAACCTAGAGAAAAATATATAGTACACTCTTCAGCTGAATTGTTTATGTGTGTTTTCATGTATGTATGAGAATGTCTATGTAGATGTGTGGGGTTGTGCTATATATGTACACACACAGAAGTCAGGGCACCTGTCGATGTTCGTTCTCCATCAGTCTCCGCTCTTTTTATACAGGTCTCTCACTGAACCTAGAGATGGGACAACACCCAGCAAGACCTAGTGACTGTCCAACTTTTGCTTCCCACAGTTCTAAGGTTATAGGTGTGTGCCTATATCTGGCTTCATCTCCTTCCTCTTCCTCTTTCTCTCGTAGATCTAGAAATTCCTATTCACACCATTACAGTATATAGCTTAGTTTTTGTCACCTTGAAACAAACAAAAGACACCTGGGAATAAATAAATTAAAAAAAAAAAAGACACCTGGGGAGAAGGAGCTTCAGGAAAATTGCCACCCTGAGAATGGCTTGTGGGTGAGTCTATGGGACACTGATTTATTGATGATGATTCAGGAGGCCTCAGGTTGCTGTGGGCAGTGACATAATGGACTTATTGTCCTAGACTGTGTAAGAAAGCCAGCTGCGCATGAGCAGGAAAGCAGGTCAATATTCAGGACTCCACCTTGATCTCTGCTGCAGATCCTGTTTCCAGGTTCCTGATTGAGGTCCTTCTGTGACTTCCCTTGATGGCATACTTAAAGGTTACACTTAAGCAGTTAGATTCTCTGCTTATGTAATATGCGATAACCTGCAATATGTAATAAGCTCCTTCCCCCAGATCGATTTTAGTAAGTGTTCCCTCCCAGCAAGTAAAAGAAAACCAGGACACATAGCAAGTACTCTTATCCATGGAGTTTTTTCCTCAGCTCCAGACTGTTCCAAGCATATGAAGAACTGCAGATGACTTTGTTGTGACCATCAGGAATTAGACATGTTTCTGTAACTCATGCTTCTGGAACTCTCCTTGCCAAAGGCCTTTCTTTTGCATGTAGTAGCTTTAAACAAAACACAGGCTTTAATTATTTGAATTACATTTACATCTGGCATAGACTTGAAGAATCTTTGGTCTCAGGTAAGGTTGTTCTTTGGCAAATTGAACAGAGAAGCATTTGATTGCAAAAGTCATGTCCACAACTCGATTCTATGCTAAATGGCAGGTGGTTCAGGATTGAAAAACAAATTTGTTTGCCTCATTCCCTAGTCAATTTATTGCTTTGATTTGTGTTTCTGCTGTGTATTCTGGTCTAGTCTTCAGGTAAATCCACCACAGCCTGTTTGAATAAATGGATGTTAATGAATAGAATATTGAGCTTTTTCTTGGCTAAATTACTTTTAACAAGACATTTTAGAGTTAATTTAATCAAGTGCCCTAGGAAGTTAGCAAGTGGCTTATTTAGTTCATTAAGCAAGGCAAGTGAAAGAAAATAGACACAATAAATACTGTGAAGTGTAGGTAATCTTATCTCTGCCACCTATTTTGAAATTGTTCAAGTGAAAAATGTAAGCTGCTATCATCCATCACATTCCCCTCTCTTATGTCCTTGAGTAGTATATCGTTAATTTTGTTTTATCCATTTTCATTAAACTCAGAAATTATTTCACTTGTGTCTTTAAACTATATAGAAAAAGTAGAGGCTACCTCTATGAAAATATAGCACAGACACTGAGAGAAATAATTAATAAATGGGACCTCTTGAAATTAAGACACTTCTGTAAAGCAAAGGACATGGTCAACAAGACATAATGGCAGCCTACAGAATGGGAAAAGATCTTTATCAACCCCACATCGGACAGATGACTGATCTCCAAAATATACAAAGAACTCAAAAAATTGCTCATCAAAAGAAGAAATAATCCAATTAAAAATTTGGGTACAGACTTATACAGGGAACTCTCAACAGATAAATCTAATATGGCTGAAAGACACTTAAGGAAATGCCCAACAGCCTTAGCCATCAGAGAAATGCAAATTAAAACAACTCTGAGATTCCATCTTACACCTGCAAGAATGGCCAAGATCAAAAACATTGATGACACCTTATGCTGGAGAGGTTGTGAATAAAGAGAACACCCCTCCATTGCTGGTGGGAGCGCAAACTGATACAGCTTCTTTGGATATCAGTATGGCAATTTCTCAGAAAATTAGGAAAGAACCTTTCTCAAGACATATATATATATATATATGTATATATATATATATCCAAACAATGTGCAATCGTATCATAAGGACATGTGCTCAACTATGTTCATAGCAACATTATTTATAATAGCCAGAATGTGGAAACAACCTAAATGTCCCTCTACCAAAGAATGGATAAAGAAGATGTGGTACATTTGCACAATGGAGTACTACACAATGGGGAAAAAGTGATATCTTGAAATTTGCAGGTAAATGAATAGATCTAGAAAACATCATATTGAGTAAGTGAACTCAGATCCAGAAAGGAAAATATAATATGTACTCACTTATAAGCAGCTTTTAGACATAAGGCAAAGAACATCAGCCTACAATTCACAAGCCCAGATACATAGATAATAAAGATGACCCTATAAGAGACATATATGGATTTAATCTACATGGCAAGAAGAAAAAGACAAGATCTCCTGAGTAAATTTGGAGCATGGGGATCATGTGAGAGGGTAGAAGGGGAGTGGAGAGTAAGAGAGATGAGTGGAGAAAAATGTACAGCTCAATAATAGCAATTGTAAGAAAGAGAATGTCACGATGAATGTGTACATAGGGAAGAAAACCCTGCATTCTTTCCTTACAATGATAGGTGCATTACTCTTTAATGTAATTGCCAGGTAAGAGGAAATGCATGGAAGTCACTCCTACTTATGAGAAATGCCAGGCATTCTAAATCCATGTGTATTATTTAAAGCTTGCATTGCTGTTTTATCTTTTAATGTATTTGACACAATTTTGAGGTAAACGGTTCTGGGTGGCTGGGACGAGCAAGCAGTTCTACTACAATAGACTGGCGCCGACGTGGCCAACTAAATCCATATAAAACCTGAGAGTGCTTAAAAAGGAATTCTAGACAAAAAAAAAAATACAGAGTTTAACACAGATTCTTGCTGTTTGCTGGCAGTGTGCCACAGCTCCTTTGTTTTCATAGAAGATGAGAACCTATGGATTTCTTCCAGACCAATATGGTTTGATAGACCATTCCTCCTGAAAGGTTTCCGTGAATACCCTCAAAGAATTACTTTGCCCAACTGCTGACTGAGATGAACCTAGCACACAGGATACACCATGAAAGACCTGATTAACAGTG
Source organism: Alexandromys fortis (assembly GCF_014885135.2). Taxonomy (NCBI): domain Eukaryota; kingdom Metazoa; phylum Chordata; class Mammalia; order Rodentia; family Cricetidae; genus Alexandromys; species Alexandromys fortis. Next base: position 12,834,995 of record NW_026067904.1, read on the forward strand.
CCCCCAAACAATATGAAGCAGTATGAACTATGCCTATATTCCCAAATATTGTTTAAAAATGTTTCTTTACATTTAAAAAGGAATATGCTATAGAAATGGATACTTTGCATTGGTATGACTCTTGGTTTATTGATACAAATTTAAGGTCAATTTTGTTATATGTATATGTATTTCTGATCTTGATTAAGGCATTGTGATTGTGCAGCTCATTAAAAAATGTAATGTATAATTAAAATATAGATTAATATAGAGTCATCTATAATCGTCAAGCTTGTTGTCATGTTAGATTGTCTAGATGTATAATGATATATTACAGTTAGATAGGTATTCTTCAAATCTTTCAGAGACCTTCAGAATATGGCATTTAAAATGTTTTAATAACTTAGGACTTTTCGATGACAATGAGACACATTTGCTCCTGGCAGCACCAATTATTTCAAGAGGAAGATGGGCATTGAAGAGCCTCCTTATGGAGTTTGTTAGATGAACTGGACATGCAGGACCCACAGCGAAATAACTTCTGAACTTGCCTAAAGGTAAGATGGTCCTTCAAGGTTTCTGTTTCATGAAAGAGTCTGTGAGACAATCTGCAGGATACAGAAGAAAGTGACTGGCAAACTGCCAATATTGGCAGACCTGTATTTGAAATTTCCTGCTTTATGGAAAAGTCTGCTGGATACTATGGGCCTGTAGGCTGAAGATGGATGCCCCAACTCAACAGAAAAACTTTGGGTGACTGTCCAGGCAGTGAGACATGTCTGTCAATTCTAGAGTTTTGGAGGTTGCTTACAATGTTCTTCCTGTTTACTTAGATAGTATTATGTTCTTATGAAGTCTTTAAAGAGTTGAAAAATTTGTAATTATAGTTTTCCTTGGTTATTATAACAGATAAAGTAGATATAAATACTGTAACTGTAATTCTTGCTTGATAACTGTTTTTTTTTATATGTAATTCTACTATGTTAAAGTTAAAGCCTTCCATTTGCTTAAACAGGTAAGAAGAAATGGTGCAGAAGGTCCTTCTGTCTATGTGTTGCTTTCATTGGTTAATAAAGAACTGCTATGAGCCTATGGCAGGGAGGAATAGAAATAGGTGGGGAAAGCTAGGCTATATGCTGGGAGGAAGAAGGATGTAGTTGGAGGAATGCCATGGAGCTGCCAGAGACAGATGCTGGGAATTTTACCTGGTAAACCACTGCCACAATGTGATACACAGATTACTAGAAATTGGTTAAATTAAGATGTATGAGTTAGCCAATAAGACGCTAGAGCTAATGGGCCAAGCAGTGATTTAAATAATATGGTTTCTGTGTGATTATTTCAGTTCTGGGCAGCTGGGATGTACAAGCAGTTCCACTGCAACATTACCACACCACTACTCAGTGCAATGTGCCTGTGTTTCACTGGAGAGATTTTATACATTTCTGGAGATACTCTCTGAGGATCAGTCCCAAGAGTTCATCAATTAGAGATTTATGTGCTTTCATAAGAGATCGCACAATCTTTGTGATGCAGATAAGAGAGGGCAACTTAGGCAATCAGCATAGACACTTGCTGACATGCCAAAAGCATAAAATGTCTGCTGGTGAGAAACCTAGAAATCCTGCTTTTTGTTGTATACATTTTCACACTAAGACTGGTTTTGATTTTCAATGTGGATACAGTTTAAAAGCAGTGCTCACTGTTGGCTGTCAGGGACCAGTGAGCATCATCCCTAGCAATGGGTGAGGCTGTACATCACCATTGTTGTATAAAGGCCTACATGCGTTTTAAGAAGGGCTTGTGTATGTACTTTTGGGATGAGATCATTATATCACTTGGATTCTGATCCATTTAATTACTGAGCCAATATTTTAAGAACAGAAACACAGAGGAATGAATGTCAGTCACTCCCCTCCCCCATTTTGCCAGAGAATTTTCAGAATCAAACTTCTAGGGAAACCAGATGAGACATTGGCCAATATTATGCCACAGAAAATAGGACTGATATGCTTTCTGAGATGAGCAAAAGGGATTTTTGTATTCTATACACAGGAATGTCTTTCAAATTCAGAGGTTAGTTATGCTCATGATAAAATATTAAAGATGAGTTGAGTTTATGATCCAATTGGGAAAATGATTTATATATGAATGATACAGGTATAAGGACTGATGCCTGAAATACAGTTTTATTGCAGTTAAACATCTACATGTTTATCCATTTGATGCTCATTTCCAAGCTTTTGGCATGTTTCTTCTTATCTTTTTGCAAAAATACATAAATTGCCTGTGAGCAGAGAATAATTCAGATTTTTTTCTCTGGAGTTGGTGTTTCACAAGGCAACACTAGTCTGAAGAATTTTTTGAAGTAATTCAAACTGCATAAACTGGAATGTCTTCTTTAAGCTCATAAATTCTCCTTAAAACTGGACCCTACTGTGCCGAGATGATGCATGTAGTGGCCTATGGTAATTAAAATGGTTTTAGGTAAAGATCTTCCAGGAGGGTGTGGGGAGTAAATCTTCCATATGAGAATACTCTCTCATCCTCTGTGGGATGTTTTGTATTGAAATGTCCTTCAGTGAGGAAAAATGATCTTTCTTTTCTGACACTGTAGTCCTCCTGGCCTTGGTGTAGTATCCCCCCTTCCAGTATCATGACTATAGAAAATAGAGAGCTAGAAGAAGAAAAAATAGAAATTCTGCTTAAATATCCAGGCAATGTTCTTAGAATTTCTATGATGGAGGAAGGTCATTGGTTAAGTAATAAAGAAACTGCCTGGGCTCATAGGTTAAAACATAGGTGGGAGGAGTAAAGAGAACAGAATGCTGGGAGGAAGAGGAAGTGAGCTCAGAGACTTCACACAGCTCCTCTCAGAGCAGGGCACTCACGATGAAGCTCCAACCCAGGATGGACATAGGCTAGAATCTTCCCGGTAAGTGCACCTTGGGGTGCTACAAACCTGATTAGAAATGGGCTAAATTAATATGTGAGAATTAGCCTAGAAGAGGCTAGATAGTAATGGGCCAAGCAGTGTTTAAATGAATACAGTTTGTGTGTTGTTATTTCGGGGCATAAGCTAGCCAGGCGTCCGGGGTGCTGGGGACGCAGCCCCACCGCGTATTACTACATTTCTATTACAAAACTGACAATGTTTAACAACTGCATCTAATTGCCCAGTGATAACCAAAGTGTTCAGAGGCAAACAATAGCCCATCTGATTCTGAAAACTCCTGAAATACAGGCTTTTGAGTACAGCTTTGACTCTGTGTTTTAAGAAGTTCCCAATGTCATGCCAATGAAAGGAATTTGGGTGTTTGTGGGGGCTGAATCAAATTTCAGGAAGAGACACAGGCAACTGTATCTTTTGTAGTATTTAAAGAACTTTTCTTGTGTGTATTGTGTATATGTCTATGTGTATATGTATGCCTGGGTACCTGCACAAATCAGAAGAGGATATTTGGTCCTTGGGGCTATAGTTATAGGTGAGCTATTCACCCAGAGCACTGTGAAACAAACTCCAGACCTTGGCAAAAGCAGCAAGTGTCTTTACCCACAGCCATTTCTCCACCTAGAAACTTGTTTTTTAATGTTCTTTCTTTGTTTTGAAGGTTTTTCTCCACAATATTTTTCTCCTACATCCATTACAATTTTCAAATGTCATCTACCTCTGAGTTTTTAGCTTTCATAATTGAATATTTCCAGAGTTAACTCATTTCACTGAGAAAAACCTAGAGCCCTCTGAAGCTTTCAAAGCACTTCAACTTTAAACACAGTGTGGGTAGATCTGAATGTCAAGCTTCTTAGGAAGGTATTTATTTGTAGATAATAAAGCATTATGGGGTCCTTCCAGAAATTTCTGAGTCCCCAAACTAACAGCTTTCTGCTAGTTATTTTAGACCAAATTTTAGGTTCAAAAACACTGACGTCCTTTCTCTGTCATTCTTCAAATATGACATAACCTGCTAATTCCAGGTCTTTGGGACTTAATTTGGAAAAAAAGGAAGTTATGTGTGATTATCTGAATTGTGTTCCTCTTGAGCAACACTAGTTGTGACTACTTCGAAGATGGTCATTTTCCTAGTCACATATAAAGTGAAGCACAACTCTGTTTGTATTGTTTGCTTGCTTTGGCTCTTTTTCTATCCCCACGCACTTTTGTTTGTTTTCTGCTTGGACTCATCTCTCAGCCTCATGCAGCACAACTTCTATTTCCCACTTCCCTCTGCTCTGTCTACACCGCTCTTTCCCTCCGTGACTTTATCCCTGTTCTTATGCTGTGTATGACTGGCTCCAATTAAGAAAAACCTATGTTTACTCGTTAAGACCCAGGCTTGCACAGACTTCTCGAAGATAAGTGTACTTATTGTAAGTGGACTAATCTTGTTCAGAGAAACACATTAGGACATTAAAAATAATGAGATTATTGGTTTTGGTTTTGGATAAACAGGAAAGGAAAACTCTTGCTGTGTCAAGGTCTTCATTTGCTGGATGCCTCCATCTGCCTTTGCTTTTTTGCTTCCTTGCTTAATGCTTCATTTATTTTTTAAGAGTAAACTCTAAAAGGCAAGAAGTTTTAAAACTACTTCAATGGCCTCCTACCCACTCCTGATCATTCAAAATAAACTACAAGTATTTTTTCTTACTACTACAAAAGACATTATTCTGATTATTTTGATGGGTTTAGCATTCAGAACACAAAGAGATGTTCCAAGATCCTAAAGTCACAATATTTTCCCCTACCCTTCTGAAGCAATGGAAACAAAACCTATCCTTATTTCTTAAACATGGCATTTCGAGTTCGGAGAAGTCAACTCCACTCTTTTTCTGGCTGAGTAATTTCCTCCAAGGATTAGAAGGACAAGTATCCAAAGGCACCAGAAAATTGTACAACTTACTCAGTTGTACTTAATGTTCTTGAGTTCCGTTAGAGTTTTTGAGTTGTTTGTTTTAAAACTTTTAGTGTCATTCTCTTAGCATCTTATTAATTCTTTGAGAATTCCATGCAATGCATTTTAATGACATTCATGCCACCATCTCTCAAGATCTTCCAGATTACTCTTTCTCCCTACCACTCCATCTTCCTGTTTTCTCTTATTCTAAACAATGTTTCTTAATTGATGAGTTAAGTCTGAAAAACAAACCCATGTAACATATTTTGAAAGCTTGGTGGTGATTGTGTCCAAAGTCTTAAGAGATTTTTCTAGTAGGGAAATGTGAACAGAATGCTCCCCCAGGTGCGTGTGGGTCAGTGGAGTCAAATGTTCTCAGATGCTTTCTTGGCCTTCTTTGCATTTGTGTTTCCACCCTGTATTCATTCCTCACAGCTTTGTTGAATGAAGTTATTCTATCCTGAGTTAAATTAAGTAATGAGACAATGTGTTTAGTTTAGTTTTTACTGTCATTTATATAATTAGAAAATAGCACTTCAGTATATAATTAAGAATCTAACATTAAATGTCATGACAAACCTAAATACATTTTTTATTTCAATATGTTGTACATACCTTAAAAATGTACATCTGTAAATGTATTCATTTATCACATGTTTTAACAATTGCTTCAAAAAACTAAACAGGGCCTTGAAAGATGTTTCAGTGGCTACAAATTATTTTTACCCTTTCAGAAATAATGAAGAGTTAGGTTCCCTGCACTAATATTACATAACTTAACAACCTGTGACTTCAGTGTCAGTGAAGCTAGTGACCTCTTCTAGCCCCAAGAGCACTCGCAGACATATGCAGTAAGTATACAGGCAGACACACATGAAAACATATAACAAATAATGAACTAAACAGGGTATAGGCAAGATGACTCAGCAGGTCATGGTGTATGCAAAGCCTGATGGGCCGTGCTCCGTCTCTGGCCCTATGTGGCGGAAAGGAGGAAATGGACTCCTTTCAAGTTGTCCTCTGATGACTGTTCCATGATTGTCATAACATGTTAATTCTCACTACTTCCAATTAATTAAATAATTAAAAAGAAAAAATTTAAATAGAATATACTGTATAGAAATATAGGAAACCCTTGCAGACTTCCTGGACTTAATAAATGCTAATGTGTTGTCCTATTTGCATCGTAAGTTACAATAAGAAAAAATTATAGCTACAGTAGAAAGTTTCTATTGCAAAATCCAAGAGAATAATGGGAGAAAATTCATTGTCCACTTCTTCATGTCTTTTATTCAAGATTACTATGAATTCAGTATAACTTCTGTCACTTCTAATTTTGTAATTTTACATAGCATATGTATATCAACAAATGAAATATAGCTGTTTTAACTTTGTTAATACCATGTTTCCAGTTGTTTTGCAACAGACTTTTATTAAAATGTATCTTACCAAATTACAGATCTATTTAATTCACTCCTGTCTGTCCATGCTGCTAATGATGTACACATTTTAAACCATGTCCTTGTTGATTTTTAGGGTTTCTGTAGTTTAAAATAATACTATAATAAAATGCATTCACTCTCTTTTTTATTGGTTCTTTGAGTACAATATATTTTGATCATTCATCTCACTTCTCCAAATTCCTCCAAGGTCTATCTCCCCATTCTCTATCCACCCCACTTAACTTTTTGGCTCCTCTCTCTTTTCTCCCCCCCCCTTCTCATTCTCTGTCTCAGCCATCAAGTTCAATTTGTTCTGCCCATACATGTGGTTGTGTATCCCTCCATGTGAGCTTAGTTGATCTTGCAGAGTCCATACCCTTAAAGAAAATGAACTCTTCCTCTCTGAGAGGCTGTCAATTGCAAATAGATTTGCATTTTTTGTGATGTGTAGCTATTTTTTGAAAACATGGAATATTGGAAAATATTTAAATAAATAAATTTTCTATTATATTGATAGGTTCTCTTAATGTTTAAACAATGTGTCATATATGGACAATTCAAATTGGTTGGACAATTCAAGTTTGCCAAGCAATATATACATCAGACATTTGCATAGATCAACACAAATGACAGATTTTATAATAAGTGTGTGTACTGTGTCAATTTTCTTTTTCTTTTTAATTTGTAGGAATTCGTCATGAGTTCTGGATATACTTACTACCTTTGGTACTATGATGAAAATATGTCCTTTTTCTGTTACTTCTATGTTAATACTCTGGTGAGTTGTTTAACACTTGATTTCAGTTATTAAAATTTAGCACATTATACTTTTTTGGTTCATGTGAAAGTGTAACTTTAATAATTATTGTTACAATTATTTTTGACATGTAGTTTCTCCTTGACATTTAATTTGAGAAGTAGTATTTTAACTTCAAGGAAACTTTTTGCTTAAAATAATAACCTTGATAGAAGTGCATAATAATTATTAAGCATCTATACTTCTGTGATGTATAACATTGATGAGTTTTGAGTTCTTAAAGACTCAGAGATGATGTTGCTGGCTAATGGTGAATTTTTTTACTGTTGTTTCATCTTAATTAAAATCTCAGTATTCAGGTGATAGCTCTTCAGGGCGATTGCCAGTGAACCATATACAAAACATCTCCAAGACAAAGAAACAGATGAATCCTACTTATCAGAATCAAATATGGTTGAATTCCTAAGTGACATGTTTCCTTTTCTTCCAGATCTAAGTCCTTGGACACTCAGATTTTAGATAGCATCATTTATTTTTAACACAGGCGAGAGTGAGAAGCAACGGTGACAGTGGCCTGACTTACCTAGTATACTAACAGCAGGTTGTATTTTTCTCATGGGCTACAGCCTCTGGGCAGCAGAAATCTGTTGAACTTTCGAAGTTCAACTTCCAAAAGACTGTTACCCAGAAAAGCTGAATGAACCCCACTTTTCTATGTGCCTTAGTTAAGTGTGGGGTATTGTTCATATTGTGGCAAATATTAAGTGCAGAATAATGGCACTGTAATTCTGCTGCTTGAGTTCTAGACTCAAAACACAACTTTTGCTGTAAGAGCACTACACACTGTAAATGTTTACTTCTTTTTACCTTACTGTGTCTGCATCACACATACATATCCACTAGTGACAGCTATCTTTTTATTCATTCTGCTTTGCCATTGCTTTTCTAGCTGAAAAACCTGTGGTCTGTGTAGAAATTAAATAAACAAAGATGATTAAACATACAGTTTTGAATCAGTATGCATCTGTGTTTGAAGGGCAGTTGAAATGCTCTCAAATAACAACCTGAGCTTTTTATTCCCCAAGCTGCTTGCATCCAGGACCCCTTTCATCTCTCCATGCGGTTTGACATGTATTTACTTCTTTCAATAGTACTTTTCCAAGCCTTGACATCAAGGACTATGTGTTCTTTCCAATCTGCACAGTTTCAGATGGAAGTGGAGCTAGAGGGTACGAGAAGGAGATGAAATAAATAATTGTTTTAACACGTAGCATGCTCTCATAGGAAGGAAATCCTACACCACAGGCAAGCATACATTTGCAAGTCTTGCAGCATTAAGCTGAGCCTTAGAGGTCAGTTCATGTCCCACATGGTATTTTCTGGTTGCCATGGCAATTGCTTGTTTTCACTGGGCGACTGGTCGAATGGCCACATCTGTTCTTGCTGAACACTCTTTCGCCAGCTAGCAGAGAACAGAGGGAATAGAGTCGCTTCTCCGCATCAAGGGGGTAGGTCGTAAATCTCAGGTCACAGAGTCACAGTTGCCCTGGAGTACCCTCTTTTTGTTTCTTGACTGCCCAAATGTTCTTGGGCTCTGCTATAAATGCAGGTAAATATGCATGTATTCAGGAGAGAAAGACACATAACAGTCCCCTTAGGCAATAAAGAAACATACATATGTATACACACATAGATACAGCAACAAATTGAATACTGAAAACGAATAATGCTCACTGGCTCAGTGGTATTCAACATTACAGGTTCCTCTGGAACCTTAGTCACATCTATGCTTCTCTGCTTAAATGGCATGCTATGAGTATGAGGTCCTTTAATAAGTATTCAGATATCTTACTTCTGATTCTACATGAAGATAGAAGAACTTTTGGCTCCTGAACACATTTGTACTAATCTCAGAGAAATAAATAGCAGCTTCACTGAGTCCACTCTTTTCTACTTCCTGCAACTCTAGAGAGAAACTAGTAATAACAAAAATGCATAATAGAGTTTGTGTCAACATTTGACTCTGTTAGACACTCACAGGGGAGAGAAATTTTAGTGTTTCTGCCATGTCCTCATAAAATTGAAGCATCACAGGTATAGACTGAGGGAGCAACAGCACCGGATCTCTATTATTTTATGTCCGTCACTTTTCACACACTTCTAACATAATAGTGTTTTAATCACCTCTTTCACGAGGTGTGTGTGTGTGTGTGTGTGTCTGTGTGTCTGTGTGTCTGTGTGTGGACCAGCAAACTGGCCTCTGACTTGGTAAGCTTAAAATCAATTTCCTTTCCTGGTATTTTCATAGAATGGTAAGGAATGGAGTCCAAGCAACAAAAAGTGGAAAAATCGGACTGAGAGAAGCATGGCATTAAAGAGCTGAATCCAGACCTGAGGACATATAGGGAATAAGATGGAAAGCAAGAATCTAAATCCAAAGGTAGCAAAGAGCTTAACCCAGGGTGGAAATAACAGAGGATTTAGGTTAATGACAAGATCCAAGATCTTTATTCACATAGACAGGATGTGAATTTACATCCTTACCTTGAAGGGTTAGCAGGATTCTAAGCAGTGTTAGACTGTGCTGCATGAACACAGATCAAGGAGTAGAAACTGCACACCGCCTAGGGTTATACTGATCAAGGAGGGGAAAGAATGAACAGGGAGGTTATCCCCTGACCCTGAGAAATATGAGGACCAAAGGAAGGAACTACGTTCTCTCCAGGACAAGGTTTATGTCCGTCCGGTGTGACATGAAAAAGACCAAATCAAAACCCATTAAATTTGGTATACAGAGTCTTTAATGTATTTTCATACCCAAATTGTGATTGGAAGTCAAGAACATACAATTCTGTTGCCTCCAATTTCCAGGGAACAAAAAACTAAAAATCTGCCACACTTACACATTGGAACCCCCATGAACACTCTCAGTGATGACCTCTGTAGAACTTCTGAATTGACAAATCTACTCTTATTTGTGGATGGTGCGTATCCTCACTCTATGGGACAGAAACATCTGGTTTGGAAACCTAGAACCCACTCTATGTATCACTTCCTCTGATCCTTACTCAGGATCCTATGTAACATCTTTGATTAGAAGTTGGTAGGCACATTTTCCTGAGAGTTTTGTTAGATGCAATAGCAAAAAAATAGTCCTGAACAGAGAGTTGAGGCAAAGCCCTGGATTTAGAGCAGAAAGGGTCACAAGTTCTGGTGGTCTGTGATTTGTGGCTGATGCCTGTTGTTGAGGCAGTTCCATGGGCTGGAGTTCTTCACTTGTGGAATGCAATGCTAATTTTAGGCAATTAGTGTTATTTTTGAATTAAACCACAGAACACCCAGTTAGAGTCTGAAAGATTACAGAACTAGTTGTTGGTGTGAGACGAAAGCTGGCTCATTTGATGTCAGAAGTTTTCTGTAGGTAGAAACTGGTCATTTTAGCTTACTTTATCATTACTGCAAACACAGTAATTAACAGTGGAGGGCAATAAGAGAACCATAATCAGATCTCTAAAGTCAGAGTTTCTGAGGGGAACCAAAGGACATGGAGTTATATGCATATATTGATTAGTCTATTAGTTATTCTTACCTGGCAATATTAACATTGGATGAGGACACTATAAGGAATCTCAATATCTTTCTTTCCAGTTGCATGGTAGGTGAGGCACAGAATTCCAGGTATTGTAACAGGAAGGAGAGAGCTGCTTGTTTCTTCCTGGCCACTAGCTAACTTTTTCCTGAAATAATTACATAGAATTAAATCACTGCTTGGCCCATTAGCTCTAACTTCTTATTGGCTCTCATGTTTTAATTTAACCCATTTATATTAATCTGTGTATCACCATGTAACAGTGGCTTACCAGGTAAAATTCCCAGTGTCTGTCTCTGACAGATCCATGACGTTCCCTGACTATGCTTTCTTCCTCCCCAAATTTACTTCTGTCTTCTCTGCCTACCTAAGTTCTCCCCTATCAGGCCAAGGCAGTTTCTTTCTTTATTAACCAATGTAAGCAACACACAGAGGGGACTCCCACATCAAGGTATTGAGTGACGGTGAACTCATGGCAACAGTGGCTTTTCTTTCGAGTCACATATTTGCAAAGACAGATGGGATATGAATCATTTCATTTTGTTAGTCAGGATTCTTCATAAATGACATTCCTAAATATATTTATTTCTGCCTGTCTTTCATCACCAGCCATTTCTTAATTCCTTTTTACTTTCAGTTGAATCTCTCTCCTTTTTCTGTGTTCCATCTTCACCCTACCACCTGTGCTTGCTGTCTGGTCTTGTAAAAATGGCATGATATTGTGATATAAACAGACACATTGGTCAATGGACTCTAATTGAAGACACAGATATAAATACACATACATATGGACACCCGACTTTTGATTTTAAAAAAAGTCAAAAATACACACTGGGAAAAAAGTATCTTCAACAAATGGTGCTGGTCTGACTGGATATATGAATGTAGAAGAATGCAAATGGATCCATAATTTTTACTCTGCACAAAACTTGAGTCTAAATGAAGCTAAGACTTCAACATTAAACCAGATACAATAAATCTGATTGAAAGAAAGTGGGAATAGCCTTGAATTCATTGGTATAGGAAATAACTTTCTGAACTGTAAGCCATGAGCACAGACACTAAGATCAACAATTAATAAATGTGACCTCAAGAAACTGAAAAGTTCTTGTAAGACAAAGGGCACTATCATTCAGACAAAGCAACATCCAACAGAATAGGGAAATATTTGTACCAACTCTACATCTGATGGAGAACTGACATCCAAAATATATATAAGGACCTTAAAAAACTAGTATCAAAAATCCAAATAACTCAGTTTAAATATTGGGTACAGATATAAGCAGAATTCTCAATAGAGTAAACTCAAGTGGCTGAGAAATACTTAAAGAAATGTTCAACATCCTTAGTTATAAAGGAAATGAAAATCAAAGCTACTTTGAAATTCCATCATACATTTATCAGAAGGGACAGTTCATGTTGGTGAGGATGTGGAATAAGGGAAATATTCATTTATTGCTCGTAGGAGTGCAAACGTGTGCAGCCTCTGTGGAAATCAGCATGGTGATTCCTCAGAAAGTTTGGAATTGTTCTACCTCAAAAGATCCAGTTGTGCCCAAAGAATGCTTCATTCTACCACAAGGACATTTGATCGATCATGTTCATTGTTGCCATATTCATAACAGCCAGAAACCTTAAATAATCAAGATGTCACTAAATAGAAGGATGGGTAAAAAATATGGTACGTTTACACAAAGAAATATTACTAAGTTTTTTTTAAAAAAATAGATAGAACTAAAAAAAAATTCTAAGTGAGGCAACCCAGACCCAGATAATAAATATGGTATGTATTTACTTACATATTGATATTTTTCATTAAATAAATGATAACCAAACTGTAATCCATAGACCATGAGAGGCTAGATATTGAGGAAGGAACTAAAGGAAACACATGGATCTTCCTGAAGAAAAGAAATAGGATAAATTTTATGGGTGGATAGGGGGTGGGCAAGGGTAAGAGTGTGAAGATCAGTTGGTGGGCTGATATAGAATTGGAGGATAAAATGTGGGGAGAGACATCTGGATTGAGGGGTATTTGAAGAATATGTAAATCTATTACAGTGAAAACTTCTTTAAAAATATGAAGGCAATCCTAATAAGATCTCTTAATAATGGGGATGTTCTATAGATATCTGCTAAGTCCATTTGAGTCATAACATCAGTTAGTTATATCTCCATTCAGTTTTTGTCTGACTGACCTGTCCAGTAGTGAGAGGGGAATGTTGAAGTCTCCCACTATTAGTGTGTGGAGTTTAATGTATGATTTAAGCTTTAGAAGTATTTCTCTTATATTTGAGGGTACCCTTGTATTTGGGGCATAGATGTTCAGTATTAAAATTTACTCTTGATGGATTTTTCCTGTGACTAATATGAAATTCCTTCTATGTCTCTTTTGATTGATTTTAGCTGGAAGTCTATTTTGTTAGATATTAGGATTGCTACATCTACTTGTTTCTTAGGTAAATTTGATTGGAATATTTTTTCCCAACCCTATACTCTGAGACAATGTCTGTCGTTGAGGTTGGGGTGTGTTTCTTGTATGCAGAAGGATGGATTCTGTTTTTGTATCCAATATGTTAGCCTGTGCCTTTTTATAAATGAGTTGAGTTCATTTATATTAAGGGATACTAATGATCAGTGATTGCTATCTCCTGTTAATTTAGTTTTCCTTGTTGGTGATGTTCATTTGTGCATTTTTCCATTCTTTGAGATTTGCTCCTATAAGACCATCAATTGTCTGGGTTTTTGTTTGTGTAGTCAACTTCCTTTGGTTGGAATTTTCCTTTTAGTGTTTTGTGTAGGGCTGAGTTTGTGGCTAGGTAGTGGTTAAATCTGGTTTTGTCATGGGATATTTTGTTTTATCTTTCTATGGTAATTGAAAGTTTTGCTGGCTATAGTAGTCTGAGCTGGCATCAATGGTCTCTTAATGTCTGCATATGCTTGACTATGATCTTATGGCTTTCATTGTCTCCAATGAGAAGTCAGGTGTCATTCTGATCGGTCTAGTTTTATATGTTATGTGGCCTTTTTCCTTTGTAGCTCTTAATATTCTTTCTTTACTCTGTATGTTTAGTCTTTTGATTAGTATGTGGCAAGGGGACTTTTTTTGATCCAGTCTATTTGGTGTTCTGTAAGCTTCTTATATCTCCACAGGCACATCTTTTTTTTAGGTAGGGAAAGTTTTCTTCTATGATTTTGTTAAATATATTTTCTGTGCTTTTGACTTGAATTTCTCTTCCTTCTTCTATAGCTATTATTTTTAGGTTTGGCCTTTTCATGGTTTTCCTTATTTCCTGGATATTTTGGGTTAAGCTTTTGTTAGATTTAATGTTTTCTTTGACTGATGAATCTATTTTCTCTAGTGTATCTTCAGCACTTGAGATTCTCTCTTCCATCTCTTGTATTCTGCTGTTCATGCTTGTGTTTGTGGTTCCTGATTGTTTTTTCATGATTTATGTTTCTGTAATTCCCTTGGCTTGTGTTTTATTTATTGTCTCTATTTCAGTTTTCAAGTCTTGAATAGTTGTTTCATATGTTTGATTGCCTTTTCTTGGTTTTCTTTAAAAGATTTGCTGATGGCTTCCAATTTTTTGTTTGTCTTTTCCTCCATTTCTTTGAGGGAATTTTTCATTTCCTCTTTAAGAGTTTCAAACATTCTCCTGAAGTTATTTTTTGGATCATTTTCTTCTGCTTAATCTATATTTGTTGTTTCAAGTCTTGCTGTTGTTGGGTCTTTAGGTTTTCCTGGTGTTGTTTGCTCTTTGTGGTATTGTGTGTGTGTGTTACCTTTTCTACTCATCTTTTCCTCTAATAGGTGTGGTTGGGGCTGTCTGTGATTCTGTTGATTAATCTTCTAGGTGCCAGTGAATCCAAGGCTCAGATGATTGTTCCTATTGATACAGTCAGTGCCACAGTTCTAGTTCCTGGAAGTCGCTCAGTGCTCCCGGGCTTTGCTCCACTCCCTTGGAGTTTGCTTTCTCAGGCCTGCTCTAGCCTAGGTCATTGGCTCAGACCTGATTCTGTAAATGTTGGTGTATGAGGTTCTTCTGTGGTGGTTTGGATTAATGAAGAACAACAACAACAACAACAATAATAATAAATAATAATAATAATAAAATTTAAGACAGCTTTTTGCTGTTTCTGGGTTGCGTGCTGCAAAGAAATTGTCCTGACTCAGCAGCAGGAAAAAACTGGCTGTTTTAAAATGCCGGCTTTCTGGGCTGTGCCACCATTGCGATCTCTGTCTGGCTCCTGCAGGAGACAGAGCTTATGAATGGAGCATTTGGATTAAAGAGCTACGATTTGTTTGATGGCAACTAGACTGCTGTGTGCCTAAAAGGGGGACATTGCGTGCGCAGCTCAGAGGCACAAGCAACTCCGCCATGCTACTGGTGCAATGTGCAAGGATCAGAGGCACAAGAGGCTCCACCATGTTGTACTGGGCGGGGCCAGCATGCAGTACCTGTTTTTGACCTAGGAATGTCACAGCTTAGATTCTTAAGCACTTAGTGATTCAAAGGCGCAAAACAACGTGCTCCTGGATAGTAAAAGAATTACAGATTCACAATAGGACAGATTCTGACATAAAAGACCTTTATGGATCACATTGTTGGATGAATGTACGTAGGCTCGGGAAAGAGAAGAAAAAGAATATAAAGAATAAAGTTAATGTCTTAAAAAGAAAAAGGGTAAAGTCTTTAAAGAGACAGAGTACAGAAGTATAGATAGTTATAGATTAAGAGAAATAAAGAAAAATAAGCCACGTAAAAATGGAAAATTCACAGAGAGTCTCGATTATGTACATTGTGTTTTCATTAAAATTTTTGACTGTGA
>NW_026067904.1:12851531-12858759 GCF_014885135.2 Alexandromys fortis
TATAGTTTTCCTTAGTATGATAAGAGATAAAATAGATATAAATATTGTAACTGTAATTCTTACTTGATAACTATTTTGTTATATGTAATTTTACTATGTTAAAGTTAAAGCCTTTCTTTTTTTGTTTAAACAGAAAAAGGAAATGATGGAGGTGGGTCTTGTATATTATCTGTTGCTTTCATTGGTTAATAATAAAGAAACTGCCTCGGCCCTCATAGGACAGAAAATTAGGTAGGTGGAGTAAACAGAAGAGAATGCTGGGAAAAAGAAGCTGAGTCAGGGAGTCGCCATGATGCTCCCACTCCAGACAGACGCAGATTAAGATCCTCTCTGGTAAGCCAGCTCATGGGCTACACAGAATATTAGAAATGGGTTAGAACAATATGTAAGAGATAGCCAATAAGAAGCTGGAACCAGCCGGGCCAGGCAGTGTTTAATAGAATTCAGTTTCCGTGTAATTATTTCGGGCATAAGCTAGCCATGCGGGTAGCCGGGTGCCGGGGACGCAGCCCCACCGCTCCTATTACAACATTCTTCTGTCTATGTGTTGCTTTCATTGGTTTAATAAAGAAACTGCCTTGGCCTTTTGATAGGCCAGAACTTAGATAGGTGGA
Source organism: Alexandromys fortis (assembly GCF_014885135.2). Taxonomy (NCBI): domain Eukaryota; kingdom Metazoa; phylum Chordata; class Mammalia; order Rodentia; family Cricetidae; genus Alexandromys; species Alexandromys fortis. The sequence continues at coordinate 12,852,146 of NW_026067904.1, forward strand.
TTAGACCAAACTGAATGCTGGGAAGCTGGGCAGTATGACAGGTGCCATGAATCTCCTGCCTGAGACAGATGCAGGTTAGAATCTTGATGGTAAGCCACAGTTATGTGGTGATACACAGATTTAATATAAATAAATAAAAAGAATATATAAATAGTTATAGTTTTCCATTGTTATGATAAAAGATAAAATAGATATAAATACTGTAATTCTTGCTTGATAACGGTTTTGTTATATGTAATTTTATGATGGTAAATTAAAAGCCTTTCTTTTTTGTTTAAACAGAAAAGGGGAAATGGTATAGGAGGCCCTTCTGTCTATGTGTTGCTTTCATTGGTTTAATAAAGAAACTGCCTTGGCCTTTTGATAGGCCAGAATTTAGATAGGTGGAGTAGACCGAACTAAATGCTGGTAAGAAGGGCAGTGTGGCAGATGCCATGAATCTCCTGCCTGAGATAGACATAGGTTAGAATCTTGCTGGTAAACCGCAATTGCACAGTGATACACATATTTAGTAGAAATGGGTTAACCAAGATGTGAGAGTTAGCCAATAACAGGCTAGAGCTAATGGGCCAGGCAGTGATTTAATTAACACAATTTCTGTATGATTATTTCAGGTGCAAGCTGGTGAGCGGCCAGGACAGAACAAAAGGACCTGCTCCTCCTGTAACAAAATGTGTTTGATCTGGATCAGTTTCTGCAGAGGTCCCTGGCTTGTGGTTGGTCCTGTAAAGGAGTCTGGCTCCAGTGTACTCCTTTGAGGTTCCCAGGCTTGGATGCACCCAGACCTGCAGAGGACCTGGCTCAGGCTTACCGTCCCTGATGTCCCAGACTCAGGCTCGGACCTGCAGAGGTTTCTTGTTCCTGCCTATTCCCTTTGAGTTCCCAGATCAACTCCAGACTCACAAAGGCCCTGCTCAGGCCTGCTTTCTCTGAGGTCCCAGACTCATGCCTGAACCTGCAGAGATCTCTGGTTCCTGCCTACTCCCTCAGAGGTCCCAAATTCACACCCAGACCTGCAGAGGTCCTGGCTCAAGTCTAGTTCCTTGGAAGTCCTAGACCCATGCCCAGAACCACAGGGGTCCTGGCTTAGGTCTACTCCCTTGAAGGTTTCAGATTTATGTCCGGACCTTCTGCAGTCTCTGGCTTTGGCTCACTCTCTTAGCAGTTGCTCCACTGTATCTGTTCTGGTGGAGTGGACTGTCTCAGGTCTGCACTGGCCATGTTTTCTGGCTTAGTCCTGGTCTGCAAATGTCCTGAAATGTTTTATAAATCTATAAAACTTAACTAACATGACTACAAGCTTGGCTATTATAAATGATTATCTATTAACCTGTATTTCTTAATTATATGTTACATTTTTAAATGAGCTTTACAAACACAATACCTTAATCAAGAACAGAAATATGCACATAACAAAATTGACCTTAAATTGATATAAACCAAGATCCATACCAAAACAATAGTATATTGCTTAGTTTTTCTTTATAGTATATTCTCCTTTAAATCTAAACAGAATTTATAAACAACCATTTAGGGAATTTGTGTATAGTTCTCTTCAAACTGCTTTCTGCTTTTTGTTAGGTGAAGTATTTTGGGGAGTGTTTGCAGCGACCTTTCAGGGGGTCTTGGTCCATCAAACCACATTAGGCTGGAATGAATCCATAGGTTCTCATCCTTTGTGGAAACAAGAAAACCTCTTTTCCAAAGCAACATATCCTTAGATTCAAAATTTGAAGTTAAGAAACCTTTAAAACATATAGGTTGCTTCAGCTTAGCAGCCCATACAATGAAATGACTCTCTGTACTTAGCTCCTTTATTGTCAAATAATTTTTAAAAACCCACAATAATATACATAATTCAGACTCTCTATGTGTATTCTGTCTTTATGTGGCTTATTTTTCTTACTGTATTACTTTTTCTAGAAATTTAATATTTATTTTATTATATTTACTCCTTTAATCTATGACTGACTGTACTCTTTTATATTACATTTATTGTCTCATTACACTTTTCTTTTCTCTCCCAACTGTATGCACATTTTTTAAACACGCTGTATCTCATTTAGAGGTCTTTTATGTTTGAATCTGTCCTATTGTGTATCTGAAATCCCTTTTTGTCCAGGAGTGCTTTTCAAAATGCCAAATACCATTACTATTCTAAGGATGCTTTGCCTTTTGGCTCTCCCCAGTCCAACATGTCAAAGGTCTATTTATTGCCTCTGAAAGCCATTCTCTTCACCCCAGATCTAGGGTCGGGTCACAGCAGGTCTGTGTTGCCATGAAGCAAGTTATAGCACTCTGTTCACAAACCCCATTTAAATGCTCCACAGCTGAACCTCCAGAAAGAGTCAGACTTCATGCCGGCAGCATGGCTCTGCAGCGGTTGGATTAATGAGCACCAATGATAATAGATATTTGAACAAGTTTAATAACAAAACCAGACTCACGAAACCAAGGTTCCAGCGGAGTACCCGGAGGAGACAGGAAGGAAGGGAAGGGAAGCGCAGCCTCTCTGCGCCTAATTTATCAGTAAACATACACCCGAGGGCAGCCCGCCCACAAGGGGAGAGCTTATCCCTACATGGCTCAGGAAGCCACCATGTTTTTTTTGTTTGTTTGTTTGTTTTTATTTTCTTGTCTTTTTTCTTTTTGAAGCCACTGATTCAGGAAGACCTCTCTTAAAAGAGTTGTGGCATGCTGCCAACAAACGGAACAAGAAGCTGTGTAAAACTCTCTCTCTCTCTCTCTGTGTGTGTGTGTGTGTGTGTGTGTGTGTCTAGAATTCTTTTTTAAGCTTTCTCAGGTTTTACAAGAATATAGTCAACCACATTGAGTGCCAATTTGTTGGGGGAGGCTGCTCATTTGTTCCCAGCCACATAGAACCAAAACACCAAAACAGTCACTCAAAAACTCTATTATTTGAAATTACTTCTTAGTCAATCACTTAAGCATATTGCTAGTTAGTGCTCATATCTTTGGTTATCCCATTTCAACTAATCTGTGTATCGTCAATTGGATGTGGCCTACTGGGTAAAGTTCCATCTGGCATCTGTCTCCAGCAGGGCTACATGGCTGATGTAGGATTTCCTTCTGTATGTTGGGATTACCATTAATGAATAAAGAACTGCTTTGAGTCCATAGCAGAGCAGGGCAGGCAGGGCAGAGCTTAGCAGGGAGGCCTGGACTGAATGCTGGGAGAGAGAAGGGTGGAGTCAGAGGGAAGCCATGTAGCTCCACCAGAGATAGATGCCAGAACTTTTCCCAGTAAGCCACAGCCTTGTGGCAATACACAGATTAATAGAAATGGGTTAAATTAATATGTAAGAGTTAGCCAATAAGAAGCTATTGCTAATGGGCCAAGTAGTGTTTTAATAAATACAGTTTCTGTGTGATTTTTTTGAGGCAGGCAGCCAAGAACCATCAAGCAGCCTCTTCCAACACATCACTTCTTCTTGACTGTGCCTTCTTTCTCCCAGCATTCAGTTTAGTTTTCCACACCTAGCTCTACTCTTCCCTATCACAGACAAAGGCAGCTTCTTTATTCACTAACCAATAAAAGCAACACATATACAGAAGAACCTCCCATACCACAAGTCCAAGTGAATCAAAGACCTCAATATAATTTGAGATACACTGAACCTGATAAATGAGAAAATGGGGAATAGGCTTGAATGCATTGGCAGAGAAGATACCTTTTTGAACTAAACACCAATAGCACAGGCACTAAGACAGATAATTGATAAATAGGACTTTAGGATATTGAAATGTTTCTGTAAGGTAAAAGATAACATCAATAGGACAAAATGATAGTCTGCAGAAATGGGAAAAGAACTTCATCAACCCTACATCTGACAAAAAGCTGATTATCAAAATATATAAAAAAAATTAAGAAACTAGGTATAAACAAACCAAATAATCCACTTAAAAATGGGTTATAGATCTAAGGAGAGAATTCTCCACAGAGAAATTCTTAAATGTTCAACATCTTTAGCCATCAGAGGAATGCAAAAGAAATGACTCTGAGATTCCATCTTACATCTGTCAGAAAGGCTAAGATTAAAAACACAAGTGACCACCTATGCTGGAGAGGATGTAGAATAAGGGGAAGACTCTTCCACTGCTGGTGGGAGTGCAAAGCTGTACAGCCACTTTGAAAGTCAGTGTGGTGGTTTCTCAGAAAACTGGGAATCAATTTACCACAAGATCCAGTTATACAGCTCTTGGGCATATGCCCAAAAATTGCTCTATCATACCACAAGGACACTTTCTCAACTATATTCATAGCAACTTTATTTATATTAGCCAGAGCTTGGAATAAACATAAACGTCACTCAAAGAAAAAGTAAAAAAAAAAAAATATGGTACATTTATACAATGAAGTATTACTCAACAGTTACATCAAAGGACACCAGGAAATTTGAAAGTATATGGACAGAACTAGAAAAAAAATACCCTGAGTGAGGTAACCCAGAGTGAGAAAGGCAAACATGATACTGACTCTAGAAGGGTTCCCAGGTGTCCAAGAAGATGTCCCTAGCTAGTTCCTTGGGCAGCTGATGAGAGGGAGCCTGAAATGGCCCTATCCTATTGCCATACTGATATCTTGCATATCACCACAGAATCTTCACCTGGCGATGGATGGAGATAGAGACAGAGACCCACATTGGAGCACTGGACTGAGCTCCCAAGGTCCAAATGAGGAGCAGAAGGAGGGAGAATGTGAGCAAGGAAGTCAGGACTGCAAGGGTGCGCCCACCCACTGAGACTTTGGGGCTGATCTAATGGTAGCTCACCAAGGCCAACTAAACTGGGACTGATGGAGCATGTGATCAAACCGGACTCTCTGAATGTGGCAGACAATGAGTGCTTACTGAGAAACCAAGGACAATGGCACTGGGTTTTGATCCTACTGCATGTACTGGCTTTGTGGGAGCCTAGTCTGTTTGGATGCTCACCTTTCTAGACCTGAATGGAGGGGGAAGGACCTTGGACTTCCCACAAGGCAGGGAACCCTGACTGCTCTTTGGACTGGAGAGAGAGGGGGAGGGGAAGTGGAGGATGGGGGAGGGAAATGGGAGGCTGGGTGGAGGTGGAAATTTTTAATAATAATAATAATAATAATAATAAGGCAAACATCATATGTGTTCACCCATACATGGATGTTAGCTGTAAAAGATAACCATGCAGAATCCACAGCCTCAGAGAGGCCAGGTAACAAGGAAAGTTTATTCCAGGACACCCAGATTTTTCTGGGAAAAAGAAATAGAAAAAATTTTGTGAGTAGCCTTGAGAGCATGTTGGGATGGAAATTTGAAAGATCATGTTGGGGGTTGTGGAAGGGGAGAGTACTGAAAAAGACTAATAGAAAGAGGGGTACATTTTGGGGTCAGGTAAATCCTGGTGCAAGATAATCTCCCAGGAATCTACAAGGAAGACCACAGCTTATACTCGTAGCATTATCAGATATGTAGCCTGAACTGACCATCTCCTATCACCAGTTGGTGCATAACCCAATTGTCATCAGAGAGGCTTCAGCAACTGATGGAAACAGATACAAACCTGCAGTCAAAATTCAGGGAATTCTGAAGGAGAAAGGATTGTATGAGCTGGAAGGGTCACAGGCACCATAAGAAAATTCACAGAATCAATTAACCTGGGTTCATAGCAGTTCAACAGAGACTGCACTGACAACCAGGGAGCCTGCATTGACCTGGCCAAGGCACTTAGCATATATATTATGGTTGTGTAAACATGGTTCTCTGTGGGAATCCTAACAGTGGGAACAGGAGCTGTCTGACTCCTTCACAGGTCTTTGGAACTCTAATCCTCATCCTACTGGTTTGTTGCGTGGTCTAACCTTAATACATGCAGAGTTGCTTAGTCTTACTAAAACTTGATAAGTCATGCTTTGTTGGTGCTCATGGGAGACCAGTCCTTTCCTAAACAGAAATGGAACAGACAGGGTTGTAGGAGAGAAACTGGAAAGAGAGGGGGGAAATGACTCTGTGGCCTGGATGTAAAATAAATAAATAAATAAATTTATTTTTAAAAAAGAATTGTAGTTTAAATATATATTATTAGAGTGTCTCTTTGGGACTGTCTTTTCAAATCTCCTTATGGGAACATTTTTGTGTGTACACGTGTGAGCGTTTGCAAGAGGGATAGTGTTCATGGTATATGTTTATATTCATCTCACTTGACTAACAGAATACTTCTCCTACAGTTTCACCTGAGCATTTTGGATGACACTGGCAAGGAAAACTGCTTAAAAACAAACTTTTTAGTAACTGAAGTTTATTAGATGCATCAGCTTTTATTGTTTTTCTTGAAAATACAGAAGACATACAATTAATAGACAGTAATTGTTCTGCCTAATTAAACCAACAACAAAATTGATGAGATATACTTCATGATAAAATTATATTGGTGGCCTCATAATACCATCATCTTCCAATGTTTTATGTGTGTGTGTGTGTGTATAAAGCCATTCACTTTTTTTTCTTTTTTTATTGAAAAAAATTTCTGCCTCCTCCCTGCCCCCATTTCCCTCCCCCTCCTCCCACTCCCCTCCCCCTTCTCCCACTCCTCTCCTCCTCCTTCCACTCCTCTCCCCC
>NW_026067904.1:12860306-12870956 GCF_014885135.2 Alexandromys fortis
TTGTCTTAGTGACAGTGTCCTTTGCTTTGCAGAAGCTTCTCAGTTTCAGTAGGTCCCATTTGTTCAATGTTGCCCTTAATGTCTGTGCTGCTGGGGTTATACCTAGGAAGCGATCGCCTGTGCCCATCTGTTGTAGGGTACTTCCCACTTTCTCTTCTATCCGGTTCAGTGTGTTCAGATTGATATTGAGGTCTTTGATCCATTTGGACTTGAGTTTTGTGCATGGTGATAGATATGGGTCTATTTTCATTCTTCTACAGGTTGACATCCAGTTGTGCCAGCACCATTTATTGAAGATGCTTTCTTTCTTCCATTGTATACTTTTAGCTCCTTTATTGAAAATGAGGTGTTCATTGGTTTGTGGGTTAAAATCCGGGTCTTCTATACGATTCCATTGGTCAACTTCTCTGTTTTTATGCCGAGAAGCATCACCTTTCACAATAGCCACAAACAGCATACAAAATATCTTGGGGTAACTCTAACCAAAGAAGTGAAAGATCTATTTGACAAGAACTTTAAGGCATTGAAGAAAGAAATTGAAGAGGATACCAGAAAATGGAAGGATCTCCGTTGCTCTTGGATTGGAAGGATCAACATAGTAAAAATGGCAATCCTACCAAATTCAATTTTTATATTCAATGCAATCCTCATCAAGATCCCATCAAAATTCTTCACAGATCTTGAGAGGACAATAATCAACTTTATAAGGAAAAACAAAAAGCCCAGGATAGCTGATGTGGGAGTGATTTCTTATTAATAAAGATACTGCCTAGGCCCCTTGATAGGCCAACCCTTAGGTGGGTGGAATAAACAGAACAGAATTCTGGGAGAAAGAAGCTTAGTTGAGGAGTCGCCATGGTTCTCCCACTCCAGACAGACACAGGTTAAGATCTTTCCTGCTAAGCGCACCTCGTGGTGCTACATAGATTATTAGAAATGGGTTAAGAGGCTGAAACTAATGGGCCAGGCAGTGTTTAAAAGAATACAGTTTCTGTGTAATTATTTCGGGGCATAAGCTAGCCATGAGGGCGGCCTGGTGCTGGGGTCGCAGCCTCGCTGCTCCTAACACTACAGATAGCCAAAACAATCTTATACAATAAAGGAACTTCTGGAGGCATTACCATCCCTGACTTCAAACTCTATTACAGAGCTACAGTAATGAAAGCCATTCACTTTTAAGTGAAGGAGAAATAAAACACAATGTGCAAACTGTCTACAAAGGCTTCTGTTCAGACCAAAGACTAAGATCTTGCAACTTAAGACAAGGATGCTGAGCAAGAGACTTTGTTTTAGTACGAAATATAGATTCTTCTCTTTCTCCAGGACTGGATAGCAGGCCACCCAGGCGGCAGCCTGCCAAGTGGCCATTATGAAGGCTGCAGAGACTAACTGGGATGTGAGGAAATCAGTAAAGCTGTCACTTTATCTGTTCTATTTTTTCTTATCCAGTTCAGTTATGAGTAAAAAGCTGTTTCTTACAATTTCTTAAATTTAACTCCTTATGTGAGTTCAAAATGCCAAAGCCTATGTTTCTTGTAGCTAAAATTTTTCTCTGAGAAAATACTCTTTCTCCAGCTGTGAACCTGATTGACATTTTTAAAACTCCCTAGGGAACGTCTGCTGGCAGCTAAACTTACAGCTACAGGAAGGAGAGTGATATGGTATGGTATGTGTTCTATGTACCGAACTGCCTTTATTTCTATTTGAAACAGAGTGGTACAAATGCTACCAAAGAGCAGTTAGTTGGTGGAATTAGCCAAAATATTAGAATTCTATCAATGTTTAAATTTTAAAATTCAATTATTTAGAAATAATGGGATATTGTAACGCATTAACATTCCAGTAGGGACGCCCTAGCATTGAGTATTCAATGTCTCTGGTGTTTTTTTTCAAGAAGTCATTTGCAACTGTATCATTGATAATCTACTTACTGTGGTATTAATTACACTAGAATATCTGTGTACATGAATTTGAAATATCTGTATAATAAGAATAGGAGGGAAGATAAAAGGGGTAAAAAGACAAACTCCTTACTCTTATTTTTTTAAAATGTAGTGTGTGTGTGTGTGTGTGCATGTATGCACACATGTGTGTATTGTATTCATATACACTTGCAGATCAAGGGACCCTCACCCTCAGGTGTCATCCTTGGGAATGCTATTCATCTGTTTTAAGCCAGCATCTTTCACTGGGCTGGAGTTCATCGATTAAGCTACCAGAGAGCACCCAACACTGTGCCTCCCCAGCACTGGGACAAAGTGCACCACTGTACTAGGCATCATTATGTAGGTGCTGGTGATTGAATTCAAATATTCATGCTTGAAAGGCAAGTATTTTGTGGAATAAACCATCTCCCTAGCCACCCCATTTGTGTGTGTTTGTGTGTGTGCACACATGTGCAAGTGTGTGTGCAAGTGTGTGTACATATGCATGCACATGCTTTTGAATAACTGTTAATTAAGGTCAGAAGACAACTTTGCATTCTTTCCTTCCACCTTCCTGGGGGTTCTGGAGATTAACCTCACATTATCAGGCTGCAACAGCAAGTACTTTTACCTGCGAAGCAGATTTGCCAGCCCTCTACTCCTAGTTTTTCATTGGTTTAATTTTAAGAAATTATTGTTAATGATTTTTAAAGTTGTCTTTGCACTGGATTCCTATGCATTTTCCTTGAATTCTGCTGTGGTCATATGCTGAGGCTAATGCTGTTTTTTTATTGCCTCACTCTACTTGGGTAATTAGCAAGTTAAGTAACTAGTCTTACTGATACTCCCTCAGTTTTATATTGCAGTTCAACAATCTACAGCTTCATGCTTCTTAGATCAACTATCTTCTACTCAAGGATCAGTTCATGTTTGTCCTTTTAGAATAAGTGTGCTCTTATTCTAGTTCATATCATGACTGTCTTGCTCATTTTGGAATATGCTTCTGTTTGTTCTGTTAGACCAGTACACGTTTCTTATTTCCTCTCTCTATAGGACTGTTCTGAAACATGTAGATTCTTTTCTCTGCAATTGAGATATTTTCCCTTAAAATATGTTGTTCTTTCATTCATTGAAAACTATACCTCCTGGAAATATCAGCTATCCTGTCAGGCAGTGTATAGAAGAGTTCACATATCAGTCAGACTCCAGAGCCCTGCTCTGAGATAGAATTAACATCTATAATTTTAAGGCTCAGATCATAGACAGATCGCAATTATTCCTTTAAAAAGTCTTGCTTGTTAGATTTTCAAAATGGTGTCTTTTTAGTAAAACCTGAATTTAAAAGGGTAATTGCCCCTGTTGTTTTAGCTAAATGCAGAAGATATGATGAAATCTCATGATGACACTGTTGATTGGTCTCGTCATCATTCAGGTCTATGCTTTTTGTGTCTGGCGTGTTTCCCTGTGTGTAATTGTGTGCACACGGGCTGAGGGCTTGTGTCTGTCATCATTTTCAGCTGTGACTGTAACAACACTTTTAATTCTCTTGTTTTAAAGCCTCCTGTGTCACAGATTATAATGCAGTTCTTCAATCACCTTGTCACTTACACAATAACTCTGAGGTGTTCATCATCTATTGAAGCATGTCTTTGGTTTATGTTTAATTATTGGCATACATGGGTCAACAGTAATTTGCATTATATGGTGCAGATCTCTTTGTGTTCGTTATTCAGCCCCTGCTTGTCTGTATTGAATTAAGAGGTGTTTACTATTATCTCGTTTTTTCTCTATTTCATTGGAGAAGGTAAATATCCCTTAACTAGTCCTTTTGTGTTTAGAGATCTTGAGAGAAAAGATGTGTGATTCAGCCTATCCAACACAATTATGGATTTTATTACTTCTCTGATACCAGATCCTAGCATACTTGGACTATGTGTCTTCATCTCTCATTTTACCTGCTATTATTGTATGTGTTAATTTTGCATGAATTTTAGTGTTACATATATAGTCTATAATCTCCTATTTAATTATCTTTATTGTACCCTGGCTTTCAAAGGACCTGTTTGGAATCATTTATTTTCTTTCAGAACTTTCTTATTTGAGGTATCTTTCCTCTAGTCTTGGAAGGACTGCTTGGAGATGTTTTATATAGTTATAAAATTATTCTTGATATTTTAAAAGAACCAACTTTGGTTTCATTGATTTTTTCTATTGATTTCTTGCTTTCAATTTCACTGATTTCTGCTAAAATGTTCCTCTTAGTAAGCTTGCTTTTAGCTTAAAATGCCTGTCACAGCTTAAGGTGAATTTCTTTTTCTAATACTCAAAGTTGGAAACTTTGGTTACTTAGTATAGACAATTTCTTTTTCCTTTGTATGCACTCAATAATATATATTTCTATTATTATTGATTTTTATAAATTTTTATGTTTTTTTTTATTTTAAATTAGTTCAAAATCATTTTAAATTTCTCTTGAGACCTCCTTGACTCACTTATAAATAAAAGTTTTTATTTAATCTCAAATGTAATTTTCCTAGAGTTTTTTTTTTTGTGTGTGTGGAGGGGGAATTCATATCTAGCTAGATTTCACTATAATGTAAGAACATAGTACCTATGATTTATACTTTAATAAAATTGTTAGGAAATCTCTATGACTCCAAATTTGATCTTTGTGAATATTCCATGTTCTCCTATTATTTCAGTTTTCTCTAAATGTCAATTAGATCAAGTGTGCTGATGCAATTCATCTCCATGCTAACTTATGGTCTTGCTGCTGAGGTCACTGTTAGGGCACTGCAGATGTTTTCAGCACGGACAGTGGCTTTGTCTCTTTGTCTTGGTCTATCAATTTTGGTAAGCTGTTCGTATGTGAAGATACAGTAATGCTTCTTAGATATTTCTGAAAATTAACCCTTTTCATTAGTTGAGGGATATTTTTCTTTTTAGAATTTAATCAATGTACAATTATATCCCTTTCCCCTTTTCTTCTCTAGCCTCTAATCCTTCCATGTCCACTCCCCACTGCCTTTCAAGTTCATGGCTTCTTTTCCTCTAATTATTGGTATGTATATATAATTGGACATGTGTGCATTTATGAAGATATAAATTCAAACTGCTGAATCCACTTATTTTTTTATATATACGTTTTAGGAGCTTCTTGATATTGGGTAGCCAGTTAGGGGGCTTATTCTAATCTAATGCTTCTTCTCTCAATAGGCATTAGTTGCCTATATTGATCCATCCAGTGGTGGCATTCCATGAGATTGATTTCCTCCTTCCACAATGGCATTGTCGTTGTGCAGGTCTTTTTTAGGCAACCATGTTGTTGAGATTTCAGGGGTAAAGCTTTGCTGTCACATCTAGAAGGCACAGTCTTGCAGCAAACTTCCTCGCTCTCTGGCTCTTCCATTCTTTTTTTTTTTTTTTTTTTTTTTTTTTGTCAGTATACAATGCCATTCCTTAAACATAATAATTTTCTTTGTCCTGAAGTGTGATTCTTCTCTAGTGAGGATAATGATTCAAGTTTTATTTTGTCTTGTTTGGTTTGTCTCTCTATCCTTATCCTCTTACCTGTTTCTCTCATTGTATTAAGACAAGTTTTTATAGAGTACCCTTTATAGAGTACCGTATAGGAACACCATGCAGTAAGTGTCTATACCCTTCACTCCCATTCTGACAATCTTAGTCTTTTGATGCTAAGACTTAGAGCACTCACATTTTGTAACATGAGGTCCAGCTTGTGGGGGTTTCTGTCCTGCCCAGTTCCCCTAGCTCTTTAGCTCCAGAGAAAATCATACAGAGATCTCCATAAATTATAAAACTGATTGACCTATTAGCTCAGGCTACTTATTCGTTCTTATAACTTATATCAACCCACTATTTTTATCCATACATGGCTCAGTTCCTTTCACAGCAGGGTAGGTCACATCCTGTTTTTTTGGTGGTCTGGGCAGGAGTGCGGAGGAATGGGCTTCCACCTTCCCAGCATTCTCTTGTTCTCATCACCCTGCCTCTACTTCCTGTCTGGTTGAACCACCTATACTTCCTGCCTGGTCAATCAGAGTTTATTTAAAACATGATTGACAGAATATAGATAATTTTCCCACACCACTTACCCCTCTTTAAAAAACAAACGAATAAACAAATAAACAAAAAAAAAAAAAACAAAAGAAAATATCCATAGTCCATTTTTTGGGCTACTTCCGGCTGGTTGGGGGCACTTATACTCTTATGGGGACCTAAAGAAAATTTAGAGTTATGATCAAGTCCTGACTGGAGTATCCTGTGAGGCTTGATCATCTCAGGCAGCATCTTGAATCTGTTCTGGATGTAGAACTCAGACATCTGGGCCATTTGTTCCTACTGGAGATTTCTCAGGTGGTCTTCCTTGAGCAAACCTGAGGTTTCTTAACTCAGAATGAATTCATAGCCTCTCATTTCCTGTGGAAAAAAAGCAAAATCTCTTCTCTGAAGTAGCATATCTTTTGAAGTCAAGGTATTTTCAAAATATCTATCTTGGATTAATTCAGCAACATTTATAAAGAAATATCTTTTAGCAGCTGTTGGTCCTTCCTCAGCATTCAAGCAATTCAAAGCATAATAGCATATAGTATCAAGATTCTTTGTGTATTTTCCATCTTTATGTGGATTTATTTTAACCTCTATTTCTTTTATTTTTACTTTTAACTTTTGGCTTTTTGAGACAGGTTCTCTGTGTATCTTTGTCCTGGAACTCCCTCTGTAGACCAGGCTATCCTTGAACTCACAGAGATCTGTCGTCTCTGCCTCCCCCAGTGCTGGGATTAAAGGTGTCTGCCACCACACCTTGAATTTACAGAAGTTTTTCTGCCTCTGCCACCCAAGATGTGGGATTAAAGGCGTGTGCTATCACACTTTGAACTCACAGAAATCTGTCTGCCTCTCCCTCCCAGGCATCGGGATTAAAGGTGTGTACTACCACACCCAACTACTCTCTTTTTTTTTTTTAAGGACCTTAACTTTTAGCCTGAATATATTTTTAACACATAGTAAACCATTTAGAGTTTTTCTTCATCTTTGAATCTATCTTTACTGTATCTCTCTCTCTCTTTTTCTGACCACATGAGCCTTTAATTTACTAAGCAATATGGGTAGGATTAAAGCCATGCCTTTGACTGCTGGATCCAGCCCATTCCTTAGTTTTCCAGCCTCATGGCAGAGGTACCACAGGAGCCATTTTTATTGCCACAACTCTGTGGTGGTTCAAGGTCCCTGCCAGCCAGAAAACTGCAGTAGTGTGCTCAGAAACCACTCTCAAACTCTGTAGTCAGACCACCTGCTTGAAAGAGTCAGAGTTTGTCCTGGCAGGATGGCCAGCGTTTTAAAATGGTGCAGATTTTTTTCCTGCTATGGCTGAAAACTGAAAAGCATGTGGTCAGCTTTTCATCGACACTATGTAAGTATTTTGTGGCAGGACCTCTTAGGAGAGCTGCAAGATTTTGCAGCTAAAGCTGAGTGAGGAAGCCTCTCTTAAATGAGAGCGCTTGTTTGCCTCTAGCAAGCAGAGCAGACCCAAGAAATTGCTGGTACCAAAAAAAAATATGCTTTACTCTATTTTTTCCCAAGCTTTCTCAGACTTTCTGTGGATGCAGTTATCCACGTGGGTGCCCTGTAGTAGGGAGAAGTGGGCCATGTCCCACTGCCTGGCTAGCTTAGCCCTGAAATAATTACACAGAAACTGTAACTGTCTGGCCCATTAGTTCTACCTCTTATTGGCTAACTCTCACATCTTGATTAACCCATTTCTATTAATCTGTGTTCACCACGAGGTCATGGCTTACCAGCATGAGTCTAACCAGCATCCATCTTGGGCAGAAGAACATGGTGTCTGCCACACGTCCCTTCTTCCCAGCATTCTGTTTTGTCTTCCTGCCTATCTAAGTTTTACCCTATCAAAAGGCCAAAGCAGTTTTCTTTATTCAACCAATGAAAGCAACACATAGAAAGAAGACCCTCCTACACCAACATTTAAAGTCATTAAGGCATAATTAATTCTATGATAAGCAATTGTTTTTCTCACCATATCCTTTCATGATCTTCTTTCTCTAGCTTTAATTGAGTATATGATATACTATACTATTTTAGGATTTATTTTTAATTTTTTTAATTACATGTATGTGCATGTGTATGTGTGTCTGTCAGTTGGTGTGTGTGTCTATAAGGGGACATGATGGAGGAGGGTCATATGTCTATTGGTTAATAAAGAAACTGCCTTGGCCCTTTTGATAGGACAGCAGCTTAGATAGGCAGAGTAGACAGAACAGAATGCTGGGAGAAAGAAGCCGAGTCAGTCAGGTCAGTAGCCATGATTCTCCCACCAGACACAGACACAGGTTAAGATCTTTCCTGGTAAGCCACACCTCGTGGTGCTACAAAGATTACTAGAAATGGGCTAATTAAGATGTGAGAATTAGCCAGTAAGAGGCTAGAGCTAATGGGCCAGGCAGTGTTTAAAAGCATACAGTTTCCATGTAATTATTTTGGGTAAAGCTAGCTGGGTGGCAGGCCGCAGCCGGCCGCCGCTCCTATTACTACAGGGACATGTGCATATTTGTTCCAGAGGCATTTTGAAGCTGGAGTAACAGGTGATTATGTATCATCCAATGTGGGTTCTGGGGATTTAACTTCAACAAGAACTGTTTGCACTTTTACCTACTGAGCTGTCTCTCCAGTTAGATGCTGTTTTCTCTTCTGTCAGTCTATTAATAGTCGGTATTCAGTACTTGCTGTAGTTGAAGAAAACAGTCTATCTTGTGGTCTTATTTTTTCAATTTGTTTAATAGTTTCCTTCAAATTCTTTCTTAAACTATACCTATAAAAACTTAAGCTTTGGTGTTGATCATGTTTCATCTCTTCTCTCCAATCTTTTGTGGTGGCTCACTATTAGTTGCTAGGGTCTTATTTCCACTGATGTGGGATGCTCTGCCTATAGAATCACCTTCCCAGATAGTGCAAATCCCCATAAAACAAGCAGTGAGTCATGGGTCCAGTGTTCTTGGTGTGTGCACTAGAGTCTCTCTGTCGAAATGTTGCTAATTTCCTAGGATTGTGTGCAGGGTAGTTTTGGATTTTTGTTTTAGTTTGCATGCTTTTCACCTCATGGATCTTTAAAAGCCAGGAAATGTGTTATGAGTTTAAAGCTCTACCAATCTCCATTTTTGGTATTTCAGATAATTTGGTGACTTAAAGTGTTGCCATTTTCCTGATTTCTTAGAGACACTGTCATCTTCTTTGTATCAAGTCAATGGTGGAGGAAAATGAAATGCTATCTCCTGTGCTGACTTGGGTGTTTCCTGGCCTGCCTATTATCTGCAACCAATGCCTTCACACACTTGTAATTTTAAAGACACCCCTTTTCTCACTCCAGAGAAGTTTTGTACATTTCTTCTCTCCTTAACATCTTCCCCTTGTTGATTCTCTGGGGCTGCAGGTGAAGGAGGCTCAGAATTACTACATGATTTTATAATTGCATTAGGAGACCAATCTAAAGGATACTTATATTAGCCTATTTTATAGCAGTTTTATTGGACTAAAGATTTACCCATATGACTATCAATTGAATCTCATTACCCAGCAGCAAAATGACTATTTTAAAAGGTACTTGTGGTGGAAGTTGGAAAATCAAATAAATGCTAACTCATAAAAAGATATCATCCTAATTGCTTTTTGATCAGTGTGCTAATTTTTCTTCTCATATTTGGTTCTTATTTATTTTTAGAAAAAGTACCTTATCCTCAAAGATGTATTTTAGAGTTACAGCATACAATGAAACAAACAAACACATTTCTCAGTGTTTTCAAGTTCCTTTGGTGTTACTCTGAGATTCAGGGAAAAATAAATCAGCATTTTCAGAAATACTCAGAACATACTTCTTTTTTTTTGTTTGTTTGTTTGTTTTTCGAGACAGGGTTTCTCTGTGATTTTGGAGCCTGTCCTGGAACTAGCTCTTGTAGACCAGGCTGGTCTCGAACTCACAGAGACCCACCTGCCTCTGCCTCCCAAGTGCTGGGATTAAAGGCGTGCGCCACCACCTAAACATACTTCTAATAACCATCATACTATTATTTGGACATCTACACTCATTCTTAAAGAAAGAAATGTACTTCTTTTAAAAGTGTTGAGAAAGAACTACAACCAACAAAAATATTCATTTTGAACAATTTATTTTAAAAAAATCACATTTCCCAGGAAGGTTCATGGACTCATGAGTAGACACTCCCCCTTTAGGGACTTATTTTCAAAGGACTTACACCAATTACAAAACATATGTAAACTCATTAATAAAGACTTTGTCTTCTTTTTCCATTTCCATTTCTTGTTTTCCTTTCTAACCATCACACCCATGAGAATATGTATTTACATATGTACACCTGCATATGAGGGAGAGCACATGTGTTTTCCTTTCTGAGAAAGTCAATCTATTTTCCTGCAAATTTTCTGCATTCATGTTCTTTTATTTAGAGCTGAATAGTATTCTGTTTCACATATGTACCAGAATGTCATTGTCCATCCATCTGTTGATGAATACTTACATTGGTTCCATTTCCTTGCTATATTGAATAGAGCATCAATCAATAAATGGGGTAGGTGGGAAGTACCATATGGCCAGTCCCCTGCTTTCAATGATTTTAAATTTCAGGAAGTAGGACCATAAATTTGCAAATATTTTTGGAGACTCTGACTCAAA
>NW_026067904.1:12871259-12993301 GCF_014885135.2 Alexandromys fortis
TATATATTTCTTTGTTTGCATTTGTACAACCAGGTGGTATACAGTAAATGTACTTTAAATTTCTGAGTTCAGGGCTAAAATTTTACTAGTAGTTTTCACTGTCACTTGTATATAATTTATCAACAAGTTTTGTTTTCCTTAACTTATATTCTTGGTGTGTGTGTGTATGTGTGTGTGTGTGTGATGTCTGGGGAATGCATTTCTTTAGAACCTCACTCTTTTTGTAACACCTAAAACAACAATAAATATTAAATTGCTTTATCTTGTCCCAGACACCTGATTTACACAGTGTTTTGCTATCAGGGTCCCTAATTTTACCTTTTATAAGGAAGAAACCACATCCTGCAGTAATTCTGTTGGGGGTTTTGCCATCTGTTTAAAAGAGGATAGAAAAACAACCTAAAAATAGTTCATCTCTCTTGGGACTATCTCTGCTGATTTGTCTAAAGTCATCACAATTAGCTGTTGCTTTGTCTGCCTTTGTACAACAACTAGTCCCTGGATCACAGCAGATACCTAGTATATGTATCCTGAATCTCTGAATTTTGGGTTAAAATTATAGGGGTAATTTTTACTTTTACCCTTACATATAATTTAGCTACATGCTATAGTTTCCTTGAAGTATCATCTTGTTGAATGTTGAATTTCCAATAAGCCCCAAGTAGTCAAATTACTCAAAAATTCTGTGTTAAAAAATCTGCTGGGTTATTTCCTTTGTGGTGTGTGCAGTTTTGGCTCTGAATCCATATTCTATTAGAACGGTAGGGGATTCCCATCTTATCACATTGCTGATTTTACCACATCAGCTATCAGACAGTGAATGCAGCATAGCACTGGGAACGGAAAACAGAGTTGCACAAGAGGAAGTTTAAAGCTGTAAATGATTGCTGACATACAAAAAAAAAATGTATCTCCCCCAAAGACCATGTGTAAGTTCATATGTCTGTGAAAGACATCTGGCTTCAAGATGGCAGGCTATGTCTGTGAAGAAATTGAAAACAGTTCAAATAGAGATTCTGCGTAAGCCCAATTCTGCAACTGTGGTAAAGCATGAAGCAAAAAACCGCCAGGGAAAGAGATTGCAAACCTTCTGTATGTACACAGAGTGAAGAGTGTAACCCGAAAATAATGGATAATTGCAAAGAAAATGAGAGCGTTGTAAATATAAGACATCAAATGAGACATCATAAACAAGTTCAAACAAATTAACAACAGTGATTAATTTGGGCTAAGTACTTAGCTCTTCATATTTAGCTGCCGATATACATTTTATTGACTGCACAGCATAATGCAAACTGATATCGCATCATGGAAATAAAGACAAAAATCATTCCAGTGAATTTTCACAAAGAAAACATTTTAATGCCAGGAACAGAATCCAGGCTACATAATATTAAGAGGACTAAAGAGAGACAGTTCCTTTTGAGAAAGTGAACACTCAATGTCATAGCCATGCTCCTCACAAAACAACTAAATTTAATGAAAATATGACAAAACATTTGTTCTGAGATTTTAAAAATTCTCTCTGATCAATGGATATGAGGAAAGTAAATATGAGGCCTTACAAATGATAAATTAGCTCAATCACTTTGTGCATGCCTAACATTACATGTATGTAAAATAGATGTTACTTTTAAACTTTCAAGAATGTTCAAAGACAAATGTGTGCAAGGAGGTAGAACAATTTCTGAAACATGAGTCAGTATGCCATGCACATTGTATGTCTTGACCAAAACACAGCATGTTTAAAAGCAGGTGATAACATGAATACCAGATCCCTTACTAAATAACATGGCTACCCAATGACTGGAGAAAAATGAGACCCAACATAATTTAGGGCTGGGTGTTATTGATGTTAAGACATAAGTGATCATTATCTAACTCCACAGTGAAGTCTTTGGAATTGTGTAGAATAAAAAAGAACAAAACTGAACTTGTGTTGGAAAATGCAAAAGAAAATTGAGACTTTTCATCTAATTGTCAGAGAAAAGAGCTGTAATACTATTTCTCCCCAAAGTCACACCAAGAAGAAAAACCGTTTAATAGTGAGAAACAGGCTCTTCAGATTCAATTATGAGCTCAAGCGAGTTCCTCAGCTGACAGAATCTCAGACGGAGGTAACCACTCACAGCAGGGTGTGGAGGGGTCACACAGTATTTGGTAGCAGGGAAGAGGTTCTGAAGATGTCACGAACCACAAGTAATTGAAATTGGAGTGTGATGGCTCTGAGGCATTTTTGGTGTTGTTTGCTGCTGCTGCCTTGTAAGTTTTCGGCGCAGTCTTGGGCTGGCTTACACCATGAGCACTGAGCACTGTGAGTGTGGAAATGACAGGCAGGGCAAATTAATGCCGCCTGAAACACAATGAAGACAATTGCAAGCTGTGAAGTTCAGAGGAGTTTTCTTTGTTTGCTTGCTTAATTTTTGTTTGTTTTTTAAACATACACACAGTTTTCTGCTATCACTGAAGCTCAATGATGTAATTATAGAAAGCAAAGATTTGGTTGATACTATCAAGAAAATGTTTGATGTTAAAATCACTGTTTACATTTCTGGTTTCAATTATATAATAATTTTTGCTGTTGTTGTCTGGTTGGTTTTTTGCCTTGGTATTAGACAGAAATTTCCAAAAATTTCTGAAGTGCCCCTATGTATACTTCTGCAACTTTGTGCTATGCATTTATACAAAGCAGATCTTAGCACTGGTGATTATGAACTAATAATGTCCATAAACTCTAAAAATGTGTTGAAGACATCCTGCGCCCTGAAGCAACAAAAGTTTGATCAAGATTTAATTTTTTTATGTGAAAATAAAATGCAATCTATCAAGTTATGTGAAAATTTGCTTTCATTTAACATGGAAAAATTATGAGTATACCACTAAATTGTTTTGTGAAAAATTCATTTATGATTTATTA
This sequence comes from Alexandromys fortis, assembly GCF_014885135.2. Classification (NCBI taxonomy): domain Eukaryota; kingdom Metazoa; phylum Chordata; class Mammalia; order Rodentia; family Cricetidae; genus Alexandromys; species Alexandromys fortis. Next base: position 12,874,177 of record NW_026067904.1, read on the forward strand.
TCAATAAATATTTGCTTTGTACCTCTTTTTATATACTTATAGACCTGGGATAGAAAACATTTTTAAAGCCCTCTTCTGGCTGGAGGGAGTCCTGGTGTGAGACAGTCTTATGAGGAGCTGATCTGCCTCACAGGAAAGCATGGCAGGAGCGAGAAGTCAAGGAGATACAAATCTAATCCATAGCGTCTCAATCTCCATGTATATGGGTCAATCCAATAATTCTTACATGAGACACATCCCTCACTCTCCACGAGTTCTGCAATGTTGTCAAAGCAAGGGAAATCATTTATTCCTGTGGTGACTGGCTTACAAAGCTCAGGCTGAGCTGAATTCAAACCTGAGGAGAGTAATCTGGAAGTTGGCTGCTTTGATGGCCTCGTCCCAACAGTGACTACATTACACATGTGCGAGGATCGATTGGTGTTTGGCCACGACTGGAGAAACCCATCTGGTTAAATGGAAGAAAGAACAACAGCTAATATGTCTCAGGCAAATCTGAACCATTGGGTCTCATCTTAAATACAAGAAGACTTGCAGTCTCATAGAAAAACACACACAAACAAAAAATTCTGCTTTAATACTCACTGCTCTCGTGTGTGTGTGTGTGTGTGTGTGTGTGTGTGTGTGATATCTGTGATAAAAACAAGCTATCCCTCTACTCTTCAGATATACTTTCCTTTGTTCTTTGAGTGGCCCCTTCAAATCTTGTCTAGGAAGATCAATGCCAACGCATGCTCAGGGAGTTTCTACCAATTCCTGTTTTTTTTTTTTTTTTTTTTTTTTTTTTTTTAGGATGGTTTAAATTTTTTAAATTGTCTCTTATATTTCACAACTATTTTTAAAACTTGCACTCACTGTGTCTTTGTTGTTGTTAACATTTGTTTGGTAGATTCTTTTACATGTGTTCTTTTGAATGTGTGGCCACTAAAGCTTGCTTAGTGGTTAATAAGTTAATGGCTTTATAGTAATCGTATTTGTCAGAATTGGCAGGAATAGCTTAAGGAAGGATGTTTACTTTGGTTTACGGTTTCAAGGATACATCTGCTGTAGTGAATGAAGCCTGGCAGTGGAATGAAACATACAGAGCAGCAGGGTTGGAAGGCCATGGCTTCTTACATCCTGATGGATCAAGGAACTGAGAATGCTGGCCAGAATAGCAAATGGATATCACCTGCAAGGTTCACTTTCATGGACAAAGGATTCAAATACATGACCCGGTTGAGGAGACTACATATTTAACCCACAATTGTTAACAGAAGTATCATTATAAGCCAGAAGTAGCAAGTTCTGCTCAATGCCTCTATGCTACTCAATGGATGCTATTTGAGTATTTAGGTAGACAGTATACCAGTCCATGGTGCTGATACAAAGGATGTGGGACTCCCAAAATGAAATATCTCAGTAAATACCTTATCTGTCAAAATTCAGCCAATTTTCTTGAGTCAGGGGTGTCTGTCTAGGTTCTTGGTAACTCAAACCTTACTTAATTTAAATCCTTCCTCTACTGAAGATTATTATATAGTGAGGCAGAGAAAAGGGGAGCATTTGTAATTCACATACTTTTGGTGAACTTAAATGTAAGACATAAACAGATGTTTAAAACAACATTAAAATGAATAAACAAACTAAAACTTGAGCAAAAATGAGGTATTTCTTCAAGAATGCCATACAGACAGAAGACAAATGAAGCTATCTACATCATTAGTCACTGGATACACAAAAACATAAGCAATGAGACTATCAGAAGATCCAAATAAAAACTGCAGTAATATGAAATGTCAATGAGGACATTAAGCAGTAAATTTGTCATACATTTGTAGCAAAAATATAAAATATTAATGTAAAATGTACAGATACTCTTTAAAAGAGTCTGGCATTTTATCAGATATGTTGATGGATTAGGAAACATGCTTTTTATTTCTTATATTAGAGGTAAATGCTTATTTTTCTGTAATAACTCATGCATGTATGTCCTTAGAGCCTTTATTTTAGTAGCTCCGAACTAGAAAATATCCATATGCCACTCACTGAATAAATGATTAATGAAACACACCAAACTCACACGGTCTTGATTAAAATGGTCCGCATGACGTAAATGTACAATAACTTCAAGAACCCAAAGGAAATCATGTTGAGTAAGAAAACACTATTTTAAACAATATATGATTTTATTGATCCCATCCTTGTGAAATAACATAATTACTGAGAGACTGAAGGATTATTGACATTCAGGGTTTAAGGAGGGGTAGAAATCAATGGTGTTATGAGTGATAGAACAGAGGAGCTGTATGGTGCAATAAAGTGTCTTAATTGCAGAGATACTTGCCTAAAGCTACATATATTATAATTACAAAGCTGTCCCCTTCCTGACCCAATTGTGCTTTTTCCATGCGTAAAATCTGAATAAATTCCCTAGGTTACACACATGATGGTGAAAACTTCAAATCCATCAGTAGCCATGTAAATCAGTGTGCTAACAGGACACTGTATGACAACTTTGGGAGGACTGTCAGTTACCTAATAGAAGCTGTGACCACAATCCAGACAGAATTTACTACAAGCAATGGCTCTAATCCCACATTCTGAGGTTTGGTGGCTAAGGAAATGTCCAAAAAGTACTGTGGCCCGTGACTTTGAACAACTGTTGTTTCTGTACTACTTGTGCATTCCATTTTTCTGCCTTTATGAAGACATGAAAGCTGGGTTTGTAGTGACAGTTGTAATACTATAAAGAGAAAATAAAAGTTTTTATATAAACTGCTTTACTCTAGACATGTTCAACTCATGCAACCAAGTCTCTCTCATTATTAGTAGGATGAAATTCCACAATGAAACAATGATGGTGTTATTTGTATGTGAAATGTTCTCCAGTGGTTTATGTGTTTGAACACTTGGTTCCTGGTGGGTGGTGCTATTTTGGAAGGTTGTGGAACCTTTTAGTGGAAGAGCTTTACTGGAGTAACTGGGACCCTAGGGGCAAGGCCAGTCTTGGTATTTTATGACCCTGCCTGCTTCCTGTTCATTTTTGCTTCTTGACTCTCTCTATGGTACAGTGATTCTCTTGCACTTGCTGCCTTGCTTTCCCAGACATGACTGACTATAATCCCTCAAACTGCAAGCCACAACAAATCTGTTTGCCCTTTATGTTGCTTGTCAGGTGTTTGGCCATAACAATAAGAAAAAATAACTAACATATTATAAAAAGAATTTATCTATATATTATTAGGATGGGTCAAAGTAAGAAATTCTTACAGAGAATGGGTGCTTTTCTTTGTCAATTTTATATAGGAGTGTAACATGAATAGTACAAAAACAGAGACAGATATTGGGGTTCAACCTGAAAATAAGAAAAGCAAAAGCAGCCAAGCCCCTAGAGAGCGCTTACCTCTTTGAAATCTTCACAGTGAAAGAAAAGTCAGTTTTTGTCTCATCTTACCTTATATTTCTCTCTAGTGTGGGGATTAAAGGTGTGTACCACCACCACCCAACCTCTATGGCTAACTAGTGTGGCTACTAGGATTAAAGATGTGTGCAACCACTGCCTGGCCTGTATGACTGACTAGTGTGGCTGCTTTGCACTGACTTTCAGGAAAGCTTTATTTATTAAAACACAAATGAAATATCACTACATTTCCCTTTTTTGTTTAAAATAGAAGGAAGGCTATAATTAATACAAGAAAACTACATACAATAAGTACAATAACTATATACAATATATACAGGCAACAACTATATCAACAATGTCTACTCCATTTGCATTTGAAAAATTCAGAGAAAATTCTATCTTGATGAGCCAAAAGTCTTGTACCTAATTTACTTTCTATCATAATTTTCTTTCTGCATCAGATAAACAAGGAAGATTATATACCTACCTAATCTTCAACTCCCTCCGAGACCCACGAAGGAAATATTAACTGAGTAAGCAGGTAGTGCAAGCAAGCAACTTCCAAAAATATGTGAGAAATGACAGAAACAACTGGCTGCATAGACAGTCACCTGAAGTTCCTCTGCAACATTAGGTTCTTTGGCCTACAGGCCTAACATAGCCAACAGACTTTCCTGTGAAGCAGGATATTCTGAAGGGCTGTCCCTTCTTGTCTCGACAAGATTTGGCAGTCACTTTCTTTTGTGTCCTGCTTGTCCCATTAGGGCAACATACTATCATCAATCAAGACAAGAGCCCTTTCCTGCCTAGTGACTTACATTTACTACAAAGAAAGTAAACTTCATTTGTAGTTTCTTCAGTGTCCATCATCTTCCATGAAGCAGATTGGTGCTGCCAGGAGTAGACATGTCTTACTGTCATAAAGAAAAGGATCTATGTTAATAAAAAATCTTATATGCCATATTTTGTAGATCTTTGAAGTTTTTTAAGAAGACCTATCTATCTAAAATGACCTTGAAAACATACCTAATGTGACTACAAGTTCAATTATAATAGATGATTAACTAGTAACCTGAATTTCCTTATTATCTTAAATAGTTTATAATAATAATTTTCAAGGATTAAAAATTTGTATTATATTGCTAAATAAGTTGTACAGGTACAATATCTTAAATAAGAGTAGAAATGTATGCACAGTATGTTCTAACAAAATTAATCTTAAATTTATATCAATATACAAAATTTGTACACAATACACAGAAGTCCAATCCAAAGTAAAAACATTTAAAACTAGTAGTTGCTTTTTAATAGTATATTCAATAATCTACCTTTTTATCTTACCACAGGAGAAATTACACAACTTTTTAAGGATAGTCATAATTTTATAAAGTTTAATATGTATTCATTGTAACAACCCTTGAACATTGAGAAATAGAAAACTAATTCCTTAATTAATTAAGATATCTGATAAAATACATACTCAAACACCACATTTAGTAATTAAATTTTAGAATTTATTATCATTAATGCAAAAAATACAAGCTGAATACCTTTTTATCATTTCTGTTAATGAACAATAAATTGAGATTCAAACTACAATGGGAAAACAGTTCTAATTTAGAAAGGGGTTATCAGATGATCTTCCTAGAATATTTAAAAGTATCAACTAGTAAGCAATAGAGTTAATAAGATTTTATCAGATTAGCTGGATACAATCCTTCATAATAAATTATCTTTTCCTGCTCTCCACTGATAAAATTAACAACTAAATTAAAAATAAGAGTCTCTTTACAATAATAATAGAACAATAACATGTTCAGCTAAAATAACAATGAATTTTAAAAAGCATGGGACTTTTATGGAAAAGTAATAGAAATAATGCTCGATGATACAAATAGGTTGGAATACAGAACTGTGCTGCATTCATAAATGGCAATATTCACCAATACACAAATGTTCTATCCTCTCCAAGTTATTCTAATTAAGGAAATGCATATGAAAACAAAATGGATTATTTTTCATTCCTTTACAAATGAAAAAAGTCTAGTAATGAAAGCATAATAATGCATGGAATGTAGATCTTTTCTAAGCTGTTTTTAGAATATGAATACATCAATTTATTCAATTTTGGCAGAAATTTGTAAGTATAATTAAACATAAATTTCCTGAGCCTGTGACCTTGGGTTTCTACTTCTAAATGTCCATGCCTGAAGGCAAAGGAATGTAGCTTTATTTGGTCTATCAAAACATTGAAAACTAACCCAGTATTTTTCAGAGAGAATTTTAAGTCTAACTTGGAATGCACAGTTAGTAGAATATTGTCTGTGAATTAAAGTACTCAACTCACAGGCGCCAACGCAGATGATCCTAAAAGACGCATATTGCAGAGCCTGTAGAATATGATACTACCTAAATACAGACAAACACAAAAATAATGTAAAACAGCACACACACATGCAAATAGCAGTAAAAGAGTCACTTGGAACTGCTCACTGTTAACAAAAGAGCAATTTCCTCAGAGATGTTGAGATTGAGGTTCTGATCAAATGAGGTTTTAGAATATTTCAAAGGAAAATTTAAAATGGGCCATAGTTGAGCCTTTAGGATTGGTTTAAAGAGTCTGATAAAGATTTCTCTATATGGAATTTGGATGTGCTCAACCAAAGGGTAATGTGGGTCATGATGAATAATTCAATTATTCTTAGAGATTCTGCATTAGGTACATGAAGAGGGTACAGGAAAAGCGCACCAAATAATAGATTAAATGTTATGACAGAATTGGCAACTGATAGTTAGAATTTGTTAATTTTCTTTTAGGAGGAAATCTATTTGGATTCTACAAAGGAAGGAAACTGCCTAGTGAAGTGAACACCAGTAAGCACAATGACTGTCGGAAAGGTGGCGGCATAGATTATGGCTGAGCCATGACCAGGTATGACAGAGTTGTAGAACCGCACAGTTTGGGTTTTGGTTTGTAAAATTATTTTAAATTTTTTTGTTTTTGAGATTATAATTTAACAATGACATCTCTTCCTGTTCCCTTCTCTAAGTCACCCACTCTCATTTGTTCCTCCCTTCTCTCCTTTAAATCCATAGACTTTTTCTTTTACTAATTGTTATTGCATGCATGTATGTGCATATATATATATATATATGTATACACACACAGACACATTTATATTTCTAAATATAACCTGCTTAGTCCAAGTAGTGTTGACTGTATATATGTGTTCAGGACTGACCATTTGACACTGCATGTTTGAAAGCTCATGTATGGACACATGGAACATGGACCCAGGCTGGGGATGAGATCCTGGCTCAATTGTCAGATCATCGTTGTAGAAATGTATGTTATTTTGCTTTGGTACAAATTAATTTGTTTTTAAATTTTGAGATCAAATCTGTGATGCTTTTTCCAACTACCTTTATTTATTTGGGAATTTTGGTTTTGATTTTTGTTGTTGTTTGATTTATGTGTTTGGTTTTTGGTGTATGTGGGGGGCAGGATGTTTTTAACACCTAAAAATCTGTGTACCTTAAGTCACACTCAGGTATCTCGTAGCTTCTAATATTTGGTCAGGGATCTTGACTATAAGATAGGAAGAAAAAAGAAAGTAATAAAGAGGGAGGCATTGTGGGAGGAATAACAAACCCTTTAGCAACAAGGGATAGAATAAAACAGGAAGGAAAGAAAGAAGGAAGGAAGGAAGAAAAAATTCTCTAAATTATATATTACCACATATCCTGAAATGATTAAAATGGAGAATAACTTAATTTAATTAATTTATTTTCTAAATTAAGCTGTGAGGAGATATGATAACACTCAGATATTCTAGTAATTTAGGTATGCTCAGAGATTAACACTGTTTTATAGAACAGAGAGGATAGGGATTATTGTTTTTGATCTCTACATGATTTATTTGGCTTATTTTGTGACAGTCATTGAATACAAACTAGAGGTGACACCAGCACATTTGATATTTTGGGTTATGTGTTGTGTGTTGACATCATAGTAACATAAAAAACACATATGTAGCACAAATTCGCATCATAACATATAAAACATTTCTGTAGTTTTTGTTGAACAAATCATAACATATGAGACTTAATCTCCTGTCTCTAACCACCCAGTCCTTGTTATACTGATGTGAGGATTACAAATGCAGACTTACACAGACTTGAGACACTTGTCTCCATCTAACTCGGTGAGGCTGTTTTATAGGCTCGTTGTTAAGAGTTCCTGTCAAAGCCTCTCACCAGTCAAAGTCCGAGGTAGAGGGGACAGCATTGAACGCTGGACATTTATTCCCTGTGTTATTTGTATATCAATTCAGTATGCAGCATTACAATTTAATTCCCTACTTCTCTGTGAGGATGAAGGGGATTTTCTTACCTAAGAAGCATGTGATAATGATGGAAGCCAACCATATTGGTTGTCCCTTCTTGGAGCAGAAGTGCTCAGGGCATCTAGTTAATAGAGGACAAGGATGTTGCTAAGCAATTTGTAATCAGTGGGGATAGCACCAACAAAGGAGAATGGTCCAACCTTAAAGAGCAGTGGAGGAGGGCTGGAGAGATGGCTCAGTGGTTAAGAGCATTGCCTGCTCTTCCAAAGGTCATGAGTTCAATTCCCAGCAACCGCATGGTGGCTCACAACCATCTGTAATAAGGTCTGCTGCCCTCTTCTGGTCTGCAGACAGACACACACAGACAGAATATTGTATACTGAATACATAATAAATAAATAAATATTTAAAAAAAAGAGCAGTGGAGGAATGCCACCATGGATACTGCTGCTCAGTGTGAGCAGATGAGTGTGAGGAGAGTTCAGCTGGTCTCAGATTCTGCATCTCCTCCAGCAGATACAAGATGCCAGCTCTCTTTTCTCTATCTCTGTACTCATCAGCTTAACTCCACATGGTCTAGACACAAGAAAAGTACAGCTTACTTCCAAATGAAGAGCAGTTGGGCTTTTGCTAACAAAGATGTGGTTGATGATTTGTAGAACTGACTTTGAAACCCAAAGAAAACAGCCAGCTACTTTGGAAGCAAAATGTTCCAGGAAGCATAAGAATGGGTCCATTCTACTATATGAAAAACAAGATTGAATTTCTTACCGTCTCATCAGATGAGTGTGAAACCAATGTCAAAACAAGTAATCAACAACAAGAAACACACACTATTCATATATGAGTAGTTCTATGCTTTTAAACGTGGGATTCAGTCTTGTATCTAGCCCTTTATTATCTGAGTGCTCTTAGCCAAGTTAGTTTTACCTATTCCAAATCCTAGGGATTGTTAATACACATGTACACACATACACACACACACACCACACACACACACACGTTTAACAGCAAAGAGCTATTTTTCTTTGATAAGAAAAATTATATTTGACTATGAAATTAATAGACACCCTAAGTATCACTTTATTCAGAAAACTGAAAACAGATTGATGATAATATATACGTTTCCCCAGACAGCACACAGTTATCCCCTAAACACTTGAGTGAAACACACGCAGTCCAAAAGCCCCCACACTGTGCACACATCTGCATGGGTTGTGCAAAGCTGAGTGTTCTCTGTGTAACAAGGAAACAGACTGACAAACATTTTCAGAAGATCCTTTGAGCTTCCTCCCTCCCTTTCAGATCCCTGTGCCCATCACAACATTGCCTGAATTAAAAACTTCTGTGGCTCTTTCATCATCTTTACAGTCTCTCCCTTCCTGTTTTCCTACTTTATAAGTTCTTGGCTACTGCAAGCTGACTAAAATTTTTTTTATCTCAACCATTAATAATGCAGTGTAAATATATAGGGGAGCAGGAGGCGAAGTAGAACATCCCACCAGTTGGGAGCCCTAAGTTACGCTACTGTCGTAGGTTGGTACCTGCTGCTCTGATAAGGCACTAGTGGAAGCCAGCCTGGGGTAGAATGCTTTTACTGTGTCTCACAGATTATGGTCCACCATCAAGGAAAGTTAGCAGAGTGACTCAAGCAGGAACCTAGAGGCAGGAGCAGAAACAGAGACCATGGAGGGAGGCTGCTCACTGTCTTGTTCCCATGTCGTGCTCAGCCTGCTTTCTAATGCAGCTCAGTGTACCTGCCCAGGGTGACACCATCCATAGTGGCCTTTGGCCCTTTCACATCAATCACTAATCAAGAAAACGCCCACTGACAGACTTGTCCTCAGGCCAGTCTGATAGAGGCAATCCTTATTTGAGGTTGCCTCTTCTCAAGTGATCATAGCTTGTGTCAAGTTGACAAGGATGAAACAGTAGAGCCATTATCACAAAAATGTTATTTGTGTATGTCCATCAGAGCTAATCACCTGGGTCCTATGGAAGTTGATAAAATGAAAATGGCTTTTTTTTTTTACCTCATTCCTTTTTTCCTTCTTTTATTATTGATAGTTTCTTACACATATAATGTATTTTTTTCAGCTGTATTTTTTTATTAAAGATTTCTGTCTCTTCCCCACCGCCGCCTCCCATTTCCCTCCCCCTCCCCCAATCAAGTCCCCCACCCTCGTCAGCCCAAAGAGCAATCAGGGTTCTCTGCCCTGTGGGAAGTCCAAGGACCACCCACCTCCATCCAGGTCTAGTAAGGTGAGCCTCCAAACTGCCTAGGCTCCCACAAAGCCAATACGTGCAGTAGGATCAAAAACCCATTGCCATTGTTCTTGAAATCTCAGTAGTCCTCATTGTCCGCTATGTTCAGTGAGACCATGAAAATGGCTTTTAAATCATGCCGTACGACTAGGACAAAAATGTGTGGACTTAGGAAATCTAGAGGCTCACAAGCTGGGCTTCCAAATCCAAAAGCCTGATGCTCTAAACTTTGAATACTAGAGGCTTACTGTTTTGGTTTCTCAAGACAGAAGCTCCAAGATTGGAAAACTAATACCCAGCCACTAGTTACAGCTCCCCAGCTTTTGGGTGTGGGGACTAAGCTCTCCAGAGCTCTTACCATGATAGAGACTTTGAGCCCTTGCAATCTGGACTCCCATGTTTAGCTCTCCAAAGCCTCTTTTTCCATGTTCCCTGAGTTTCTCCATTGTCTCCAGCCTCTAAACTTCCACCATGCCCTGCATGGTTTCCTCAAGTCTTTCCCTCAGATGCTTTCTAGAACGCCTCAGTCATCTGAAGAAAGGGAAGAGAGTAATATTGTAATTGTATTATAATCTCAAAAATTAAATAAGCAAAAATTTCAAAAATTAAACAGTAAAAGATCTAAAGCTGTCAATCAGAAAATGAGCCAACAAGCTGAACAGGACAGTTTTCCAAAGAAGAAAAGAAAAAGGGAAAATGGTTCTAAAGTTGTTAGCCATGTGGGGAAAATGAAAATAAAGCTGCTTTGAATTCCATCTCGTTGATGCGAGAATGGCTTTTAAAAGTACAAACTGGAGCAGCCCTATGGAAACCAGTATGAGGATCTCTCACATAGCTGACCCTAGAGCGACCATACAACCACATACTGCACACCTAAGCATGCACCAACAGGACTCTGGGTCACTGTGCTTATTGCTGCTTTATTGACAATAGCAACGAAGTGGAAACAGCCCATATGTCTATCACCAAATGATTGGGTAATAAAAATGTGTTGTACAGACAAAGCGTAATGTAATTAACCACAATTAAAGATGAATTTCCTAGAAAATGGATAAATCTGAAATTATTATATTAAGTGAGGTGAAAACTGCTTTTATTGGGTCCAGAGGAGCTGTAGTCACCCAGAGTGTACTGAAGGGTGACAAATATAATGTTTGTTGGCTCTGGTGCAGTTGGAGCAACCACTGTGACTAGATCAAGGTGTCCTGCAGCAGAGGACAGTGGCTTCACAAGCAGTGCTGACTTTATCAGCTACAGTGGCTCTAGCAACCAGGTTTGGTCAGCGTGATCATTGTTTGCCATTGGTGGTGTGGCTGGCAGCTCTACACTCAGGGCAAACCAGCTCGGTGAATGGAACAGTTTCCTGCAGAGAGTAACCGCTTTATGTAGTAGAAACATCAGAAGTGCTTACAATAAATATTTGAACATGGAATTAACATTTCAGCAGTGTTTAGCGATGCTGGTTTCTAGCAGAATGCCTTAAGAAGGGCTGGTTGCTTGTCATAATTAAATTGCTGTCATACTATAACTTAACTGTAACAGATAGTTATTTCTGTTATTCCGACAAGAAAAAATTCATTTTCTAAATCATAAATATGTTTTAAAAATCAACCTCGTAGCCACCTATTTTCTTAAACAATAAAAATTTACACTAAATAATCTTAACTTTTTGAAATAATATTTCAAAGACAAATCCCCATGTGTTCCATTTACTGCAATTTAAAAATCAGATTTTAAAGAGAACACATCAAAGTATCTAATAAAGCTTTTCTAAGAAAAAAATTGATATTATGTATATACATAAAAGTATGTTGAAGGCATGGGGGAACACTTCTGTAATCTCACATCTTGGGGATAGAGTAAACTGAATTACAAATTCAAGGTCATTCTTGGCTAAATAGCAAGTTTGAGGACAGCCTAGAACACAGGAGACTGACAAAAAACAACCCCCAAGATAGAACAAACTAAAAAAAAAAAACAACAACAAAACAAAACAAATATCAAGCAAACCACCAGGGCTCTCAGTTTAGACAACCGTTGAAGAAGCACAGCATCTTCTGTCTTTAGCACCTCACGGCTGGGGCTAATGTTCCAGCTGAGTGGTCAGCGGCACAACAATGATGTGGGATTCCCCTCTGTATGCTGTATTACCATTAATGAGCAAAGAAAACTGGCTTGGCCTGATAGGATAGAACAGAGCTAGGAGGGGAAAACTAAACTAAATGCTGGGAGAAAAAGGGCGGAGTCAGAAAGAAACCATGTAGCCCCTCTGGAGCCAGATGGAATTTTACACAGTAAGCCACAGCCACGTGACGATACACAGATTAAGAGAAATGGATTAAATTAATATGTAAGAGTTAGCCAATAAGAAGCTAGAGCTAATGGGCCAAGCAGTGATTTAATATAGTTTCTGTGTGATTATTTCTGGGCTGAGCAGCCAGGAAATGAACAAGCAACCTTGCTTCAACACAGGAAGGACCATGTAGAACTTAGGATGGGCCACCAGGATTTTTTCTCAGTCTTGGCCTGCCTTATATGGAGAAGGAATAAACAGCCACTTGAACAGAGTTTTCAGGTTATGAGAGATTGTGCTGGGGACCTTGCAGTTTAATGAGTTTTGTAGTTTTAGCTAAGGAGGATCCAGAGCAGCTGGCTTCCCTGCACTGTTCTCTATGAGATTGCTAAATAACTGCTAACAACATATCTCATCCAGTAACTTCTCACAGAGTGGGGGTTTTGATAAACACTCGATTGGGGAATGATGAAAACAGGGTGCTTAGCTTCTACACTTTTGGATTTTCATTAATAGAATATTTTGAAAAGTATCATTCTTGATTTGTCATTTGCTTTCATTTTGGCATCTGTAGATACATTTGATTTGTATGAATCATATGTTATCTAAACCACATGCTTTCAATCAGAGTGAGTCAATTTAATATATATGAAAATTACTCATTCTTGTCTATTTTCCAAGAACAGCATCATCAACCTAACTAAAATCTGTGCTGTGCAAGTCATGCATATGTGTGACTTGCATATGTATTTTTGTGAGAGCACAAATGCATTGTTGTCTATGTGTCTGCATGCAAATGCATGTGCTTATGTGTATGTATGCATGTGTGTATGAGTGTTTATGTGTGTTTGCATGTGTATGTGCATGAATTCTAACTGTTCAGTCCTCATTTTCATTATTTTCAGGCTGTGACACCACCACTTCCTTTAGTTGGAAATAACTGCTTCCCAGTTTTAGCAGATATACTTCTTTTATTATCATTTCCTTTTCTTGTGAAATCTGTATATAAAAGCAGAAACTTTTTCTACATATTTGACTAACAAGCTTCTCATTTTGTACTTATTAGTATATTTTAGGACATTATTTGGTTTCCATGTTAGAGAAACATGTTACATACATTCCAGGGTCTTTGAAAGACTACATCAGTTGCATTCAGTTCAGCAAAGTAGTTAATAAGTAATAAAAGTTTCTATTACCAGCATTTTCAAATTCTTCAGAAAATCATCAGATAGGAAAAAAGTGTTTTACAAATACATATTTATTATTAATTTAGTGATATGGCATGATATCTTAAATAATATCTTCATTTATTACAAATAATTAACGCTGCTTTTCTATTAAAAATACCATTTTACAAAGTCATCACTGGAGAGGATGAAAATTGATATGCTATTGACTAATTTTGTTGAATAAAAAGCTTAGTTTGCCTGGGCACATAGTAAGGAATGAATTCTTTTCCAGGGATATTATTCCCAGAGCATGAATCTATGCACCACCTTTTTACCTTTTCATATTCCTTTTTATATTTGTTAACCTGGGCTTCAAACAGCCCTTGACTGACAGATGAAGGCTGTTATTGCACAAAGTAAACAGAGGGTGGCACTCTCCTCCGTTGAACTCTTGAGACTTAAGACCAGGCAGGTGTGTGACTGGAATGGATAAGAGCAGCATTACAGGAAGGGCTGTTTTCCCTGACCTTTCAGGGCTTCATCTGAGCTATAAGAACGAGAGAGAGGCATTTATATCCTTCCTAGGTCGGTAGCAGGGGCTAGGGGCCCTTTGAAGTTTCTTCCCTAAGTCACACTCACTGTTCCTTCTCTTGCTTACACAGTGTTCTCAGGAAGAATGGCTTTCGAGTGACTTCTGCTATATTCTCCTTTTCTTGCTTTCTCTCACCACATTTGGTTATGACGATGCTCCACTAGTTCCAGGGTTTCATCTGTGATCTGTATCTTATGCACATAGACAAAGCTTCCATCTTCATCTCTCTTTACTTACCTTAGTAATTTACTTGTCTCCTAAGAGAACATTGGTGTCCTAAGCTGCTAAGTGACACATAAACATTTCTTCTTCCTCTTCTGTTAATTGTGACTGCTTTCATGTTTGGCCAAAGTGATCAGATTCAAACTTAGGCCGGCCTCTTTCTCTGCTGCCTGGGGGTCAGACCTGTGTCATTCATATTCCTAACTTGCTTGCTTACACTGCTATCACATGAAAAGAGGCCTGCACCTTCTCTCTTTGGGATGAAAAGTCAATTGTGACTCCACTGGCTGTTCTCTTGAATAAAATTCATCTTTGCTATCTCTATTTTCTTTATTCTTCATGTCCTTCAGGTTTAAGAGTTTAATTAAGATTTGTTTTCATATTGATTTGTTTTGGCTTAGTCTATTAGTCATCTGTTACTTCCTTAAATCAGTAGGCTCATATCTACTGCTAAATGTATTAGACTTTTTTCTTTGAATATTCCCTCAGCCCCTTTCACTGTCCCTTCTCTCTCTAGGTCTCCAGTGATACAAGCCTTGGATGTTCTGCCATTTTTTTTTTTTAGGCTTTCGGGATTCTGCTTTTTTTTTTTTTTTTTTTTTTTTTGTCTCCTGATATGCTGTGTTCCATTAAAATCAATGTCACTAATTCTTTTCCATTACCTAGTTTGTGGTCTCACCCTCTGCATCCTTGTTGACTTTCAAGTCTTGTGATTTCTGCACAGCACAGAACCTACTGTAGAAGACAGGTAGAGTTTGTAGTAGGCACGAGACAGAGTAATGTAGGCACCGTCAGGGGATAGAGTAGGTAATGGCTGAAGAGATCTATGTGTGCACCTCTTTTCAAAACAGGAGTTGTCTTAGTTAAAGTTCTTATTTCTGTGAAAGGATACCATGATCATGGCAACTCTTACAAAGTAAAACATCTAATTGAGGCAACTTGCTCACAGTTTCAGAGGTTCAGTCCATTGTCATCATGGCAGGGAACATGTGGTGTGCCGGCAGAGGTGGTGTTGGAACTGAGAGTCCTACATCTTGACTTAGAGGCAACAGGAAGTCAGCTGACATACTGGACAGTGTCCCGAGTATATGAAACCTCAAAGTCTGTCCCCATAGTAACACACTTCCTCCAACAAAGTCATGCCCACTTCAACAAAGCCACACCTCCTAATAGTGCCACCCCCTATGAGATTATGGGGTCCAATTACATTCAAACTACCACAGGCTTCATGTCATTTCTGAGATCTGGAGGAAACAGCTTCTCCAAAAGTGCTTTCCTGTCTAGGTGGATTGGTGGACTCATATGAGTTACTCCTGAGGGGAGGGCACAATGATATGTATATTGTTCTTTATCAGAGTGTCTCTGGCTAGATAATATTCTCATGTCCAGATAAGAATGTCACGTCTCTGCTCAGGACCAGAGATCCCATTTATATTTAATTGCTGATGATGAGAGCAGGCTCTATTTCTATCGTAGTGAGTGTTAGCCATCAGTATGACACAAACATAGAGCTGACCAGGCAGAGGGAACCTCAACTGAAAGAATTTCTTCCATCCAACTGGCCTGTGAGCATGTGTGTGCCACATTCATGACTGCTGATTGATATGTGAAAGCCCAGCCTACTGTGGGTAGCAACATCACAAGTAAGTGGATGTGGCTTTATAAGAAAGCTAGCTGAGCACCTGCCTTAGGGCAAGCCAATGTTCCTCCATAGTCTCTACTGCAGATTTTTGATTTGGAATTCCTGCCCTGGCTTCCCTGGGTGATGGAAGGAGCTGCGGGCAGTGTTCTTGCTGCCCCACTCCTGTCTGCCTGTCTAGTTTATGCCCCGAAATAACAATACACAGATAGTATTCTTTTAAACACTGCCTGGCCCATTAGTTTCAGCCTCTTCTTGGCTAACTCTCACATCTTGACTAACCCATTCATCGTGTCTGACCCAGAGAGGAGAGGCATGGCGAATGCCTCACTTCCTCCCAGCATTCTGTTCTGTCTACTTTACCCACCTGAGGGCTGGCCTATCAAATGAGCCAAGGCAGTTTCTTTATTAACCAATGACCTTCCTCCATCAATGGATGGCAACCTCTTAGTCAAATAAATCCTTTTCTTTCCAACTTGTTTTTGGTGATGGTTTTAAGCAGAGAGCAAACTGCAACAGTCCCACACTGTGGAATAGTCCTTTTGCACACTGTAAACATGTATTGCTCTCATTGTTAATAAAAAGGTGATTGGCTGATAGCCAGGCAGGAATAGGTTGGGTGAGGAAGCCTGACACAGAACACTGGGATGAGGAAGAGCAGAGTGGGAGGAATTGCCAACCAGATGCAGGATGAGGTCAGACACACAAAATGGGATAGAGGTGAAAGCCACGAGCCTTGGAGTAGCACATAGATGAATAGAAATAGGTTAAGTTGTAAGAGCTAGTTAGTAACAAGTATGAGCTATCTGCCACACATTCATAATTAATATAAGCCTCAGGAAAACTCCACCTATAGTCCCAGTGAACCCCAAGTTTGCTTATATCTAATTAACTATCTAACAACTCTATTCTCTCTATTTTTGAATTCATACAGCTGTTTTGAAAAAATGTGCTATTATTTCTAGTTCCTTAATATTCGTGTCTTATAACTTTCTGTTGTGTTTCTTTTTTTATTTGTTCACTATAACTTGTAATTCTTTGTTGGAGCCTTTTTATGATAATCATTTATTATCATTATCAGACAGTTCATCATCTGTTTTGTCTGAGTTTTAGCATCAGTTAATTATACCTTTTCCTTCAATATTTGGTTCTTGGAATTGGGTGATTTTATTTTTTTGGACATTTGTCCATTCTGTTTGGAGGCTCATTTTGACTATTTTATTTATTCAAATTGTGTGTGTTCTCTGGCCCAGTCTCTCAGGCTGTGGCCCAAAACAAGTTTACTCTCAGTTTACCTGCCATAGCAGGGGCTCAGCATTCACTGCTGGTGCCTCCTGAGGAATGGGTGGAGTTTGCACACACTGGGCTGCCCAGTGTGTTCTCAGGCTGGGCACACTTCTTTGGTTGGGCACTATTTATGGAGGAGTCTCCTTTGCCTCATCTGACTCCATCCTAGCCCTGTTTTCTGTTCTGGACTCAGAGATTCTCAGCTTCCAAGGAAGGTTTAAACTTCTCAGCTTTTCTATTTGCTGAGGTAAGGTGAATCCCCAGTCTGTGAGAGGTGAGAAAAGCCTTGCATACATCATCTGTTGCTGTGTCTGGGCTGTCAACGGGGTTACTAGGGTCAGAGCCTGGGCCCTTGTAGCCCTAATAAGCTAGGCTTGGCCTTTGTCACAGACCAGTTAAACAGGAAGGTTTAGTAAAAAGCAGTGAACAGGGTTTATTCAATATGCCTCCATTAGAAAGAGGAACAAAGAACTCAGTGACCTCCCTCCCACAAAAGTCTATTTTCAGGGTCCTGATATAAGGCTTGAGGTTTTTTTTTTTTTTTTTTTTTTTTTTTTTTTTTTTTTTTTTTTTTTAGATAAGGTTTTGCTGTAGTTTTAGAGCCTGTCCTGGAACTAGCTCTTGTAGACCAGGCTGGCCTCAAAATCACAGAGATCCACCTGCCTCTGCCTCCTGAGTGCTGGACTTAAAGGCATGTGCCACCACCACCCGACTAAGGTTTGACGTTAGATAGAAGGCAGGAGGCATGCAAAACTAAGCAATCCTGGTAAAATGAAGTCTCACCCATCGCAGGTCCATTTTGGGCTAGGCTGCAGCATCCTATAAGGGAGGGGTTTGGTAAGTTGTCAGAAAAGCAGAACCTCTTTCTCTGACACAGCAACTTCTCTGGCTGACACCAGAGTTCTGGCCATTTACTCCTCCCAGCAGGAAAATTTTGGGGGGGAAATTCCAATTTTTTTGGAGTCCATTTCTCAATAGTCTAATAGCAAAGGAAAGAGTCACAAGTGCCTTCTTCAAATATCCTTTTTCCTGGCAGGTTAGAAGTGCTACCATTGTATCACTAAAGGCAAAACTATCTCAGGTGAGAACATGGCATGCCTGATTGTCTTCACCAAGTATTCATATTCACAATTCTTCACTTCCTGATAGTTCCATTGGGCTTGCCTGGTGTCGTTGTAGTTTGATTTGGGTATGCATCCCTTCTAGGCCACCACTTGAGAGTTAGGCAATGCTGGAAGTCTGTTGAGTTATTTCTTCATCTATTGAGGCTGCTCTAAAGGACTGCTGGGTCTGGGTGATGTCAACAATACACCTTTAATAATTTCTCCCAAGTCTGGAGGCTGAAGGTTTGAGTGCAGGGAACCAGGTATTTTGTTAATGGTCCCTGTGATGGTTTGAAAAAAAAAAAAAAAGGCTCTCTAAGGGAGAAACACTATTATGTGTGGTCTTTTTGGAGTATGTATGGTCTTGTTGAAGGAAGGGTGTTATGGTAGACTTGGGCTTGGAGGTCTCATATATGCTCAAGCAATGACCAGTGTCTTAGACCACTTCCTATTGCCTAGGCAAGATGTAGAACTCTCAGCTACCCCTCCACCTGCACACCGCCATGTCTGGCAATGCTGATAATGAACTGAGCCTTTGAACTGTAAGCCACCTAATTAAATATTTTTTTTCTTTATAAGAGTTGCTGTGGTCATGGTGTTTCTTTATAGCAACAGAAACCCTAACTAAGACAGTCCTATTCCTGGATATAAGAATTCTGTTTTTCTCAGGGAGCACTCATAGATTAGGAACAGACGTGTAATATGACCTCCCCCCCATATCAGGATATAATCTTAAAATAAGAACCTTACCTTCATGATCAGCTCTATTCTTAGTCTCCTTCATTGCAAAAGCAATTAATAAAAAATGATTGAATCGGGGTTTGGCCACAGAGATACTCTCATGTGGCAGATGTGAGATGAAGAGTCAGGCAATGTCCTGCTTATGAAGTCAAGGGGTGCATTTGCCTTCCAAAGACCCTCATGGTAGTTTTGCATCTCCCTTTCTCAGTTTTGAGGCAATTCCACAGCAAAGACATCTTCATTCTTTGCCAATGATTTGACCTTACTATCTGTCAATGGGGCATTGTAGAGACAAAGGAGACCCAACTTAAAAGGGAGGGGCAAAAAAGCAAAACAGCCCACTTCCTTAACAATTAGACCCTAACTACTTAGAGCCTGATCTAGTGATTTGTGCCTTGTATAAATCATTAGAGTCTAACACCAACTGGCTGGCCTTGAGGACAGTTTATAAAGTTATGAAGAGTCTGCACAGCTAGATCTTGGGGATTGGAATATCAGCTGTGGAATACAGTGCTGAACTTGTTCTGGTCCGAACACTTACAGATATACTCCTCTAGCTCTGAAAACTCAGAGTCTCGTGTCTCTAGTTCTCGGGGTCTACAGTTATAAGCCTCTGAAGTTTCAAGTCTGGCCTCAGCAATAAGGAATGCCAAGAGTTGCCTTTTGATGATTTCCAACCTAAGAAGGAGAATGATGGCTTTCCAGATGTGATGGCTCTCCTAGAAAAGGATTCACTTCCAACTCTATATGATCATTGACAGGGTTTATTCTTTGTAGAACCCCTTCACTCATCTTTGGTGGTCATCTATAACTTTCTTTCAGCTCATTTTCCTATCTTTGCAACATGGCATCTTGCATCAGCAGCAAACATCATGAAAGGGCAGCAGAGAGTTGCCTACAGTCTTTTTCAATCTATTCAAAAAATCTTTGTAGTGTACTGTTGGCTACAGGAAAGTTACTAGGTTTTGGCCCACATTATAAAGGACAATGCTCTATGGAATACAAAATTCTGAATAAAGAGTTCATAGAGGCCTATCTTAAAATCATGACGGTTTAAAATAGCAAGGGGAAAAGGTTGAAACATTTTATTCCTTGTTTTCCTGCTCCAGTAAACACATCTGAAATCGGGTATATCACTATTAATTGTCACTAACCCACAGCTCCAGTTCCTGCTGGGCTTGAGGGATGTTTTTTTTCTTGTCCTAACTCAGGAAGGTGAAGTTTTGCTTATATGATAAAACTTTCCAATTTAATTTTAATATTACTCTTTACATTGCCATACTTTGACTTCCTTTTTCAGATAAAGAGATAGAGAAAATATTATTTTCCTTCCATGTCTATTGCTAGGATGTTTTTAATCTTTTTTATTATACATTTAAATCTTTGCTTTGCTGGTAAACATTAGCTGTGAAGTGACTTTTCTCTCATGACTGCCATTTACTACAACATTATTTGCTCAACAACATTTATTTTTCCAGTGATAAATGCCACCCGTATCATACAATAAATTCTCATCTATATTTATTTCAGCAGTCCTTCTATTACTTCATCTTGATAAGACCATACATAAAAATGGAAAATTTGAGTTCATTTGATGAAGTTACATAATTCCAATTTCTTGTATACTAGCAGAGCAAGATACTGATTTCATTTCTTGATAGAGATATATAAAATTCTGTTAAAATGTTTGAAAATTGAAACTAAGGAGTGCATTTAAAAACTGTGGAGCTTAAGAGGGTTTTCACAGGATATGCAAAAAAAATGAATCCATGCCAAGGGATGCTTTATTGAGGTTAAAACCCAGAAATATGGATCTGTAGTTTCTGAGGATGCTGAGGGAGAAGGAACCTTTGGGTTCTGAAGTCAAAGCAAGCCTTGGCAGCATAGTAAGACCCCATGTGACGAAGATGAAGAAGAGAAATAGGAGGTAAGAGAAGGAAGAAGAAGAAGAAGAAAAGGTGAAAAAGAGTAGAGGTGGAAAGGCAGAGGAGGAAGGAATGTTTCATTAAGATTTATGATCCCAATGGCAATGTGATTGAAATTAGTATTTTATTCATGTATGCAAATATGTAAACACCATTTCAACTACTAATAAGTTGGGGTTGGTGGGATGGCTCGGCTGCCTAAAGGACTTGCTTACAAACTTGACCTCCTGAGTCCAACCCACAGGACCCACATGGTGGAGGGACAGAAGCAATAGCTACGGTCTCCACACCTCCAAACATATAACTCCTCTCTTCTTCATATGTGCCCCATAGCTTGTAGAGATACAGACATGTACACACAAAATGGGTGAATAAATTAGTATAATTTAAAATTTTAAATATCTAATAAGTATAGAAGCAAGATTTGTGATTCTAATAACTTTTGATTATGCCATTTGATCCTGAAAAATTTACAACATAGCAATCACTTTAATAAAATTTAAAAACAAGAAGAGAAAAAGTTTATGAAATTAATAAATAACACATCGTAAAATATCAAGAACAAGTATTAGCTAAGTTGAAGACTTCCTTCTCACTCTGTGGTTCCATGTTCTCATGGTCTAAGCTGCAACAACAGAGGAAAATTCATATGAGACTAGATCAAGGTATCTTCAGGGATCTAAGGTCTGACTCTCCCCAAGAACTTTGCAATTTTATTCTTGTCAAAATTACTAGCACAAAGTCGTTTACAAATTTTACTATTATGTTTGACATACACATGACCTCTCATGATGAAATCTTTTTATTTTGATACCAGTATATGCTGCTTTAAAAATATTTTATGTATGTGCATGTGTGCCTGAGTATGTATGCATTTGTATCATGTGTGTATATGTACTCTCAGAGGCCAGAAGAGGACACCAGTTCCTCTGGAACTAGTTACAGCTGGTCATAAGCTATATTATGTTGGATCCTGATAACTGAACTTAGGTCCTCTGTGAAAGCAGCAAGAGCTCTTAGACACTGACCCATCTCTCTAGGCCATTGTATATTATGTCATTGTCTTCTTTTTTTTAATTTTTGTTGGTAAGATTTGCTAATTCTATCAAAATTTTGAAAAATCATAACGAGGTTAAATTTGTTATATTCAGTGTTTATAGTTATTCCTTTTCATGGGTAAATAAAATGAGAATGATCTAAAGTCACTTCAATGTGACATGATAAGCCAGAGGTAAGAGGATTCCAATGTAGGTTCACCTCTGAAGCCTAAGTTCTTACCTTTACCCATGAGATCATGTAGACTGAGGGCATAAAAACTGATGTGGACTTTTGAGTCACAACAGATAGGCAAATATTTTTGTTTTAGGAATATATCTAGCATAACTTCATTTTCGTTTACAGAATTTGCTTATTCAGCCAATCTTGTAGTAACTTACCCTTAGGCATAAAGATCAAAAACAATGAAAAAGTGATATTTATACGCACCAGGAGATTTGCTTCAGAGGCACAACTGAATGAGCAACGGTGATACACTGGTCATCCTGTATATGTGAGGGGATTAAGGATCTCCAGCCTAACATAGGGACAGCCAGGAGGAAGATTGAGGAAACCGTATTGGAACCTTTAACCTGTTAGCTGTCTTAGTTTCAGAATCACTGAATCAGAAACCCCAAGGTGTGTTCTAGTAATTTCCTCAGATATAGAGGACCCCAGTATTTTCAAATAGAAGATAATGTGGGGTAAAATGTGCCTCCAAGGCCACTCTGGAACTGGCATTATTCCAAAGGAAGGTATCTTGAGATAAATACTGTGGAAATCCCTTCAGGATACTGTGCCTAGTTTCTTTAAGAGCCATGCTATAGATGAGGGAAATTATGAATCTTCCAGGCTGCTCTGACTCAGAGTAGAATTTATTCTTCAGAGTATCTGTAGCATGTACCTGGTGGTCTGGGCTGTTTACTTATTTACACGTAGGGCAATACAGAACTAAGTCATTAAATTATTTGGTTAATCTTAGTATCTTCTACTATAATTCTTCAAAGTTTCTCTGAATTAAACATTTCATTTCATCATTTTATATTACTTTTGCTTTCTATTTTCTTTAGCTGAAAAAAAATGATATCCGTGGGAGCCGGGACACAGGAGTGTGGTGATATGAATTAAATTAGACCCAATAATTAACAAATGCATAGAGTTCATTGATCCAGGAGAGTGAGTCGTGTCGAGGACTCCTTTAGGTATTGATCCTACTTGGTAGGAGATTTAACAAGCTTAACATTGTACAACAAGTCACATTTCTAGGCTGATGCAATAGCTGATATCCTGACATAGATCTGAATCTATGAGGTTAATCTGGATTTAATGTTTCTTCAGGAAAAGAGCTATTAAGATAAATATTTTGAAGTTTTGTTCAGGTTAGTTTGGCAAGCCTCTTCATCATTACACAAACTGGAATGTTAAAATATCACACCTCATTTAGAAAATAGAGTGTTTTAATGAGTATACACATCTGTACTGCAATGAATGATATCACTGCTGACTTCATTGCAATTATCAATGTGAAAGCCAGCCCCATAGAGAACTGTCTGTAGTGTATGTCCAAACATGCCAGGATGTGACATTTAAACTTTGTTTATTTAATCTCTGAAAGCAGGATTTCAGATACCATCACTCTTAATGTTCAGATGTGTGACTATCATTCTAGTTTATCAATATCTCAAATATTTCATGCTATCTATCAGATTCCTTGCTTATCTACTTTAAAAATATTGTTCAGCATCTTGGTTATTGTTTTCTCCTAAAATCTAGAAAACCCATTTGTAAAATGAAATAAAAATGATTCAAGAGTTAATACACCTATTTTATAAAGTTTGTCTTTAAAGATTTTTTTAGGTAATTTGTTGAAAGCTGGTATTTCCTTAGAAATATATGCCTTTATAAATGTTACAACTGTGTTAATATGATCACTGGTGTTTTAGAGAAAAAAAAATCTCTTCACCTAGTGTCTGCCCAAAATGTAATTCATCAAGGTCACCTTCATCTACAAAAGCATGTTTAAGTAATTTAACAGATGGGTAGAGGTGTCAAGTATGTTCAAAGATTCATCTTGACATAACTTATGACTTCTGATAACCCTTTGCCATGTTTTTTTCTTCTTCATGTGATCTATCACCAAGAAGTTGAATGCCAGGTTTCTGATGTTTGAGCCAGTGAAGAGTAGTGTCTTCCTTTCACTCATAACCACTCTATGGGTGCAAATCCAAGCCTATTGAAATACCTTTGTTATAGTCTATACAATCTATATAAACTGGAACAAAAGAACACTGGCCTGATGGGCGGTTGCATAGGCATTTGCTCAGTCTAAATAATAGTTGTCCCATAACATCTCAGAACATATATTATTTTTGTGTTTCTTAGTCTCATTTCTTATAGACATAGGATATCAAGAAGACATTTGCCAAGAGGACATTAAATGCATCTACAAAACTATTTTATGCTAAATTTAGGCACTTTTGTAATTCACACAGGGCTTTGTGAGTTGGTTGTAAAAAAAACACTTTTTTTTTTTTTCTGTTGATGCAGAAAATACAGTCTCTGGTTCTCTCTCATTCTTTTGATTACATACCCTGAATAAACTTGGATCTAATCTGAAACCACATTATAATACTAACTTTCAGAGTAAGACTAAAGAGCACAGTGTGACCAGAGCTAGCAATCACCCCAAAAGTCAGGGATTACATAAGATGGAAGTGCTTTCAACTGTGTAGATAGTACAAACTACAGAAACTCATAGTTAACACCTAGCTTCAGAAACCCGTGATGATAAAAGGCAGAGTTAGTATATAAGCTTTATCTCCCTTTATGTTGGAATTTAAAATAGCACACGTAAAAAACTATGAATTTAAAATACTGAAACTACTACTGAGTATAACAGAATTTTTGAACATGCTATTTCAGCTTGCCCCTCTGGGAAGCATTTTTTTTTCTAGTTCCTCCCCATGCAGGCTCAGGGGCCATTGCATTTTCCAGTAATTTCATTGTTTCCTTGGCATCCTAATTCTTGGTATTTTCTCTGTTCCCATCAATTCTTTTTTTAATGGTTTGTTTTTATTTTTATGTGCATTGGTATTTTGCTAGTGTGAGGTGTCAGATCTCTTGGAACTGGGGTTACAGACAGTTGTGAGTGCTGGGCATTGAACCTGGGTCCTCTGGAAGAGCAGCTAGTGCTGCTAACCACTGAACCATCTCTTCAGCCCTTCCCTGTGAATTCTTACTTTACATTTACCTTTAATGGAGATTCTAGCAACTAATGTGACTTTTTTTTTTTTTTGCCATTTTTCCATTGGTGTGATAAAACAAAAGACCGTGTTTGGCTAGTGGAGAATTGTTTCTTGATTCTTTGCCTTGGAAAAGAGGTATAACAGATGAGGTCTTAGGGAAGCAGGGAGACAGAATAGACTGGGGTCTTGAGTACATGCTGAGGGAGAAGGATGAATGAACCACTTCTTTCATTGTTAGTCATTACTTGAATGTTTACCTGTTTGATACTTGAAGCATTTTTTTTTCACTCAATAGGAGCCATTATTTGAACAAGTGATACTACAAATAGTGGACCCAAGACTCTCGTTTAGACTAGTGGAAAATGTTGGAAATGTGGGCTGAGCAGCTCAACAAACAGGATTTCCAACCTCAAAAACATACAATCTTTTAAAAATGTATTGAATAGTGTATAGCTGTTGCTTGCTGAAGAACAGTACATGGACCGTGTGCTAATGAGTCCTACAGAGAAAAGAGAAAAGGGAGATAGGAAAAGCTACTAACTGGTTGGTTCTACAACTTTCTTCTATCAAGCTTCACCTGATGATTAAACTCTGGATAAATTTTCTTGCATGATCAATCCAAGAAATTATCGGAAGATTACATATTTGCAAAGTCAATCATGACACATGTGATCTTAGTCTCATTTAACCTACCGGAGCCAACTTTTCTACTTCTTCAATGAATCTGGTGACACAGAACTTTTGGTTAATGGTGGTGATAGCTGCTCCAGGAACTGGAGACTAGTGTATCATGGCTGAGGAGGTCATTACCAGTAATAAAGGGCACTTTGCAAACATATTGTAAAATTATACATGGCATTATATGTTCATTATATCATATCATATGATATACTAATATTATATAATTATGCATTAATGACTAGGTAGCTATGTAAACTGCAGGACCACATGGAAGGCCAAGACAAAACACCTAAAGTTCATAGCTTATCCTAGCTTGATGTTTCCTACCCATGTCTAAAATCATGTTTCAGGAGCAGGCATGATTTGAGAGAAAGTAAAGACTGGGAAGCCAGAAGCTATCCCTAGAATTCTGGAGGCAAGTGCTTTGCTGAGCATCTGTTACTTCCTATGACCCACACTTTTTAAAATCAAGTAAATGGTGCTAAATGAAGCTTATTAGTGCTTCATTCGTTTACTGTGGACAAATCCAAAAGATGGACAGAAAATGCCAATCATTTTCCTTTTTAAGGAGTGTCCTACAAGAAGTGCATGAACTGGTTGTAGCACAAGTTCTAATAGGTCTTAATAATAAAAGCCTGCAGTGAGATATAGGAGAAAATGCTGAGAGATCAGAGAGATGAAGGTGCAAAATCACAACCACCTTACCTCTCAACTTCCCAGTCAAAAAGAGAGTTCCTGTCTCCTCCTGCCTTAGTTCTAATAGGTCTTACTAATAAAAGCCAGAAGTCAGAAAATGCTGAGAAAACAGAGAGACAAAGGAACAAAACCATAGCAACCTTACTTCTCAACTTCCCAGCCAAAAAGAGAATGAATTCCTGACTCTTCCTGCATTATTACTTCCTCTCTCTGCCCAGCTGTCTCACTTCCTGTCTGTCTACACAGACCTCTAGATCTTTCTAATTAGCTAGTGGCTAGCTCTGTCCTCTAATCTTTAAGCAAGCTTGATTTGTAAAAACAAGATGTCACCACAATTCATGCTAGAGGTGATAGAAAGAGCAAAAATACAACTTTTAACAGAATTTGTAAGTTGAAACTTTAAATGCTGAAAAAAAAACAACCTTCTTTCAGAAGGCTAAAGTATAGGAGGGAAGATTCATCCTCAGAACCAAGCATATACAAATCATTGTGAGAAAATAAACAAGAGTTGGGTTAGTATCCTAGAAAGTCCTAGACTGTTGTAGAATATTATTTTAAGGTGTATTGCATTTGTTTATGCTCTGGAACATTTGTTTAATGATGTAAAGATGTGCTGCTTTTGTGTATACTGTGTTTGTTTAACTCTCTGTGAAACTGTGATTGTCTTTCTAAAATACTGGCTGCTTTAAAAAAAAAGGACTGAATGGCCAATAGCAAGGCAGAAGAAAGACAGGTAGAACTGGCAAGCAGAGAGTTTAAATAGAAGGAAAAATCTTGGAAAAAGAGAGAAAAAAACAAGAGAGGAAGAAAGGAGGATATCAGGGGCCAATCAGCCAGCCAACAAGTAAAAGTGAAAGTAAGATATAAGGAAGTAAGAAAAGGAAAACATCCAAAAGGTAGTAGGGATAATTTAAGAAAAGCTGGTTGGAAACAAACCAAGCTAAGGTCCAGCATTTATATGAAAGAATAGGCCTCCATGGGTGATTTATTTGGGAGCTGGATGACAAGCCGCCCCCCTCCAAAGTCAAGAGTAAAAGGATAAAAACAACCAACAACAATGGACTAAAAATCTTTTGATTAAAGCTGTTAAGTGAAAGAAGCAGAGGACAGATAGACAAAGCGGTATGCTAATGATACAAAACTCTTTAGCTACATTTATTAGGAAAACTTAGGCTTTACCCAACTGTAGAGATACTCAAAGATAAAAAAAAAAAAACCTCAAATGATATTTAAGTCTCTTATTGTTCAACAAATCTGTATCACCATAAATTATCAGCCTATGTTATAAATGGCCTGAGATCTTTTCAAGATAAGGAATTTTCTTTATTTCAGTTTTGTGTAGGATGTGTTTAAGATTCTGGTCATATCATAAGTATATATATGAGTTATGTTTGTTACTTTTTTCCCTGACGCAGGCTCTCATGTAGACAAGGCTGGCCATAAACTTTGTGTGTTGCTGAGGATGACCCTGAACACCTGATCACCCTGTCTTTACATCCTGGAGATTAGAGTTACAGATTTTACCAACTCACCTGGGCTTATGCAATGCTGGAGATCTAGCTAGGGCTTCGTGCATGTGAGTTAAGACACTGAAATGTTAACCATATCCCTAGCCCAAATTCACTACTTTAAAGAAATAATTAATAGGAGGTCCATAGACATCAAAGAATAGGTGATAGTTAATTAGAACACAGTGGATACAAATTTGTAAAGTATAATGGGGACCTCAGAGTGCCAGCCTCAGTGTCCCCTCAGGGTTCAGAAAAAGACTTACAGCCAACATGGTACTTAGATCTGAGGGAGAAAATAAACTCTCCACCATTTACTTCTCAGCATCAGTTTCTTTATTCCTCTGTTGTTCTTTTTAATTCTGTAAAACAAAGGCAATTCTCTGGGCTTAGATGCCCCTTTATCTTTGAAGGTACCAAATGTGGTCTATATCAAAGACTCCTTTCCTGACTGCAGGTCTTGCCAAATGGATGACAGTTGCGGGGAGGTGACTTCTAATGTATCTCAGGGAACGAAGCAGGAATTAGACTGTGGGAATGAAGGGTATTGACTGCATGGCTAAATCTCCCACTGGAAGTCCCACACAGTGTTGGAGAGAAAGGCCTAATGTACCAGAACATGGGAAAGTATTGTGTCTAATATTTTATAGTCTGCTGAATTTTGCACCAAGAAAGAATGCTTATGGCTTCACAAGAGATCTACTGTAAGAATCCGCCAATGTACAAAAGGTGGTAGGTCCAGCGCCTTGTGAACCTGGTTTCTCTCCATCAGAACACATTCATTCTGGTGGATCAGCCTTCTGCTCTATCAATCAGCTGAAATTTCACGGCATGATTCTTGCAGACCACAACAAAGAGTAAGAGTATGTAATAGGCAAATAAAGGGCACTATGAATCACTACAGAACTGTGAAAATAATATGAAAATAGGCTAACACGTAGAAAACTAATTGAGCATACTGGATCAAAAGGACAGAAATGGTCATAAGATGCTATCATTTCTGTCAGAAGTTAAATTAAAAGAAAATATATGTATGCATGTGTTTTGCTTGATTATGCTTGTGCACCACAAGCATGCAGTATTGACAGGGGCCAGGAGAGGGTGATGGATCCCAGGAACTGGAGTTCTAGACAGTTGTTAGCTACTATGTGGTGCTGAGAACTGGGTCACAGTGCTCTATAATAGTAGAAAGTGCTATTCACTGCTGACCTGTCTCTCCAACCCTAAAATGCCAAATTTACAAGAGCTGAAAAAACTTAGAGGTATAGAGGAGGAGTCCTCGGAATAGGTTGCCATCTTTTTCTTATATTTGCACTTCAGACTTACAAGGCCGTCAGCATATATGTATTACTTTAAAAACACCTGTGGTGTGTGTGTGTGTGTGTGTGTGTGTGTGTGTGTGTGTAGAAAACTCAAAGTGGAAGAACTGGCCTGTACAGGAAGATATATGGAAAGAACTGCTGGTGCGTCCATCTTCTGGAGGAAGACTGGCAAAAACTGCAGAATCTCACTTTATGCATGGAATTATTAAGGCAGTGAAGGGAGCCCAGATTATATACCAAACAGAGATGACATGTATGGGAAAAAGGAGCTAACAGTTAAAAAAAAGAAAAAAACTTTATTTAGAATGTATCAAGTGGTCAGATAGGGTGCTCACTGTGTCTCTGACTACTTACCACAAAAAGATTGGCTTCCTGAATTCTTATTTTTACACTTTGTGTATTTTCTCATTTGTTTGTACGTGTGTTGTGTGCATGTGGATGGTGCAGAGGCCATGACACTTGTGTGGAAGTCAGACAGTTTGTAGGAGTATGTGCTATACTTTTACCATGTGGGGCTCAGGGACCAATCAGGGTCTGGGGTTGGGCAGGACATGTTTTCACTCTGAGGCATCTCACCAGCTCCAGATAAGCTTTCCAAGAGACTTCCGTTTCCTTGTACAACATTGACACCATTCTAGCTTTTCTTCTATGGCTCATTTTTTTTCTTCCTCTTCTATTAAGCACTGTTCACTGAGGCAGGGTGGCTTTACAACTACAATTTTAAGAGTATGTATTTTATTTCCAGTGAGTTAATGTTTTATTAAATATAGAACAACGTTTTGATCTCAAATGGAATTGCCTGGTGATGAATGTTTTGTCCTCTTAAATCAAAGTATTTCTGCCAGTGAGCATTGCTGTGACTAGAATAGATAACTAAAAATAAAAAAATCTCTTCCCCCCTCTCCTCCTCCCTCCCTCACCTCCCTCTCCCATCTCTGTCTTTCACTTTCTCTTCTCTTCTCTTGCATATGCATGAAACTGGGAATTCTTTTTAGTGATTTTTAGAACTGGAAAACAGGAACCAATATCAAATTTTCTATTTACACTTTAAACAGACTGGTGTTACTTACATGTCTGCCATTTTTCATTGCAACAGAATTTATCTATTGCCCTTTATTGTCTTAAAAGTCAATAATGTTTTCTTTAACCTCCAGCGCTGTGACAGTTCAGGGCTCTTGTAACAGTACTGCCCTTAATATATTTAGGACTACAGATTTCGTGTTTGAGACTAATTTTACAGAGTTCCTCTTCAATTAAGCAAAGTGTACTTGGGTTAAGGGGGATGATGCAGTCAGGACCCTAATCTGCCTGGACCATGAGTATAGAATGGAACCTGCATGGTTAGTCAGATGCTAAGAAGAATATGGTAATGCAATAATTCTTTAATTCAGGCTCCAAGTTTTTGGAACTCTGAGTATTTTTGGAATCTTCAAATTTAGCTTCAGGGTTTTGGGTCTTAATGATATCTTGAATATTCATTTTTATCAATTACAAAAAAAAGTGAAGAGAAATCAGGCTTGGAAAAAGTTCTGGACATTTTAAATATGTATCTTGTTTAAGAATTTCTGTAAATATTCTAACAAATACTTAAAATCACCATTCAAGAGAGGGATTGGGTTTTAAGGCACTGAAGAGTTGATTCTTGCAATTTTATAAACTGGTACATTAAAAATTAGTGTCAATATAATTTTTATATTACTATTAAATATAACTGCCAATTAAACAGACAGTAGAAGAAGGGAAAAAAGTATAAAAAAGAAATTTTAATGGTAGACTCTGGCGGCTCTTAGAGAATTGTCACACATCTGTAGTTTCAGAACTCAGGTGTTTGAGGCCTGAGGAGCTTGGGTCGGAGGGCATCTTGAGCTGCAGAGGGAAAAATCTGGTTCAAAATAACAAATAATCTATTAAAAATTTAATACTTTTAATTTTTTATGTTTAAACCTGTGTGTGTGTACATGCGTGCATGCATGCGAGTGTGTATACATGCATGTGAGTGGAGGTGTCAGAAGCCAGAGGTGTCTGATCTGGACCTGGAGTTACAGGTATTTGTAAGCTGTGTGTTCCCGGAGAGAACTCTGATCTTCTGCCAAAGTATTAAGCACTTCTAACCCCTGAGCGGGCTCCCTAGGTTCGTCCGTGTCATTGCAGGCGGCAGCCCCAGCCTCCTGGTGAAGATGGAATAAAATACACCAATTCCTTTTTGCGTAGCGGATTCAAAAACACGGATGGCTTTTGCAGTTCACGGAAGGGGAACTCACAGCGCATATCATGCAGCCCTGTTCGTAGCTCTCATCTATTGGTTACTGTAGCGAAAGCATCACAGAGGAAAATCAGCTCCGGGAAGCATACCCTGGAACATTCTGGAGAAAGCAGGGCACGTGCTGCCAAGCCTCCTCCCAGTGGGTCACCTAATCCTCCAGCATTAAGTTCTGGTCACGAGAGTGCAATGATGTTTACCATAGGTTCATGAGAAACCCAGTGCCCTCTGCCTAGTCTGAGACAAAATCGCAGACTTAACAGAAGGAAAGCAGGTGTTCAGAATAAACCACTGTTTGCACAAATCCTTTCGGTCCAGCGAGTCATTTTATCAATTACGGAATGGTGGGAACTTTCCTGAAATGGTATTCCCAGACCCTGGCAAAGAGCTCACCTTACAAGGGTCTAAGGATAACACTCCCTGGCCTATTAGGTTAACTTTTCTGTATAATTTGATATCTCTAATTTAGTCCCCGGGTAGATCCAGAAGTTAAAATGTCATAAGGCCCATATTTCAGGGACAATGAGCCTCTGTTGCATTTCTCGTCCTGAAAATTGAAGTTTGTGTTTTTAAAATAACAAAATGTACCACATAATATTTATCTTTCAAATCACAGCAAGGTATATCGATACCAAAGGAAGTGGGTCATTACACAGTTGTGCCTCGTTATATCAGGATGTCAAATCTGTAACTTGCCTGCTTGCTAGAAAGAACCTGGTGCTCTAAAATGTGCTGTCACTACTTTCGTGGTCATTGGCAGAAGGCAAAGGATGGCGAGAAATTGGAGCCTAGCAATTAGTATACTCACTGTTGAGGCCAAACAAGATGGGCCCTGCCTTCTTTTATCAGCTCTCTAGTAGGAAAGACCCCTGGAAGATGGTCAGGTTAGCTTTTGTGTTGCAGAAAGTTGCTAGCTCCCAGGCCAGGTGGACTGAGTCTGATTTCTTGCTTGTACTCACATTCCTGGGTGACAAGCTAGTAGACACTTCTTAGCCTTCCTTTCTGTTTTGAAAAAAAAAAAAAAAAAGGTAAAATCCATTAGAATAAGTTTGTCTTAGGACTTAAGACTATATAGACATAGATATAGATTAGAAACCACACACACACTCACACACTCACACATATACACAGCCACTAGTGGTTCAGTATTCACAAATTCGATGTTCTTAGAAACTTAATAGAACATAACCACTCTGAATAATGAGAACCAACTGTGTATATTTTTATCTCATTCTTTCATTACGTGCTGAACTTTCTTCTTGCTGAAATCTGTGCTTTATAGGTTTTTGTGTGTGTTCAATAATGTTAAACTCTATTAACCTTCTTCTCTAATATAAACTGATTTCATTTTATCTCCATTTGGAATGATAATTAGTTGGTTTCAAATTTAAATTTAGGTGGGCAATTTGCATGTGGGACTTCATTTTCTCTGGGCATGACCAGGCTTGACAGAAAGCTGCGAGGTGGAATCGGCCTCCTGTATAAGTCAGACACTCTCTTTCTGGGCTGTTTTAGACGTCATCCCTCTCTGAAATTTGCAGCAATACTGTAATGTGTCTATACTTTGAGATTTTATTTTTTCTATTTTTACTATTTTTGCTTAACAATTAGAGTGCTACTAGTCAGAGTGTTAATGAATTTATTTTTGAAAATTTCTTTAAATTTTTCTTTTAAAATCTTGCTTTTCTACTGCTTCTTCTCTGGCAGTTGAGCCCAGAGTCAAACTAACTGGCTTATTGCCTAGTGTTGCAAATGAATGTTCATTAGAGTTCAGCCACCTACTTGTTTTTTTTTTTTTAATTTTCCATCGCTGTTTTGGCATTGAGGTGGCACAGTAGAATATGAGAAAAGAAGACCAGAGCTGTCTGGCATGTGACATTTGGAAAGTTTAATTCTCTGACTTTTTAACAGAAAAAAGAAGTCAGCTCATCCCTGCATCAGAGTTCCTCTTAAGGATGTGAGAAAGCAATATTTAACCCAAACATTCTAACCTGTTCTTCCTATATGTGTGATCTGTCTTTCTGTTTGTCTGTCTGCCTGCCTACTTGCTTCTTCATACATGAGTATAGGTAGCTCTGAAGGCCAAAGGAGGACACTGAGTCACAAGTAGTTGTGAGCATTTAGTGTGGTTGGTTGGAACCAAATGTGGGTCTTCTTCAAGGACAGTCTGAGATCTTGACTGCTGAGCCATTTCCCTATCCCTCTTCTTCATGTATTCCAATTACTTATTTTATTTTTTGCGACTGTAATATTATATCATATCCTACTTCTCCTTCCTCCCTCTAAACCTCCCATATACCTTTCTTTGCTTCTTCCATGGCCTCTGCTTTCTCAAGTCTTCTTGATTTTGTAATGTCTTTATAAACTTCATGTTTTTCAGTGTTGGGTTATTTGTTTACAATTAAAAATGCTAATGACATTTCTAATGTGTTAATTGATTAGCCAAGTGCAGATTCCTTATGATTTGGTTTCTGTTTTCCTACCCAAAATAACTGTTGCTTTATTATAGATATGCTTTCCTAGATTTCTGTGTCATCTACTAGAACTTAAACTCTATGACAGTCAATATTTTTATCTTCCTTTTCCTGCTATTCTTTTAGGCTGGTGTTTGTGCATGGACATTTCCTGTATGCCTGAAATAAACTGTTGAACATCAACAACTCTAGATATAGTTTTTTGAGTATCTTGCATAGATGTAAATTTTGCATTCCGTAACATTTGTGCCAGCCAAAGTAAATTATTGCTAAATTGTTAATTATTTTCCCTTAGTGTTTGATACCGAACTTAAGGCTGTGTATATACTAGGCACACACTCTGTCATTGACCTGCAGTGCGTGTTTGGCTGGCATGTTTGTAAGAGTACCATGAGTGCGCAGTACAGAAGGAGGCCAGAAGAGGGTATCATATCCTTTATATTTGGAGTTCCCAATGCCATGAGGAGTTCTTAGGATAGATAGATCTTTACTCTTTAGTTTTGGCTTTTTGACTTGGCATTCACATTACTCTTTGCCTCTTTTGAATCAAGTGTTTATGCTGAACCATTTTCTTTGTTGCACAAGCATGTTGTGATATTTTCCAACTTCCCAGCACCCTCTCTTATGCCCTTACCACAGTCCATAGTATACAGAGAGCCTCGGGAAGGTTGACTGCTCTGCTCCATTCACATCCTTCCGTTCTCCTCCCCATGCAGCCTTTTGTTTCGCTGATGTGATCATACAGCTATCTTACAGTGCCTTGCGCCTGGCATTAGCAGGGTAGCTGACAGCCACTGCTTCATTCAAGTATTACAAGCCTGTGACACAGTTGGTCGTATGTTTTCTGTCATAAATCATTTTCGCTGCTGTGACAAAGTACTCCAGGAAACCAGGAAGAAAGAGTCACTTTGGTTGATTTGGGGCTTAGGCCACTGCTTCACTCTCACTTTGGGAACTGTATTGCATCAACACAT
The DNA here is from genome assembly GCF_014885135.2 of Alexandromys fortis. NCBI lineage: Eukaryota > Metazoa > Chordata > Mammalia > Rodentia > Cricetidae > Alexandromys > Alexandromys fortis. Next base: position 12,909,339 of record NW_026067904.1, read on the forward strand.
CCTGGCTGAGGCATGTGGCAGAGGGATCTGTTCAATATATGGTAGCCAGGAAGCAAAGAGAGTGACGGAAAGGCCAGAGTTCTAAGCTTCGATTGAAGGACCCACTCCCAGTGAACCAGTTCGGCTCTCCAGTCTCCCCAAGGAGCCATGAGCTGATGTGGAAGCTTATAACACATTAGTCTGGGGAAACTTCAGACCAAAGCAATAGCAACTTCCTTTGCTTCCTGGCCTTTCTTGCCTTTCTCTCTCATTTTGCTTTCTCCTGGGCCCTTTAATGAGCTCTTCTTAAGTTTCTCACTATTGAAAAAACAGTAATATTGGTGTGTATTATGGTCAGTTTTAAAATTTTTCTTTACTCTTATTCTTTTGAGTTAATTTTGTTTATTTATATATTTTGAAATGTTACTTGTCTTATTCTGGGAGAATCAGTTACAATTCTAGCACCAACATTCTTTTTTCATTTGAGAGTGACATCCCTAATCCCTACTTAGTTTTCTGTTACGTCTTTTTTTTTTTTTCCTGTGATAAGGTTTTGTCCCGAAACTCAGGCTGACCTCTAATTTGTTAGCCTCCAAATAGTCTACCAAGGGATAGGAGGATGGGTGTGCACCTTCTTTGTTGCTCCTGTGTTCTGTAGGTCTAGATAAAAAGTTTTCATATTAATCAGATTAAGCAAAAATTAAAACAAATGACCCTCTTCAGATACTCTGTATTCATACTTGATTTCTATCTGCTTTTTGTTAGCTTGTTTTTTAAAATGGGGTTTCTCTGTAGCTTTCAAGCCTGTACTTGAACACGCTCTGTAGACCATGCTGACCTTGAACTACAGAGATGCACCTGCCTCTGCCTCCTGAGTGCTGGTATTAAAGGTGTGTGCCACTGTCTGGCTGGATTTTTATTTGTTATGACCCATGAGCCCTTCAGTACAAATTTATCACAACAAGAGGTTTCTGTGTTGTTCATTGAAATCCAAATATTTGGCAAATAGCTAAACAAACAGTTATTGAATAAATAGATGACTCTGGTCTGCAAGTGTCTTCCCACTCAAAAGACAATTACCGCCTTAAATATCTGTGCCGCAGCCTGCGTTGGAAAATTGTTCCTTATTTTCAGCTACATATTACATAAAAGAAATTATTTTTAAATTTAGAAGTTAATTTCATGAGTTAACAGTCAGCTCCAAATCAATGATAACCTTGTAAATATAAGTGGTAAACGTATTTTAACTAAAAGGAATTGTCTGAGATGTCTAATGGCATCATTAATAATTTTATGCCTTAGTAGGAATGCCATGTCTTTAAATCAGGAAAATTAAGTCTAACTACAGCTGTGCACAGAATTATTCAATTTTTATTACTTTCAGCATATTTATTGCACTTTCTCTGTCTCTCTCTGTTTGTGTGTGTGTGTGTGTGTGTGCATGAACACACATACATATGGTTCGTATGGTTCATGTGCAATGTGACAACTGAAGGACAGCTTCAGGTACCCTAGGGAGCTGGCATTCCCCAGCCCTGCCCTGGCACATGCTACCTTGTTTTACTATTCCTTCTGCCTGAAAGACTTCTCTGTGATGTGAGCAGGGAAGGAGATGGATGCGTGGTTGTGGTGGATAGAAAGCAGTGTAGGAGGGAGGAAGATGTCACAGCTGTAGGGCAACCTGTGTTGAACATCTGGCACACACACACATACACACACAAAAAACACTTCTCAAAGACGATGGCATATTATAATCCCAGGTAACTGCCAACCTGCAGCTCTCTCTGATGAATGCTTTATCAAAACAGGAGCAGTGGGCATTGGAGGTAGAATTGTTGTGTTTACAACTCTTCCTCAGTTCAGAACCCTAGTAACATTTTCGAATGAAACAATAGTGGTTCAACTTCTAGAAAGTCTACCCAGGCAATGAAAGCTTCATCATCAAGGCTTCCACCTAGTTCTCAGAGAGTTCTGAAATTCATCTTTGGGTATACTTGGGTGCTCTTGCTTATAAACTTCCTTTCTGGTAGTTTTCTTGAAATGCAGTATTACTTCTAGTTCTTCAAGTTCCAGTTGATTTAAAAAGAAAACACACACACACACACACACACACACACACACACACAATAAGAGCAACAAAGCATTTGGATTGAGAGTATAAATAAATTCTGATGATCTGTGTTTTCCCTTACATAAGACAAAGGCTGAAATTTAGCTTGCTGAACTCCATAGATGTCTCTACCACATGTTAGGAGTGGTATTTCAGGCAAACCATACCCTTTGTCTACTCATATATATATATATATATATATATATATATATATATTAGGTACCTCAAAGGCAATTAGTGTGATAATTAAGTAAATAAGTGAATTAAAATATGTATAGCAAAGCCAGGAATGGAACGCCTTCCAGCCCAACCTTTTTGAGCCAAAGGCAGGCAGATCTTTGTGAGCTCAAGCCCAATTTGGTCTAAGTAGCAAGTTCCAGGCCAGACAGGGATATGTCTTTTGAGACATCCTATCTGAAAAGAAACATTTAAAGCATTCTTTGTTATGATAAATATTCAGGCCTTGTATTAAGGCTTTGCCATGATTCATTTCCATCCTAAATGAGGTTACAGATTAATGGAGATGAGAAACAAAGAATTTTAAAATGCCACAAAAGAACAGTAGCTAAATACAAAGTCCATGGCATGTAAATAAGGGAATAATCCCTGAATAGCAATCTGAAAAGAATATTCATGGGGACTTTTTTTTTTTTTGTCTTTTCAATTAACAGTTTCCTGAAAGAAAACATCACCCCTAAAAGAATCCCTTTGTCCCTGCATTTTTCTGTTACTTACACATATTTTAAAAGAGAAATGCAGTCTGGAGTTGAAACTTCTTATTTAGATTCATTCATTTTTATTTGATGTGCATGGGTGTTTTGCAACCAGTGCTCCTAGCCAGTGAATCATCACTCCAGACTCTGGAGTGGAAACTTTTATTAAGTTTTAATGAATGGATATGAAAGAGTACTTGACATGTTAGAATCAGTAACTGTTTTTGAAACTCCATATTGTTAACTCAGAATGGAACAAAAGTTCTGCAAATGTTACCTGGGCAATAAGCAGGTGACATTTCTATCATAAAAATTTATTTTGGGGTCTGATGATTTGGTCATAAAAATTGTCTTGAGGCTGAAACCTGGCCTATGCTGTGTTCAGTCAAAGCAGGAAGGGTTTTCCATTTTTTTTTTTGGTAATTATGCTGTTAAAATGTGAGCAGTAAGAAAATTATTAGGTTTATATATCTAATTTATTAAAGTCTAATGGAGAATAGAGTATTGTTGCAATGAAATTTTTTGTTTTAAAAGTTATGATTAAATATTAAAAGCTGGAATGTAACACCTGCATAAACTTAATGGAAATTCTAGATTATAATTAACTTGGCAATAGCTTGTTTTGGCAGATAGGAAATTTGAAGGCCACACAAGACAAGCGGCAATAGTTGCTGCTTGGGCTGACATGCCACAGGGGTTTCATTAGGGATGCTATCTGTAGATTCCTCTTGTAAAATTTATAAACTTCTAAGTATGAGCAATTAGAGTCTCAGATAAGAGTAAGAGAAAATAACTTGGAATGTATTTGCTAATATAGAAACTTAGCTTTTTGATGATGCTGAGTAGGAAAAAAAATATGTGTACTGTGAGAAAAATTACAGTTTAAGCTGAATAATGTTGATTAACACAGTAGGCTATTTTGGTACAAAATGTTGTTGAATTATAAACTGAAATTTCGGTTAGTAATACCAATACATCTATGGATATTGAAAATTATGTCTGTTCGCCTTGAATATCTGTATGTATATATTCATACATATGCTCAATGTATGGATTCCAAGTGCTGCTGACATTGCAGAGTGGTGTGATGCTGTGAAGGTCCTTACACACTGGACCCTCCCAGCCCTCAGCACAGTGTTAGCTTTTCTGCAGTTGGTAGCTTTTCCTGGCGTTTCCCCTCACCCACCCCTTCTCTCACTTTGTACATTGTGCCTTGCTAGATTTGTGCAGGGCAATCACCCAATTGTTTCTTCAATATTAGTCGCTATTCTCTTCCTGTGGCAAAAGGAACAGCTCAAGGGAAGAAGGATTTATTTTGGTATGTAGTCTGAGAAGGGATACAGTCCATCATGGCAAGAAGAGCATGGAAGCGGGGCGATGGTGGCGCACGCCTTTAATCCCAGCACTCGGGAGGCAGAGGCAGGCGGATCTCTGTGAGTTCGAGACCACCCTGGTCTACAAGAGCTAGTTCCAGGACAGGCTCCAAAGCTACAGAGAAACCCTGTCTCGAAAAACCAAAAAAAAAAAAAAAAAAAAAAAAAAAAAAAAAAAAAAAAAAAAAAAAAAAAAAAAAAAAAAAAAAAAAAAAAAAAGGACCACAAGGCAGCTGGTCACGTGTTTAAAATCAGGAAGCAGAGTGACACATGCTGATGCCCAGCTCAGCCTATGGGACACTTGCCCATAATTAACAAGTGTCTTTCCTCCTCATCCGAACCTTTCTGCAAAGCCTCTTGGCCATCCTGAATATTCTAAATCCAGTACAATTGTCAGTGATATTTAACCATCACATTATGTATTCCTTGGCAGAAGTCCCACTTGAAGAAAAGGCTCTTTATTATATTCTTACTCTTTCCTCCCAATCTTATACGATTGTTATGACCATTTTACTTTGCTGATGTCTTGTAGACAAAAATGTGAAAACCAATTATTGATTTCCAGTAAAAATCTTTTGTATGATCCTATAAAATAGACCGAGTAAACTTTTGTGAAATGTGCTGATTTGGGTTTGAATATTACTCCATTCATTACCTACTGTGTGGCTCTGGGCAGGTTGTATGATTCAAGTCACAATGTCTATGAAAATGAGGTAGGAACAATTCATCAAAGAGATCTGAGAATGGGAAAGGACCCTGCCTGACTTATGTCAGTGATCAGTAAATGGTTGGTACTGGAGACTGCTGTACTTATAGCTCAAAACCTTTCCAGGGAAGCAAAGCAACCGTGAATAAACAGAAATTAGCAAGTGGTTATTCCCATCTCTCTTTGCAGTAGCAATGCTAAGAGCTTCTCCATTTTCATTCATTACTTTATTATTTTGATTGAAAGACAATTCAGGAGATTTGCTTGTGACGTGTGTGCATTACATATCTACTTATCTGCAATAATGTTGAGGATTTTGTACATGCATACAGTGGGCTTTGATCAAGTGTAACCCGCATTCCCTCTGCTTCAACCCTTTCCCATGATTTCCTCCTAACATTCAGGGTTTTGCTGTAGTAGTATATCATTCTTTCTCACTATGCCCACTCAGTGCTGCTTGTATGTGCACGGGTCTAGGGCTGTCTAACAGAGTATGAGAGCCTCTCAGGAGCCTCTTCCTTGAAGAAAACTGAATTTTCCTGCATTGCTGGGCAGCCATCAATTAGCAATAGCTCCTTAGCTAGGATAGGGCTTCATGAGTCTTCTCCCATCCACCCAGAGATTATTTTTTTCTTTATTTTATTTCCCAACCATATTTTCCCCTCCTTACTCTCCTCCCATTTCTTCTCCCAGCTTCCCTTCTACCCACCCCCATACACTCCACCTCCATCTGCATTCAGGTGGGGTAAGGTCTCCCTTGGGAATCAACAAAGCATGTCCTATCAGGTTGAGGCAGAACCAAGTTCTTCCTCCCTGCATAAGGCTGAACATAGCTTCCAACACTATAGGTAATAGGTTCCAAAGAGCCAGTTCATGTGTCAGGGACAGGTCCTAGTCCCAAACAGACCAAGCAACATAACTATCACCCAGATGCAGGGGGCCTAGATCAGTCCCATGCCGGCTGCCTAGCTGTCTATTCAGTCACTGAGCTCCCACAAGCTCAGTTCAGCTGTCCCTTTGGATTTTCCTGTCATAATCTTTACCCCTCCCTTGCTCATATAATCCTTTCTACCCTCTCTGCTACTGGACTTCTAGGGCTCGGCGCAGTGCTTGGCTGTGGATCTATCAGGTACTGCATGAAGGCTCTATGATGGTAATTAGAGTAGTCACCAATCTGATTATAGGGGAAGGACAGTTCAGACTCCTTCTCCACTATTGCTAGGAGTCAAGCTGGAGTCATGCTTGTGGGTTTCTGGGAATTTACCTGGCACCAGGTTTCTTCCTAATCCCAAAACGACCCCCTCTAACAAGATATCCCTTTCATTACTTTCCCTCTCCATCCCTTCCCCAACTTGACCATCTTGATCCCTCATGTTCTCATCCCCTTCCCCTCCCCTCTTCTTCCCCCACTCCCAGTTTACCCAGGACATCTCATCTATTTCCTCTTCCCAGGGAGATCCATGTGTCCCTCCTAGGGTACTGCTTGTTACCTAGCTTCTCTGGGACTGAAGATTGTAGCCTTGTTATCCTTTGCTTTATATCTAATACCCACTTTTCAGTGAGTCCATATATATATCATATTTGTCTTTCTGGCTCTCCACCAAGAGATTTTTATATAATCTGTTCTTACACTTCTTTGGAAGACACATACTGGTAGAACATGCAGATGAGGCAGAGGCAGGAGGATGGTGAATATTTTTTATTTAATTGACTATTTTTACTGATGAAAGTCTCAAACTAGAATGCTAACTTCCTTCTTCTTGGGAGAGAAAGGAATAATTGAAAAATGCAGACACTGTAAAATTTGAGGAGGCTTGTGGTATTAATGGGATATTTATGCATGAGTAGATGAGACAGAAAATCTGGCATTCATAATAAGTCAATGTCAGCAGAAATAGTCTTGCTTAGTATATATTAGTTACTTGGTTGCTTTCCTTTTGCTGTGGCAAAATACTTGACAAATGGAACTGAAAAGAGGGTGTGTTCTGGCTCTCAGGATGAGGATATTTTCCACACTTCCAGAAAGGAATGGCAGCAGGAGCTGGAAGCAACTGGTCATATTGTGTCCATAGTCAAGAAGCAGAGAGAGTCGAAAATGGATTATCAGCTCACTTTTTCTTTTTTACTCATTCCAGGATACATGGAATGGGCTATCTATATTTAAAATAGGTTTTCCACCTCAAATTATAACCTAATTTAGAAACTCTTCTATAGTCATGTCCAGAGATTCATTTTCTTTGGTGATTATAGATCCTATCAAGTAAACAAGTATTAACAATGACTTTACAGTATTTTATTTTGATTTATTTTCTTAGAGTTGGAGGTGTGGGAACCAGGACTTCAACAGGGTGTGAAGGATTGTATGGTGGTTAGTAGGTAAAATGGGCAGCTTGGTGACCTGAGTTCAGTCCCAGGAATGCAGATAACAGAGGAAGGTGAAAACAGGCTACATAGTTTTTTCTTGATCTCCATATGTGCTTTGCTATCTCATGCATGACCCCCCCCAACCCTTATCATCACTACTACTAATGCTAGTGACGACAAAGTGTAAAAACAGGCTGTGAATCTGCCACGTTCCCAAATCATAGTCCATTTTAGGATATTGATTTCTTTTCCCTTTATTTCTACTCTTTCCCCTTTTCCTTCTCCCTCTTCTACCCTTCCTTCTTTTTAATTCATTGTGGTCACATTGACAGGCTCTTTCTATGTAGGTAGACTAGGCTGACCTTGAATTTTTAACTTGCCATACCAGGTGAATAATGCTCTCTTAAAGATACTACATGAGCTACACATATCCCAGCACTAAGGAATCCAAGGCAAGAGTCTCAGTGAGTGAGCTCAAAGTTAACCTGGTCTACGCAGGGGATCTGAGGATATCCTGGCAACATTACAAAACCTTGTCTTACAAAACAAAACAAAAATGACAATATCTAAATGTGCTATAGATCTGATTACACCAAGACCATTTTAGAGAATAAAAAATTATCCCAAGTTATAAAAATAGTTAGCTCGTTAAATCACAAGGTGTATTTTCGTTAAATGCGTATTCATTTATGTTCTAATTTAATACTCCTACAAGTCACTTTTCACAACAAATTGAAGGTTAATACCACAAAAATATTTAGTAATAAAATAATATAAATATCTCCAAAAACATTAAAACAGAATCATGAACATCGATGTGAAGTTTACACTTGAATGACCCAGTCATTGCTCTCTTAGGCCTTGCATATGGTCACACTGATGTCTTAGACACATGTACATGCCTCAGTATTCCTCTCTGTCTTCTCCCCCTGCAGCAAGGTTGGGCCAGGCAACCCAGCATGGGGAACAGGTTCCCAAAAGCTGTTTCAAGCACCAGGGACAGGTCTTGATCCCATTGCTACGAGCCCCACAAACAGACCAAGCTACACAACTGTCACACATTCAAACCAAGCTACACAACTGTCACACATTCCCTGGATGTCGGTCCAGAGTCTGTGATCTCCCATGAACTAAGGTCGCTGTCTCTGTGGGTTCTGATAGCCTTGGCCCTCTTGTTTTCTATAATCCCTCCCTCCTCTCTTCAGCAGGACTCCCAGAGCTTAGCCTACTGCTTGGCTGGGGAATCTCTGCATCTGCTTCTATCAGGTGCTGAATGAAGACTCTCTGATGACTATTGTGGAAGTCATCAATCTGATTACAGGAAACGGCCAGTTTGGGTACCCTCTCCACTGTTGCTAGAAGTCTTAGCTAGGGTCACCCTTGTGGATTCCTGGGGTTTTTCCTGGCTCCAAATTTCTCCCTGACCCTGAAAAGTCCACCCTCATTAAGACATTTCTTTCATTACTCCCCCCACTCTGGCTTGCCCCAACCCACCCAACCAGACCCCTCATGTTCTTATCCTCCCACTCCCCATACCCCGAGTTTATCCAGGAGATCATTTTTATTTCTTCTTCCTGGGGAAATCTATGTGTCCCTCTTTGGGCCCTTCTTGTTACACAGCTTCTCTGGAGCTGTGGGTTGTAGCATGCTTATCCTTTACATAGCTGTGTCTTAAAATAGGTTGATTCCCAATTTTTTGAAAAACTGCCTATGTCAGATGTGGGATGGGGGAAAAGCTTTTCTCATTCTGGAGGTTGTTATTTTGTCTTATTGAGTTATACAATAGACACTGTTCTCAGTAACCTTTGTTTCCTGTAGTCATATATATTTGTATGTCCGTTTATCTTAGAGCAATTCGACATCTTTGAAGGAACAACGGAACACAGTAAAAATTCACTTTAGTGTAATTTTCCCTGCATGTCCTCTGTTATAGGTTTCCTCTAGTTCAGGGAGAAAATCACTACAAATGTGCTATAAAAAGCATAATACGTTCTATTTAAGGAGCTGAACTAATTCTATGTAAATCATATTCTTTCAGTCAGTCTGTCTTAAAACAGCCCAAGATTTGAGGCTATTTTCTGATGACGTTTTGGACAGAAGTTCTATAAAACAAACGGGTCAGGTGCAGGCTCAAGAGCTTGTGACAAACAGGTGCGTGTGCTATGTTAAGATGCACGGGGTCACTGTCTGTGCAGAGGACTACACTTATAGACAGTGACAACAGGGACACTTGTGCTGTGCTCCAAGGGCTGCAGTGGTGCGCCTAAGCACCTAAACGGAACTAAAATCGTTTCCGAATCATGTATCACTTATGGGGACAAAATGGTCTGGTTTTAAATATTATAAATCATATGTTAATATAGCAAGCACATTTTTAATTCTCTCCTGGAGGTTCTTTGTAGATCTATGGCAATGTGGATTGTTTTAAAAATTAAAATGTATTGATTTGCTTTAGTAAGTTTATGTAAACTTACTAAACTTTCCAAAATGGCAGCTTCTTTTAAAACATTGGAATTATACTCCACATATTAAATAGATAGCTTAGGCCATGTTCTGGTGACTTTTAAAGTTTGTCTTAAAGGGCACCAATGTTGTGAAGATGCTCCAGCACATTCTCTCAGTCAGATGAAGGATGCATCAGGGTAACCCAAAAAAGTGGCTCCAAATAACTCTGAAGTCAATTCAAGAAGGAACCCAGGGGTCTCTAATTAAATGTAATTATGGAGATGTTTGAGCACTGTTGTGGCCAATTGTGCTTGTCTCTTTGTTCATTTCTGACACAAGGCATTGAGGACCCCAGGCTAGCTCTTGAACTCACTCACCCTTGAACCAAAGATGACTTTCTGATCCTTCTGCCTCAGCCTCGGGGTACTAGGAGTACGGGCTTGTACCATCATGCTTGGCTTTATACAAAGATGTCTTAAGTACTAGTCATACAAAATTAACCAGCTATAACCTAAGTGGATGGGCCCTATTTCCTTCTGACAAAATCTTTGTGGATTAGACTCCATCTTTCTGAACCCTTCGGTACTATTTTGTTCTTGAAGTACATCTTTAACTGTTGGTCTGCTAACTAGCAGTTTTGTTTTTTTGAAAATATATGTTGATTTTTTTCTTTATTTTTTGCCCTCATTCTTGGGTGACAGTTTTATGTAGAATGTTTCTTTTTATTCCCTCTACATTCTATTAGTTCACTGTGCCACTTTTCACTTCATTACTGCCATGAAACAATCTGCTCATTTTTGTTGTTGTTCTAATTCTTTCTAAAAATTGGATTCCCACCTCACCCGAATATATGAATCTAAAATATATTTCCTGTATACACTTTATGTTCCTGATTGAGAGCTTCATAATAAAAGACAGATTAAAAAGAGAAAGAAAATAAATTGAATACATTTAACGTAACTTGAGAGACGTCATAACTGAAGACACAAAGGGTCTAGTCAATGTTTCCTGTCGTTCTGCTACTGTGTGAAAGGAGAGCTTTCAGCTGGCACGTAGTTTAATGGTATAGACTGAGGGATGCGTGACACTCTCCCTTGGATCTGTCCCTGGTGTTCACTAAGAAGGATGCTCCCCATGTGAAGGTCCGAGGACAAGCTTCAGGACTGGTAAGAACATTTCTCCTTGGTGTCAGGCCCTACTTCAGAAGCAGAGGGTCCGACCAAGGTGAACTTTCCTTGCTGTTTTCTAAAAAGTTTAATATTAATATTGGCGTGGGGTCCCCTGAGTACAACAACTGTCAACCAGTTTTATTATTTAGGTTTTTTCCTGAAGCTGAGTGTTGTGTAGCCATGGATGGCTCCTGAAACTCAGATCCCTGTGCCTCCAGCACCTGAGTCCTGGGATAGAAGAAGGTGCCATTATGGCCCAGTTAGGTGGTTCTGAGACCCAAACAGGAACTCTACCAAATGGGAATGGGAAATATTTCTAGCCTCTAATTAATTAGAAGAATTTAGCAGCAATGAAGTTTCTAGTAGATGACAAAGTTTTACAGTAAAAACCTTTTTAACGTAATGTTTTATGGTAAAATATAATGTATATTTAATATATTCACTTAGATATTTTGAACCCTCCCTCACAAATCTACTTTTACTGAGATGCAGATAATTCAGTCAGTTTAAAATATGAGAGTATGTTATAATCTGAGAGTATTTTAAAATCTTATAGTATGTTAAAATTCAGTATTATGCTGTTAACAAGTCATTTTAAAGGTTTAATGAAAAAAATATTTGGAAAATTGAGACTTCATTCAGGAATCTGTTTCTGTACATGTTAACTGAAGAGTTAACAAGTTTATTGATCCTTGCTTTATTTCATCAGAAAGATGGACTCTTTGGGTGGCACGTGAGAACTGTAGTTCATGCTGACAAACTTTGGTAGGCAAGTTACTTGCTTCCAGTGTTGCCTGGAGACTGTTCTCCCACTGAGAATAGTTGCGCAGGGCCTATCATTTTCACCGTCCTGTTTACAGTCTCACGGTCAGCTTCATTCAAGCAGGAAGTTGGTGAGCAGTGCTAAGACCAAGGGCCTTCCTCTGAAGCCTGCTTCAGGTGACGGGATATATTCATGGTAAAGACACAAGCTTAGGTCAGCATCATTTATATCACTTAGTGTTTGAGAAAAGCAGCACTTCCATTTGGTTTTCTTAGAAACCCAGGTTTATACAAATGGCTTGACAGATTGAATCAATCCCTTTCCCTACCTCCTCCTGACACAGAAAGTGGAAAGCTTTTATCTGGAGAAATCATAGACCCGTCAATATTCTAAATTCAAATATCCCAATGTCCCGATCTTCTTTCATTTGCACTAGTGTCCGTATGTGAAACTTCTTTCCCTCAGTGAACCCCACTGGCCTTGCCACTCTCAGACCCTTCCTGTTCTCACAACTAAGATCTGGTGTCCGCGTCTCCTACTTCCCTTGTATAGCATCCTCACTTCCCTGTCTCCCCGACACGCCTCCTCCCTTATGCCTGTCTGGCAAAATGCAGGCCTAGATGGCCTCAAGTGTTTGAGATCAAACCAGAATGTCTCTGAGCACACCCACACACACACACACACACACACACACACACACAGAGAGAGAGAGAGAGAGAGAGAGACAGAGAGAGAGAGAGAGAGAGAGAGAGAGAGAGAGAGAGAGAGAGAGAGACCAAATAACTAGACTTCCCACTGCCCAAGGATCCCATTATATTCTCTGTGCTACTTCTTGAGAACTTCTGTCTGCTCTGAGAACTCCAACTCTCCCATTTCCCTGTCAGCTTTTCCGTCCTAATCCCGACCCTTCTGGTTCCTTCTCCCTTTCTTTTCCTGGGAATTAACTGGGAGTCTGCACATATGAGGCACATGCTCTACCAATGAGCTACTGCAGTCCCTGCTCCTTTTAAACTACTGGGTTTGTATCTTATCTACGGAGACTGTCTGTGGGGTGTCGTCACACTGCCAGTAACAACACTACAATGTTATGGGCACCTAAAAATCCTTGTCTGTGTTTTCTCTATCAATGTCCATTCTCTCCATAAGTACTCTGAACCACATTCACTGATCCATGTTGCTGGTATTGTTTCCCAGGCCCAGATGAGATGGAATGTAAAATGAAATTAAAAAAATAAATAAATAAAAAGGAAAAAGTAAAAAAAATAATAAAAAGAAAATGTATAAAAGTATTTGCTGTAAAAAAACGAAATGCAATTTTTTTTCTTAAAGGGAAGGAGACACTTTGAGATTTGAAGCAATACTCTGTTTCTTATAGTTTTGCCGATTATTAATGTGAATTAAATGTAATGAATATATCAACCTGAAAAAAGAAAGTAGAATAAATGAATGAGTGAATGAATTAATGAATTCAGCTTCCTTTCCTCTCTAACAGTTAGCTGAGGTTTCTGAGTACCAACAATATAAAATCACCTTAAACTACCAACTAAACTGATTTGGGCACACATATATAAACTTCTGGTCATAGTGTCTGGAGGGCCAAGAAACCCAGTGCTGAGAGCCACTCTGTGGGGAGTGATCATAAAACAGGATATGTGCCCGCAAACATCAGAGATTGGGTAAGACCAAGGTCCCGACGCCCTCCTGATTTTAATGAAGTCTGCCACGCCATTTTACATTATTTTCGGGTAGGAAGATCCTTGCTTCATCGACATTTGCTTTGCCATGAAGGAGAAATGAGTTTGGTCCTGCAAGTCAAAGGAGGAATAAACAAGGAGTGGCTGTTGGGCAATGGCGACTGCAGAACTAGGGCAGATGCAGCCATGAGAAGGCTGCTGGGATTGGTGGGGGAAAGTGAGGGTTGGGCAGAGCAGAGGGGTTGGGGTAGAAAGATAGACAGGCCAACAAGATGGAGAGCCCTGGGAGAATGGGAAGAGTGTGCTAGTGAAGAGGCCTGGGAGGCACGAGCCAGTAACGGACACCAAAGCGGAGAAGCGAAAGCTGGCATAGAGGGTGAGTAGGGCCTGCGGGGACCTGTGGGGTCAGCGGGGGCCAGCAGGGGCCTGTGGGGTCAGTGCGGGCCAGCGAGGGCCAGCAAGGAACAGCGGGGGCCTGTGGGGTCATCACCATTCACCATCTGCTATCCTCTGCACATTAGGGTGGGAGCAGTGGCCCTGGACTACTACCGCCGTTTCTTCCATCCCTTGACCACTTAAGAATGCTATGGCCCCTCTTCGGGTGCCGGATTAGGATTTTGTATGTCCAGAAGAATGCATCAGGACTTCTAAAGTTATTTACCCCGTTCATTTGCAAGACTGCCTGGTGCCCACTCGTGTTTTTTTTTTTTTTTTTTTTTGAAAATGGTCATTTTTTTTAATTTAATAAATTTTTAAAAAGGGTCGCATTGAACTCCATATTGAATAGCTTCTTTGAGAAGGGTTGGGAGTTTCCTGTTTCTCTGTTTGCTGCAAATCATCACAAATGAAAGCAGTCACTCCCACAGCCCCACCTTCAGAAGAAAGAGATGCCCAGTCCTTCCTTGACCCAGGTCCCACCAGCTACCACCAGACCAGGCTCACAGCCATCTTCTGATGTCCAAATGAGAGCGTTTGGCCTTACTTTCTTGACTTTCTTCCACTGCTCAGGAGAATGAGGTGGCCAGGCAGCGTCTTGTTCCTGCTGATAACCACACGTTCCACCTTCTATGTCTTTTGCCCTGCTGACCCATCTAAATAATCTTGCTAAATGCTCGCCATTCTTGTTAATCCCTCATGGTTTCTTGGACCTAACGAGGAAACAGAATTTAAGCCTCCGTGTAAAAATGTAAAGTGAGACAAAGAGATCTAATCCTGAACCCCACTTAGCAATATGTAGGGGTTTCAGCTGTCTGTACAAGACTAGCCTATTTTAACCTGAATATACAACCCTCTTCATTTTATTACTGAGTTTTAGGACTTATTTGTGAACCATATCAGGATATTTCTCATAACTGTCAAAGATGTGTCATGGGGACTTACCTGAGTTGATGGGTGGCCTTCAGATACTGGCCGGCTTTTCTACTCTCTGTCACATAATTTGAGTAGAGTGTTCTTTTTGTTTCCCATTAACTATGGAGGGCATCCTTACACTGGCTTCTTCAAACAGGCCAGAGATATGATTACTACGGTGTCTGGACTCAATCCCCACCTTGGTACCTAAATGGGATACCTAGACACATCACAAATGGTTCTCTGTCCCAGGGGATTCATCCGCTATTTTAGAGCATTCTCTTTGTGTATGTGGCTGCTGAGTGTAATTGGAGTCTGAGGATGGAGCAGGATGACAATTTCCTTTAAAATGTGTGTGTGTGTGTGTGTGTGTGTGTGTGAATTTGTAGGCTTTTACATATGTCATTGTGAGTATGTGAAGGTAAGTAGAAAACTTATAGGAAGCAGTTCTCTTTTCCACCATGGGAGGATCCAGGAATATAACTCAGGTCATTAAGCTTAGTAGCAAGCACCTTTATCTCCTGAGCTGTCTTACTGGCCCCAGGAAGGCAGCTTTAATAGAGTTCCTTTTCATTAAGATAATAATAAAAGCAGCACTTCTTTACCCATTCTTTCCCTAGTCAGATGGGGCTTAAATTGACTTCAAATATTCACTGCTAAAACTCTAGACTCCGGAGTTCACAGAAAATGGAAAAGAGGAAAGTGGGTGATGACTAAGGAGAAACAGATTGAGCAGCTGGAATATGTGAAGTGTTTGAAGATTGTGCATTCATAGTAGGCAGAAATATAGTGAGTTGGCTTGATAGTGTTATAATCATGTGGAGAGGCCTGGTAGCAAAGCGGCGTGTCTGCCGGCAGATTCAGAGCATCTGAGCCCTAATGGCCATTTCTGCAAAATAATGACAGTAAGAAAACACATAGACTAGCAGCATTCATTCATTTATAAACAAGGCCTTGCTATGGTTGGTCTTAAATTTGGAACTCACTGTCTCAGTCTATCATGTGTTAGAATTACATGTGTGTGACACGACAAACAACTAGTTCATCATTTTAAAATTAGTATTAAGGTCTTTTATTGGATTTTTAACACATTATATTATAATTATACAATATATTTTGATTGCATTATTTCTACTCTCTGAACTCCCCAGTTCTTTCCCACCTCTCTACCCATCCAATGTTATGTTCTTTCTCTCAGAAAAATAAATTAAACATGAAAAAAACAAAAATACAAAGAATACTGAATGAAACAAAACAAAAAGCTCATACAAGATACCATAGAGTCCATTTGTGTGGACCAACTACTCCTGAGCTTAGTGTCTGCCCTGGAGTGGGGTTGATATATGCTCAGTGACAATTCTTCAGAGAAAAGCAATTTTTTTTCTCTGAGAGCAGGTATCAACTTGCAAACAGCTTCTTGATTGGGTCTTGGGTTTTGTGCCCGCTACCTCTTCTCTGGGCTGGGTTTTGTTTAACTTGAATTTGTTTAGGTGTATGAACTGTCACAATATCCTTGTGTTGATATGTGTATCAACCCTCTTTTGTTGAAGATGCTATTTTCATGGCGTCATACTCCCCCGCTGGTTCTTATAATCTTTCTGCTTTCTCTTCTGCATAGTTTCTTGTGAGTTATGTAGTCTATGGAACTTCTTAGGCCAATGACTAAACAAAATGAGCCCATTCTTAGTATTGTGGGTTTTAACTGGTAGTATAAGATGCTGTTAGAGAATGGGAATTGCATTTAAATTCCTTTCATATATGTATTCCCCACCTCTAACTCTCAGTTACAGTGCTATGGAAATAAGTGAGGTTCAAAGCAATGAGAATACACAGACTATTTATTTAGAGATTTCTAAATATGGGACTTTTTTGCTTGTTCATTCCGGCGTCCCAGAACCAAAATAACAACATAGAAACTGTATTAATTAAATCACTGTTTGGCCCATTAACTCTAGCTTCTTATTGCCTAACTCTTACATATTAATTTAACCCATTTCTATTAATATGTGTATCACCACAAGGTCGTGGCCTACCAGCAAAGTGTCAGCACGTCTATCTCCAGCGGCAGCTCCATGGCATCTCTCTTTCTGCCTTCCTTCTCAGAGAATTCAGTCCAGTTTTCCACATCTACCTAAGTTCTACCCTATCAACAGGCCAAGATCGTTTCTTTATTCATTATCCAATAAAAGCAACATATGGACAGAAGGACCTCCCACACCAGGACTTAGCCACTCCTGCTTACATTGGGCAGAGACCCTAAGGCCTACATGGTACTTGAACGGTTTTCTGGTGATATGATAGAAAGGCTCAAGTGATGCTCTGGCGAAGGGGAAAAAAGTACATGTAGAACATCCTGTGTCATGGGCTTATGGGGAGATAATTTGGTTTTATCTGTTGGCTTCTGAGTTATAATTAGAACAGTGGCAAGCAAGAAGGTGGCAGTCATTGTCACAGTTATTCCTATTCTGAATTGACTAATCAAGTTTATGTTTGTTTTCTGATTGATGGACAAGGAGTTTTAGACAGAAGCTACATTTTCATGCATGGTCTATATATTTGGTCTTTCACTGTTCATAAAACCTCATCCATATAATAGAAAACTAAGACCTGAAGACGGTTAACCAAACAAAATTTGTTGATTAAAACTTTGCTCACGTAATTAAGGTAAATAATGTTTACTAAGTGTTTATCCTATTCTGGGTATTTATTAGTCTATGTGTGTTATTTATTTTTATTATATCTATATAGTGTGTGTGTTTGTGTCTTGACAGAGGCCACTCGCTTGTTTCCTGGATGCCCAGACCCAAAATAATTACACAGAAACTATATTAATTACAACACCGCTTGGCCTATTAGCTTAGGATTCTTTTTTTTAAATATTTATTTATTTATTATGTATACAATATTCTGTGTGTATGCCTGCAGGCCAGAAGAGGACACCAGAGCTCATTACAGATGGTTGTGAGCCACCATGTGGTTGCTGGGAATTGAACTCAGGACCTTTGGAAGAGCAGGCAAGGCTCTTAACCTCTGAGCCATCTCTCCAGCCCTAGCTTAG
The DNA here is from genome assembly GCF_014885135.2 of Alexandromys fortis. Taxonomy (NCBI): domain Eukaryota; kingdom Metazoa; phylum Chordata; class Mammalia; order Rodentia; family Cricetidae; genus Alexandromys; species Alexandromys fortis. The sequence continues at coordinate 12,927,063 of NW_026067904.1, forward strand.
GATTCTTATTAACTAACTCTTAAATCTTAAATTAATCCATTTCTATTATTCTATGTATTGCGACAAGGCTCATGGTTAGCCAGTAAGGTTCTGGCATCTGTCTCCTCCAGCAGCTATATGGCATCTCTATGACTCTGCCTTCTTTTCTCCTCTCTCTCTGCTCAGAATTCCCACCTTGCTCTATTCTGTGCTGCCATAGGCTCAAAGAAGCTTCTATATTAACCAATGGTAAGAAAACATATTCACAGCATACAGAGGGAAATTCCACATTGTGTGTGTGTGTGTGTGTGTGTGTGTAGTGTATATGCCATGGTGTGCCTGTGGAGATCAGAGGACAATTTGAAGGAGTTTGTTCTTTTATTTTACCATGTTCATCCCTGGGATCTAAATCAAGTCATCAGGATTGGCAACAAGTTTTTTTTTTTTTTTCCACTGAGCTATCTCTCAAACTCTGTATATGCTATTTCGGTTCTTGTAGTAGGATTATATGGCATTATCACTTCATCATTTTCAATTTCAAGAGTAAAAGGCCAGCACTTCAAATACTTTAGCTATTTTCTCCAAGGTCTCATAGCTACTGATGGGTCCAGCCAGGATTTTAATCCCATATGTATTAGATTTACAGCTACAATCTCTGATATACCATTAAATTGCCTATTTCTGTACTTTCTTCACAATATTATGTCTATCAGCACTTACATTTTTCTCCATTTTCTGGTTACTCAGGATATGGGTATAAATATAGGTAACTAAAAAATCTTTCCATGTGAACTGAAGAGATTCAATCTTTTATATGCTTGAAAAATGTTGGATTTATGTAACTACAAGTCAGGAAAATGGATGAGAGGCATGGCGATTAAATTATTAAAATTTAGAAATGGAAAAACAGAGATGTACAGGTGACAAAATGGATGGAGATAGGAAAGGATCCAGCCAAAGGAGTCTGGAGTTCATGGAGCTGTGCCATCAGAACGCTTGTGCTGACGGTTAGTGAGATGATTCTCAGACAGCATAGGCGGTGAATTTTACACCCTTTGTGTCAAATAAACCTTTAGCAATCATTTCTTGAAAAAGGTCAGTCCTTAATTCTGATGGTTGTGCCTCTGCTTATGATTGTGACAAATTCTGTGAGAGACTGAAAGAGCTGAGTGTCTTTGTCACACAGTTATGTCAGTCAAAGTTAACTGTAATGAGTCACCTTCCTCCAGTGTGTCTTTCCCATGCAAATCACTTTGTACAGGCAGAGAAGATGCCTCAGCTTAGAAGCAGTAGAAGAAATATTTGCGTTCATACATGCATGTGTGCATGTGCATGCACAAGCAAAAGGGGTCCAAATATGTCAGAAACTCTGTCCCTCTGTCTCTGGAAAGCCCAGATGCTCATGGTCTGTGCCTGTCTTAAACTACCCCTGTGGGATGTTGGAAGCATTGGTGTAGTAGGAACCCCAAACGTCTATTTGTGGAGTTGTTATGCTAGGTGAATCTTCATAGATACATTCTCTACGTCAGCAAACTTTATTTGGAATACATTTCCTCCCCAGACTCCACTGAAAAGAAAAACTTATAAACCAAAATATGACTAAATGGTGCTCACTGCTGGTAGACCCTGCTCTAAGACAGCACAGGACTGCATGGTTAGAAACACTTCTTTCGGTTGATAATTTCCATGGGTTTGGCCAAGGGTCTGTAACACTGCAGTCTCAGTCAGCTAAAATGCATCCATTCTGTGCAAAGCATATAGTCACAGCAGTTTTTAAATAGAATATTTAAACCAATTTCCACATTAAAACCAATATACACATAAAATCCTCTCTTGTGTTCATATCATTTTATTGTCATTGTCTTACTCTTTCCATTTCATATTCCCTTAAGTTCTAAAAAGCTTGTTGTATCGTTACTTTCTTCCCTAATCATTAAGCTATTGGTTTCTTGCAATCTAAATTATATACTTTTTGGCTAAGGATATGTGTTAAAGCTCTCTTTGATCTATCACCAGATGAAATGGATACCACATACATGCTTAGTCTTTATCTTATGTGAACTTTTGGTCTTTCAGACTTTTTGGCTTCCCCTCGAAATTCCTTTCTTTTGTTATCTCAGACCCATTTTTTTTTTCTGATTTCTCTTAGTCATTGTCAAAGCTAATTCTCTTGGCATCCTTTTTCAAAACTAGTTGTTTGTTTTTATTTAACTAGGAGATCCACAGTTCCTGACTCTGTTTTCACTTTACAAGTTTCTTACAAAGGCTGGAAATCTCTGCAGCATCATCCTTAGCAATGAGGAAAATATAAACTCCCAGTGTTCATCTCTTCCCCCACGTGCCAGTTTATCCGCACATAGACCTGGTTAGGGATCCAGCCAGTGTTATCTCTCCTCTCCACCTCATCAGAATCATCAGTCATTCTACATGCCCTCCCCCTGCTACCTACCACACCCAGTTTCCCACCACCGTTTGCTGTCTCGCTAACATGTTTTGCTTCCTAAATTTATGCTTAGCTTGCTTCCTTGGGAAACATCTCCATCACCTAATAAGCATCCTATAATATGGTGCTGACCATTGGGCCTATAACTATCTTCTCATTAATATGTTCCTGTGGGAGATTAAATGATTACAAAGAGATCTTGTGTACTTTTGTATTTTAAATGTTGATCATATTATACGTAATGAACATATTTTTTAATGCAAGTTTAGAAAATAGACATCGCAACAGCAATGTGATGTTTGAATCTTCTGGATCAACATTATCCAATTACTTTATTGAAAACCTAGCTGTATGAGGCTAATTGAGATTAAAGAGAGATAATGTAACTGCAGATTTTCAGTTTCAAAGTTTGAAATGCTTAGGGGCTATCATATTGAATAACATGGAATTTTAAAATAGGATCCTAGGTGAGATTTTGTAAAAACTTAATTAGCTATTGTATGAAATAAAATACATTCAATAAATAAGAAACTATAGCAAAAAGCTCTATTATAATCACTACTTCAACCTGAAACTTTAGAGATGTCATGTTACTAAGCTCAATGATGCTTTTAAAGAATTATTTATGAGCATCCCATATTTGTCCATACTGTGAGAATTCAAAGAGGAATGAAGAGATATAATTTCTACATTCCAAGATGCAGCAGAAAATGCTGATAATTTGAAATTTGACTTCTGTATTATTGAAAAGGTCCATGGAGTGGTAATAAGACAATTGAAACTGTTTTCCTTTTAATCCTCTTTCTTCCCTTCATTCCGTCTAGACTCTCACATAACAAGAGAGAGTGGAGCTGTCAAAATGGAATACAATGATGGGAACTGCTTCTGATCCCGCTGTGTTTCCTCCAGGTATAGCAATGACAAATGTTTGATGCATTCTTTGACCTGTGCAGTTTTCATTATTTCCCTCTCCCTCTATCTTCTATTTTATTTGCATGTACTTGATATTTCAAGTGCTTTCCGATTTATTAATTTCTTTAAATTCTATAATACAATGCCAGACATGAACCAATATCCTCCCCTTCTGGGTCTAGATAATTCTGCCAAATCATTTCATTCATTGTTAACTGGCTCCTTGTGGCATGACAACAAACTGTATCAGCATGACAACATTTATATTTAAAATAATTTAAATTAGTAGCAGATATTATGCCATAAGATGCTGTATAAAATTATATCAGTGGCATCCAAATATGTAGTGTACTATTTATTTCTTTACCTACTAATTTGAACCTTTTGTAGAAATTGACTCTAAGGTGCTTCTGGCGTAATTCCTTTGTAATAAATTCCCAGTGTTTCTTATTACTTTTGATTTTCCAATTCTCCAGATGGCAAACATGCACTCTATTTATTTGTTGTTTTCCTAAGCATAGATTTCTTACTTGGTATTACTATTTATATCTTTGTATTGTTTTGTAGCAAATGAAAACTGTTTCTCCTGACAATTTAAGAAACTAGAAAATTAGTTATAAGCTTATTTTTCTAGTAACATTTAATGCTTCTCCATAGCTATATTATTGGGTGGACTGTGTGTGTGTGTGTGTGTGTGTGTGTGTGTGTGTGTGTGTGTGTGTGTGTGCATGCACATGTGTTTAGGCCAGTGGTCACCTTCTGATGTTCTCCTCAATTGCCTTTCCCACCACTTCTTTTCTTTATTTACTTGAAACATTTATTTCTTTGTACACACGTGTGTGTGTAGTGTGTAGCGTTATTGTATGTGTAGATGCTGTGTGTGTAGTGTATACAATTGTTTGAGGGAATATATATAGAGAGAGTTGTTCTCTACCTTAAGTGTTTGGGACAGAGTCTCTCAGTGAACTGAAGCTACTTGATTTAGCTGTTTAGTTGACCAGTTCCTCCTCTTTTATTTTTTGAGACAGTCTTTCAGTGAACCTGAAACTCAATCAGGCTACGCTGGCTGGCTGCTGAACCACAGAGACCTGTTAGAGTGTGAGCCCGCAAGTCTGGGTTTACAGTTTGCACCACGACACCCAGTTTGTACTTATGCTCCTAGGATCTGAAATTAGCTCCCTGTGTAGCAGCCATTTTGTTGACTGAGCTCTCTCTCTCTAGTCCCATCTCCAGGGTCTCTCACTGGGACTGGAGTCCATAGATTTGGCTTGCCTGACTGACCACTCCTGTCTTCCTTCATCCCCAGGACTAAGGTCCCAGATGTGTACTGTCACACTCATTTTGGGTGTGCTAAGGATCCAAACTCAGGTCTTTATTGTTGAGCAACTGGGAGTTGAGTGACTGAACCATCCCTTTAGCCCCTGTTGAATGATTTTAGCTTCTATTTTGTATTTGAACAGATCGCTTAGTTCACAAAGCACACAGTTCATAGGGTAATATACTAAGTGTTGATAGAGTTGTAAACCCAAATAATTAAAAAGAACCTGAACAATTTGTATTTAAATACTTCCATAGCAGTCATTTATGAAAGATTTACTTGCCCCATGTCATGATGACGATGAACCTACAATGACTTTCATTACAAAAGAATATATATAGGAAAGCATACCTTTCTATCCATCAGAAACACCCCGACATGATCACTGTTGCATTCTGGGCCAGTCGGGGAGTGGGAAGCTGTTGAGGTTTCCCAATGCTTTAGAATGAGTCCTGTAACAGGAAACCTCAGCATTTATTAAATCTTCTCAACTACCAGCTTGTAGCTGCAGTGAGGAGGAAATGAGCCTTTTCTGTTGGACTTCATGCTAGTCCTCATTTTTCTCCTGGTTTCAGTCTAGTTTTCTTTCCCTGAAGATCACCCACGAGGCTCTGGTAAGAAACTAGAGAATAAAAATGAGTGAGGTGGGAGGGGACAGAGCATAGAGCTTTACCTGTTTCTAATTTAGCTCTCAGGCTCCACAGCCAGGAAAGACCCTGTGACCTTCTGCTGAGGGCATACTTAGGGGGAGTTAGACTTTCCATATTTATTAGATTTTAATTTTGGAACTCACACGAGATAGAATTCTCCCTTCTTTAACAACATGTGCTTTGTATTAATTCAGTAGTCTACATTTTGAGGAAGATCATTTAGGGAATCTTGATGCATAAAAACTTGATACACCCTGGAGACGCTTCGCCAATGGCTACGATCCTTTTGCAGAATTAGGAAAAGCAGCCCTGGGTAACAATTCTCAGTAGAATAACAGAAGCTGAGTCGGTAGGAAAATGGGGGATTACCAGGGGGTTATCCAATCTTTAAATCCTCCAAGGCCCTTAAAAAGGACCAGCACAGTGAAATGAGATACCTCCAGAGAACAAATAGACTCAAGTTTCAAAACTGAGGTTAAATACTAACTTGCTTTTGTTGCTGCTGTTGTCCAGCTATAACCTCAGAATAGTTGATAACATCAGGCTTTGTCATAGACTCTTACTACTCTTCTGTTCCCTTAATGCCACATTAATCACTGAGAAGGAGTTCTCAATATTTGTTTCCTTAAAATACACAAAAAAATAATGGAAAAAAGCCAGGTCATGGGCATGTGGGCATTTTAGGGAAGGTAACAAAGGGAGGAAGAGAAGGAAGGAAAGGAAGGGGAGAGAGGATGTGCAGGGAAGAAAGGAGAGAGGGCAAGAGGAAGAGAGGGAGAGATGGAAAATTAAATATTAAGGTGTAGGTGGAAAAATACATTGCCACCTTCCTTAAGTAAACTTAACAATTTCTGTAGAAAAATTCTGATAAAAAGTGTAATCCCATTAGCAATATATGTTTGTTATGTAGCAGACCTGGATCTACAAACTAAAAATGTCTAAAAACTGACCCTGCAGAGGTTGTCCTGCTCTCTACATCAATTAAGATCCCATTCTGGTAGTTCAGTCACTTTTTCTTCATCATATGCAATCAAACCAAGCTCGGCTAAACTTCTGGGACTTTTGTTTCTTTGCAGTGTGGTCTCCAGGCCCGCATAGCATCGTCCTGCCATAGGCCATCTCTCCAACTTGGTGTAGCAATGCCATCCTAGATTTTTTAGGTGCCTGGTGGCTTGAGGTTCCCCGGTGTGGTATGGCTGGAGTCCTCACTGGGTGCCCAATGATGCAGAAGAATGTGAATCCATCCCCTGAGCTCTGTGTAATTAATTAGTTGGTGCTGTATCCTCCTTGGGCTCACCCACGACTTCTGTCTCCAGACGTTGCAAACAACTTTTGACCTATTGTAACTTGGATATGAAATGTTCTTAGTTGACATCTGGGTTTGAACACATACTCCCCAGCTGGTAGGAGGTTTTGCAAGGATGTAAGAGGCTTTTGGCAGTGGAAACTTTTGGAGAAAGAGGGTCACTGGGAATGGGCCTTAACATTTTATAATCTGGCCTACTTCCTGTCTCCTGTCTACTTCCTGATTCCAGACACAAACAGACCAGTGGCCTCATGTTCTTACAACCATGCTTTCCCCACCGTCATGTGCTATTTTCCTTCTTAAGGTGTGATCAGAAATAAGCCCTCCCCATGTAAGGCTTTGGGTGGTTTTATTGGTTTGTTTGTTTGCTTTTATTTTTGATGAGTGCTTTATCACAACAGTGAGCAAAGTAAGTAAGTACTATATGCCATTATAAAAATAATATTTCATTAATGTTACTTCTCAGGACACTGTGGTTTAGAGAGCCAATAGATTCAGACGATTATGGCATTTTTTTTTTCCTAGCCGAAGCCCTGAGAGGAACCACTACAGTCTTTTCCTGAAGGAAAATGCTAACTGCCATTTCCACACACTCATCTAATGGACTGTTTTTACAGGCAGGTTCTCACTAGAGGAAAAGAGACTCTTGATGACCCAAGAATTTAACAATACCACCTTATAAAACTAGTTCCTAACTGGCAGAGGCAGCAGTAACATGATGAATTTGAGGTTTTATATAAAAAATGCATCATAATAGCTGTGAATTTGTTTTAGTGTATTATAGGAAACACAATAGGAGATGTGAATCTGTGTATTCTGGTTCAGCAAGTACTACTGGCAGGCTATGAGCACAGGCGAATTGATGTAAGCCGTGTACCAATGACCAGAAATGAAACAAGGAGAAATAGCTTTGCTTGGGTGAAAGATCTTGAACTTGAATTTAAAAGAGGTTCATAATTGAAAAGGTACACACTTCAAATGCTCCAAGGAATATGAATAAACTATATAGAGTATTTTCTTAGTTTGTAATAAAGAGAATTTCTCAAAATGCATTTCCCTATACTCTACTACATGTTGAAAAATGTAATCACTTGTATTTGAGTCAGACGTGGCCTGTTCTTTAGTTCTGAGGACAGTGGGAAACAAGCAGAGATATTTTTATTAGTAGTATTCCAGCCCACTTTTAGGCAACAGTGTTTGTAAGCCACAGATGAATACCTTTGGTCAGTTCTTCAACTTGGCAGTGCAAAAGTTGTAAGATCAAGGCGCTTTGGCTGAACAGAGGGTACTTTGTGGTGATGTCACACCACTGACGGTGACCATCTGGAGCACATGACTTCTCTGGTGGCCCTGCAAAGGAGAAGAGCTGGAAGAGCAACTGGAGCATTCCTGTCCAATCTACTCTCCATTCTAATGGCCAGGAGGTCAGGTTTATGGTCTGCCTGGCACCGTCCTCAGAAAAGTACATAAAATCTTTTTTCTTGCTAACCTGGAAAGAGGAATTCTTATGATGGTATTGTTTCTACCTAAATACCCAGATACAACTCTTAATAATTGGATAATTTTTATGGAAAATTTCTTTATTATATCTTTTACATTGTATTTTTCACAATTATTTATATTTTAATAAAAGGGAATCGTATAATAAATTGAATCTCAAATAGGCTTGCTGTATTCAGGTTTAGAAGCTAAATGAAGGTTTATTTGTTTTTCAGGGATGATTTGGAATTTTTTCTTTATTGTAAAATGTCTTGTCTTTTTTTAGATACTTCTATATAAATTCATGTTTAACTGAAGTGACTAAATAAATTCAATTTATAAAACATGACATCTCTAATAGTTACTGTACTTTGTCATGTGCCCTAGTTGCCTAAACCTACATGAAGCTTGTGTAGATAGCATAGAGTTTATGTCTTAGGTAAGAGAGAAGTTGGGTTTTTTTTTTTCTTTTTTGAAAACAGACATATTCATCTTTACATGAAAGTAGCTGAATAATGATACGTACCAGCCACGCCAATGGGTCTCTAGTTAAGGCTTATATTTGATAACCAATGTCATCTATCCTTAGTTTTCTGGTTGAAAAACAGGGTATGCCTTCTAGTTTGAATAGCTAGATGAAGGTCAATGATCTCCAGAATGCTTACCCTAACCAAATAGAAAGCATCTATAGATGAACTCGATCTTTCTTCACACTTACTTCTTCATTATAAATAGTTCCCTATATTGCTGCAGGATAACCCTTCTGTACATTGTGAATATATGTTGTTCTTATTGGTTAATAATAAAAGCTGTTTGACTAATAGCTGTGCAGGATGGGGTTAGGTAGGAACAATCAAACTGAGGACTCAGGTTAGGAAGAGCAGAACAAGGAGAGACAGGAGCAGCTGTCCAAGAAACAACATACCAGCAGACCAGTAAAAGCCACGACCACATGGCAATACATAGATGAACAGAAATTGGTTAATTTAAATGTAAGAGCTAGTTAGTAATAAGCCTTAACTATAAGCCAAACAGTTTATAATTAATATAAGTTTCTATATGATTATTTGGGACAATGCAGTCAGGACATGAAAGTTTAGTGTCTGTTTACACAGTATTGAAAATGTCATTTGAAAGAATTCCATGGTTTTCTTAAAGAAGAATGTATAGGGTTTGCATTATAAATTATTGTCTCTCCTTGAAAAAGACTGAGGTAATATGTCTGCACATAGCATGAGAATATGGCTTTCAAACTCTGGCCCTGCCATTTTCTAACCTCTAGTTTATTTTGTCACATACTGACCAAATTTTTGATATTTTATTATAAATTCTATAAGAAAAGTTATTTCATGTTACTCATCGAGTGCATTCAACTTTGTGACATATTAACTCCCACCACAGACTCTCTGTGAGTGTGTTTTATGGTGACTGCTCGCTCTAAGATATTTATTCATATTTTTTCTTGAGTATTTCACCCCTTTTCTAATCCTTCTTTCTCTCACACCAGAAATCCTTTATTGTTAACATTTCATCGAGTGTTCCTTCCTGGTTTGTAAGACTGCTTTGGAAAAATGGCTGAATTGCTTTGTATTCTATGAAGTCACACCACTCATGTTATATGCATACGTGCATTTTAGGGACATGCTCACAAAGGCCTTTCTCATTTTAGTTTCCTATGATTTGATGTATGAGTGCTTTATTCTTTTTAATTTCAACTCTTTAATGTAGTCTTGTTTTTGAGGTCATGTAGTTCTGTAGTCTAAAGCAGGAGCTGTAAACACTCCTCATGATTCCATTTAACCAGGCTTCCACACAAAAACTGATTAGGAAATTCACTGCACTCTGTTATCACATTAATACACAGAATAGCATATTATGGAGCTCTGAGAACTGCTTTTATTTTGTTTCTCTTCAGGAGTGCTAACCATAGCCCCTCTCTGAGACCTTGCCAGTGTCTTTGGCAGGTGTCTCTGGAGTCAGATATCCAGTGAACACTGACTCTGAACTGCCCAGATGAATCTTGCTAAATGGTCTTACTTCTTAAAGTTCTGGGGATAGCTTTGTGCTATGTGGCTAGCAGGTTGTTGGGAGAAGTAGATGTGTATATAGTATATTTCAAGTATAAGCTCTTGTTTTTGCGTTTCTTGGCCAAGATTCCCGTAGCAATTTTTCAAGTGTTCCAATTTTTTAGAGGAAGGATTGCTATAAAGCATCCGTCAGAAACACACAGTCCAGGTCAATAAATAATTATTGACATTCTAAAGAAATAAAACCAGAAGGCACATTTGGGGGAATCATAAGTAGTATCTGAAAACAGAATGTATCTGCTAACTTAGAAAGTCATTAATCCCATTAAATTTTGAAAACTTCAACTTTGCCATAATTGTGATTGTCCATCTTAGGCAAAACATAGTTATTAACTATGACTAAGTTAAGCACTTTACATTTTGTCAGATGCTGTGTTCCTCAGTATGCCCACTGTAAAACTGTGTGATGTGACTCACAGGTGAATCATGATTTAGTACATGTTAGTGACCTATGGAATAATTTCACATCATGAAAGGTGATTTGAACTGCTTGTCATTCACTTTATCTCAAGTTGTTACCAGAAGGTGAAGGGCTCATGTCTCCCCTCAGACAACTTCTGAATACATTGTTAGATATGTTTGAGTGTGCGTGTAGAAACTGCCTCAGTTCTAATTTGATTTGTGAGAGAAAGATGGCATTGAATCTTTCTGAAGATGTGTGTAGCTTTATCAAAACCATGAGTTGTATTATTTAATGTGTCTTAATGTGATTGGATGTAATACAGATGTAATATAAAATCAATAGATCTTTATCAAAAAACAGTTTAGGAATCACAGCATCAGAGATGAATAGTTTAAGAAAGAAATCATTATAGATGTGAGTAACATAGCTGTTGAACAATCTTCCTTTTATGCTTTTATGTATCATTTTCCAATACTTTCATGAAACACTTTATCAGTATATAATAAATACAAAAAATGCCAGAAGATATTCCTTGTAAAATTGATTCAGAAGTCATAAATTATTAATGGCCTCTATTGTGTTGTGAATTTTCTAGGATAAGATTCTAAAACGTGTAGAACATATTGAGAGATGTAAGCCAGTATTTGATAGGCATGCACTATTTAATAATGCTTTCAATTTTTTTCTGTATTTGGCAAACATTTTCCTTCATTATTTTCTGAATCATCTTTGGAAATAGTTGTCAGGGATGAACCATAATGATTGCATCTGGAGCATACAATAAGGAAGTCGTGTCTTTAAGCTTTATAAAAAACACATATGTTCCAGTAATTTTTATGCATTATGAACTCAAATTTGACATATAAAGTCAAGTTTTTAGAAAAAATTCTGTTATCCACAATTCTTACAACAATTCAATTGTTTTTGAGGTTTTATTCTGTCAAACTACAATAGCAGAAAATGGTAGTGAGTGAGAAGCAAAGAAGAAGAGAGAGAGATAAGAAATGTTTAGCCCTCTCAAATCTCCAGATCAGTGGGAAAATGCACAATGACACAGTTATTTAGAAGACTCAGCAGTATAAACCTGAGTTATTGAGTTGTTCAAGTCCTGGGAGAAGAAGGCGGATGTGTTACCATGAGAGGTAATCTGACAGAGACCCCAGTAGAACAAAAAAAATGGCTACATAAAGCAATGGTGAACTTGGTGCCTATGGCTTGCCTCAGTGGGTAGCATGGGTACAGTGCAAAATACGCAGCAGAGCACAGTGTGACAACTATGGCCCCAAGGACATTTTTATTGTCTCCTGGATCTGTAATTTCTAGTCTCGATATAAACATTTCTTGCTAACAGCAAATGTGTATAAAAATCTAGTCAAAATGGTAAATACGTTTAAGGCAATATTATAAAAAGTTCTATATTAATCTTGGTAAGTGCATCAATGGCAGGATGCAGGAGAATTGGCAACAACAGTCTATAATATTAACAGATATGGGGGTAAGATGATTCAGTCAAATATCTTGGATCCTTCACGAGCCCTGCCTACATCATTCCTAAGAGAGTGTTTTGTAGCCTTGTCACTGTTTCTAGTGATCTAATGTCCCCTACCTTACCAGTAACTTAATTGTTTAAAAATAAACTCAAATGACCAAAATCATCTCTGCATGGTTGCCAAAATATGCCTCCAAATGGTGTGGTAACCCAGACTGCCATATTTGGAACATAACCTATAGGTATGGCAGCTCAAACTCCTTTTCCTCTCTCAAACCCTACCATCTGCACTTGTTGGTAGACACCAATCTCATCCTAGCCAAAACTGTGGCCAGAGATTGAGAATAGACTTAGACTTCAGCTAGCATCCTAGTTTCCTGGGAACAGTTCATCTATTGAATCAAATTTTAGACACCTACGTAAATAGAACTAATTACAATCCTCTGAGGGCAACTGGAATCATACCAGAGAGTTAGCTACATTTGAAGGGAAAGCTCTCCAACAGAAAACTCAAAATGTCAGCAAACTTTCTAACACATGCAAAATGCTAGGTTGTAGAATGAAACTTAAAACAACTAAGCTGTGAGGCTGAGGCCTGGGCAATGCTCAGGGCACTGGTGTCGTCATTCTTTCATTCCATGGGCAAGTGGTAGATCTCATTATGTTCTCTTAGAGTGTGTGTGTGTGTGTGTGTGTGTATGCATGCGTGTGCAAGTATTGTGTGCGTGCATGCGTGCACATGTGTGTGTGTATGTGTATGTGATGGATGAGCATATGTGCATGTGTGAGTCCCCATGTCTCCTTGTGTGGAGACCAGGGATTAAAAGCATCCGTATTCTATGACTCCCCACCACACATTTTGAGGCAGGATCTTCCGCTGAACCCACATAACACCTTAAGAGGTAACTGCCTAACCAGTGAGTCCTGGAATCTTCTTGTCTCTACATCCTGAACTTGAGCATTATAAATACAAGCCCATCATTTACCAGTAAAAATATTTTTAATATATGTATGTGTGTGACTAAATGTGGGTTTTTGCTGAGTGCAGTACCCTTGCGGCCAGAAGAGTACATTAGATGCCCTAGAGCTGGAATTACAGGAGGATGTTAGGCACCTGAATATGAACATTGGACACTGAACTCTGGTCCTAACAAAGAGCAGAAAGGCATCTCTCCATCTATTTACTACTGTTTAAATGGGTTCTAGGAATCTGAATTCAGTTCCTCATGCTTTCTCAGCTAGCACTCTACCAACTAAGCATTTCCCCGCTCCCATTTTCTCTGCTGTAAATTCTGTCTTTTATGCTTCTTTGTTTTCTCTTTAGTTTATTTTGATTTCACTGTGCTCTGTTTCTCTCCTCAATAACTGTAGAAGAAACCCTTCAGATTAGTATAATCAGGACCATATCTGTTCTTTCTACTTCTGTGAAGATCCAAATCTAACCATTGACCATCTGTTACTATTACTATTGACTGTCTGGATTTGCTGTGTAATGATACTGTCTGTACTCAGCATGCTATCTATACAGACTACATATCTCTACTCCTATAGGGAGGTAGACATCATTAGAATATTTTACATATTTGTGGTTTGAATAATGACCTTCAGTATGTTTTAAATCTTAGCTCTATTATAGGGTGAAAAGATGAATAAAAAAAGTTTTTTTTTTATTAAGAACTGTGAAGTCTGTGAGATTTTCAGATATAAGACGGCCAGTTAGCAAGCTATCTAGGTTCTGTAATAAAGAATGCCTGAGGGTTCCAAGCAAGATGATCGGAAGGTTTCAGTGAATTGTCAGGTGAAATGAAGTAGATCTTTTTGTTGATTTTAATTTATACTTTTGTATTGAATCGGTTCCAGAATTAATAATTACTTGCATTTCAATTTCTAGGACATTCTGTGCATATTCTTGCTTTAGGAACTGTGAATTTTCATTAACTGTATATGGGAAATATTCTCTGCTACTGTCACCTTCCAGATCTCAGTTCATTATGGTCAGATGATATTCCTTTATAGGACTTCTGAGAGCATCTTGAGGCACACACACACACACACACACACACACACACACACACACAAATGCACACACACGCACAATCATTGGACACAATGTTTTCTAAATCTTGCTGTGATATACTAGTTTTATTTTTCTTTCTCAAGATAAAGACTCATGTATACCAGGCTAGGCTTAAACTTGCTATATCCCCGAGGATGACCTTAAACTCCTGCTCCTCTGTTTTTATCTCCTAGTGCTAGGATTATAGGTGTGTGACATTTCACCTGTATTCAATACAAGGGTTGGAACCCTGAGCTTTGTACTAGACCATCACTCTAGCACTTGAGCTACATCCCCAACCACATTGCGATTAATCCTTTTTCATGGGTCATTAGTGTGTCTTTCTTCATTTCTACAAACATCAATTTTTGAGTTATCAAAAGTTTTGTCTTTTCTTTTATAAAATTATAATAACTACTTCATTCTGAAATAATTACCTGTTTACTAAAGATTGCAAAGAAATGAAAAACAAGATGTGTCCTTTTACAGATAAGCACATCAGTGTCGTCTACATACCATAACTTCAGCATAGAGATAGCACCACAAAATCCACACTGATACAAACAGAATATTTTATTCAAATTTTACTAGCAATACTGGTAGGCACTGTGTGTGTATGTGAGTGTGTACATGAATGTTGTGTTACCCTATGTGTAGCTCTGTGTAACCACCATGGTCAACATCATTGATTGCACCATCCCATTCCTTCATATAAGCTGTTACTCATCTCTAGCTTTGAGCAACCACTAATTCATTCCTCATTTTTAATTTTGTTATTTAATCCTCTGGAAACTTTTATTTTTTACACTTAGCATTTTAATTTTCAGTTCATTCAAATATTTGCCATGTTAGACTTTAAATAGTCATCCACTCACTCCCTTTCTTTTCTGTATCTAAACTGTATCCCAATGCCAGTTTAGGCACTGATGGATATTTCAGGTAGTAATCAAATTTTGATTGTTAGGGATAAAGCTACCAAGAACATTCTTGTACATGTGTGAACAAAAAATGTTATGTGTTCTTTCTTGGGTAAACATTCAAGAGCACAACTGTTGATTCAGTTAGGTAAGTTCTTTGCTGCTGATGTTAACGGGAACTGAAAACTATTCACCAGAATAGCTGTACTATTTTACAATCTAGCAACAATGACAAGTGACCCAGTTTCTCTATATCTTTGGTAAAAGTCAGTGCTTTATTTTAGCCATTCTGATGGGCAAATTTTACTCATGAGTTAGTGCCAAATGCCATGCTCCACAGATATCTTCCTGATATTTTATTTAAAATATGAAAATAAGGGCTGGAGAGATGGCTCAGCTGTTAAAGGCTAGGCTCACAACCAAAATAAAATATGAAAATAAAACTTGTTGAGTCTATTTCATGTTGCTTGTATAAATATGTGTTTAGGGATGACCACTTGGGGTTGGATAACCTGCTTGATGGGTTGTTCATTTCTTCTACTTTAACATAATTTAGGATTAATTTTGTACTATGTAATATGTTCTATAATATTATAATTTCATTCTAGCACTACCAATCTTTTTGGGTGATGACTAATGAAATACAGACTCATTGATTCACAAAATTAAAGTATTTTTCTTTGTAATTAGGCTTTAAAATACTCTCAAATAATCATGCCAGAAAATGAGAAAGATCCAGCTCACCCTGGGAGGAGGAAGAGCAAGACTACTGCAGGTGATTTCCTGGCAAATGGCTTTTCTTTGCAAACTGATGAGTAAGCAAAACCTGGTAACTCACAGAAGACAGCAGCTGCACAGACCCGTTGGGAGTTCAAAAACCAAAGCTAGCAGTGGGGAAGAATAGAAATAGCACAAAGGAGTATGTTGGTTTGGGAACACCCACACCTGTATTTTCCACTGTTTCCTCTGTGATCTTTACTACTGAGTGACGCACAGAAGCCATTCCATGGTATGCTCAAGTCAGCTGTTTCCGGCTCACGTCTATCAACTGTCTACATCTCTCCCCTGAAGCTTGAGAGAAGCCATGGTGGTACTATTTCTTTACTGTTGGATAGCTAGTTGTTAAGTGACTATTTAAAGTCCTAAAAATGTGTTGAATTTTATAGCATTGTCTATCGATTTGTATTATTCCATCTCCATGACCAACAGCAATATAGCAGCTCCATTGTTTTCTTGGGGAGTTAATTTGTTGATGGGCATGAGCTGTGAAGAGCTGACTCAAGTATGAACCCTACTGTCTTAGTCATCACACAGTCTCTAAACTCTCTATTTTCTGTATACACCAGCCAACCTGTGCACAGAATATTGAACTTCTTTAAGCAAGGTTCCAAGATGTCCCAGCTCTGGTAAGTCTCCCAAACTAAAGCAGACTGCATTATTTACACTTATATCTCGGCAGGCAACCAGCTTTCAGGAGAAGAGCCATCTTTCATGAAGATAAATGGAGCGTAAATACACCAAACTCTTAAAGAGATGTGTCTTTGTTGTATGATCACAAGAGCACAGTGTAAGGTCTTTCTGGTGAACTTCTGGGGTGTTGTTCAGCACAATGTGTGTATTAACAACCTGAAAACTCTCTCCTGCTCTGTCAGTCATGGTTAAACAACAGTAGTCAAATTAAAACATTCACGTACCCCACGTAAACAGCAACTTGGGTAATTATTCCAAGTTGAAATAAATAATAGAAGACATTACCAAACTTGTACAAATAGTTGTAGCTGTGTCATTTTATACAAACCAATGGTATTTTCATATGAATCATATTTATACATAATTTGGAACAGTAATTTATAATTTAATAAATTTCAATTTTGTAATCAAAGTACCTTTTAAAAATATTTTAAATTTCAAGCCAATAGTTTCAAAACATATAAAATTTCATTTGGCAGTAGTATCACATCTCTATTAGTTAAAATCTGAATATGTATTCATATTTATTTTTATAAGTTTCATAATACACAATGAAAGTATTCTGAGATGTGATCACACTATAATCTGCAATTGGAATATTGTTACTTTGCTGCTATTAAAAGATATAAAAACTTTCAAGGTCTTCAGACTGGAGGTATACCTATAGCAAAGCTTACTTATCATGTAGAAGGCCTTGAGTTTGGGCTTCAGCCCTAAGCAAAAAAAAGAAAAAAATAAACAAAATAAAAAGAAAACAAAACAATAAATGGGGTCAAGTAGGAAGCTTCCAATTGATTTCTAGCAAGTCGATTTATAGTCAGGATGCTGTTTCTCATGAAGACATATTCTGTGAGTGCAGAGGTTCCATAGTTTTTGTTAGTACAAATCGAGCAGTCAGAAGTATTCTGCCATAAGCTTTGTCAGACAGGAACCCTCCTGCTGAAAGCTGCTAGGTGGTATATTCTCAAATGTGTGTGAGGTATGCGTTTCAGATTCACTCTGATCTCCTGTGCCAGATCTCCCAAGGGAGAATATAAGTTTTAGACTTGTAGTAAACTTAGATATAATTGGATACAGAGCCATTCTTTGATGCCTTGAAATATTTTGGTTATTATCTGTCAGATCTGTGTCATAGATTATGTGACTGAGATCCTGGGTACATCATCTTTAGTATTTCTTGTCCCTGGCCTCCTGATTAGATGAAGCATGTTTATTTACCTTCATTTTGGTAGATTCCTTTCTGTTTTTCCTTTCATCTCTCAAAGTTGGCTCTATTTTATTGGGCCACATTAGTCAGCACAATAATTTTATTTTATAAAATAATATGGTAATTTTATTTTATATAATACAACATATAAAAATTTATCAATTCTATATTGTCAGATATTAAAATACTATGCTACATATTTAATTTGTTGAATATATATTCTCCCATCACTCAATTTTAAATTCACTAAATCATTTTATATGCTCTATAAAACCTATGGCTAAATTTCACTTCATTATTTAAACAGAAAATCTGCTCCCTGTGATCTGAGCACATTCATAATTACATAACAGTCTAATATGTTCTATTTTCATTACATTTTATGTTTATATATATATATATCCATAAATATACATACACATGTGCAGCAATGATTATTTGCTGTTCTTACTAGTGCTAGAGGGAGCTTGTCATTATGTTAGTTGCTCAAATAGTGATGGATTTCTTTCCTCTAACTTAGAAACTGTTTGTTTGATCCACATTATAAGCAATACCAGCACTAACTTGGTCGCTTTTCTTCCCTTTCTATTGCATCTTTTAAACACCTAACAGAGGAATGGCCATTTTGTTAAAGCTCTAACTACAGGGTATGCTTACTGCATGTGTACTTTCCACATTAGTGACTTATACCATTGCTTTGTACCATAGTGCGGCTGATTGTGCCTGTTAGAGCACACACAAGCTATCCTGTGTAACTTCCATGTGATTTACAGGTAGCCCAAAAGCTAACATATTCAAAACTAATTTAGCAATATTGTGTCAAAATATTCAGTGTATGATGGATACCCACTATATGATGACCTATTGCCTTCTGCAGGGCGGGATGACAGAAATACTTGGTCACAGTTCTCAAAGGCCCACAGGATTTTGCTGTTGCTTACAGAGTTGAAGGGCAGTTTTATTGGTTATATTTATTGGTTCAATATGATGGTGAATCTTTATTTTCTGAGGAGCACCTGGCAGATAAATAATGCTTATCTCTGGGTGTGTTTGATGGCATTTCTAGAGAGTTTACTAAAAAGAGACCTCTAGTCAGTGTGAGCAGCACATGCTCCTAAGCGAGGGGAAAAAGGAGAAGGTCATTGCAGCACTCTGAGTCGTCTATGCTTCCTGGCCACGTTTATGAGATCTACTTTGCTCCAGTTCTCCTGTCTACTCAGGATAGGCTATGGTGGTGAAGCTCATCTCTCAAACCTTTAACCTAGATTTCCTTTCTCCAGTATATTTTTGTCCCCTTCTCCTTACCATTGGTGCTTTGGGACATGATAACTGACCCTTGAAACTAATAGTTTGTTTTGTCTTTTTCATAGGTAAAGCATGTCTTGAAATAAAGAGTCTCAGAGAGAAGGCGAGGGCATTAACAATTGCAGGTATCACAAACATGGACAATCTCCATCTCTACTTTTTCCTGGCATTTACTTGTTGTCCTTTAAAAATTGTAAATGTGAAAAAACTGTAAATGTGAAAAATATTGCAGGTATTCCCAAGTTTATAATGTTTGAGAAGTGTCATTTCTTTAAAAAATACTCAGCATTATTGATGTATGCCATGTCTTTTATTTCCTTTGTTGTTCTGTATCATGTGCACTTATACACATTAAATGGATATATCAATATGAATGTTCTTAAAAAATGACTGTGATGAGATATCATATGTTTACTGGGATCTTATATGTCTTAGACTTAAATACTTTCCATATATTATATCCCTAAATTTCTCACTATAATAAGAAATTCATTAGCTTTACTAATATGAAGTGTTATTTTCTTAAACTTCTTATTGCCAAATTTAAACTTTTAGTACTACCTATAACATTTATATTATATAAGTATTATTTTATTATACTTTATTATTGTTATTAAAACATTCTGTTTCGTCATTATGGATTTTAAATTTAATAATAGGATGACTCAAAATATTTTTAACTTAATTTATACATTTTTAAAGGATTTATTTATCTTATTTTATGTGTGTGGATGTTGACTTGCATGTATGTATAAGTTGCACATGTGTGTCATGCCTGTGGAGACCAAAAGAAGGCATCTGATGTAATGTAACTGAAGGTATAGGTGGTGGTTATTGGTCACTGCTGTGTGCTGGGAACAAACCATGCTTCTCTGCAAGAGAAGTCAGTGCTCTTAACTACTGAGCTGTCTTTCCAACCCCAAGTTCTAGATTGATAGTTTGAGCCACTTCAACTTTGTTTTTTAATAATTTTTCTGCATTTTTTTATTACTTGGGTATTCCTTTAGAATTAATTTAAAACACTTGTGTAGATTGTGCTGTTGTCTGGTTAATACTGTCACATGACTTTTAATGTTAAATCATTTTATCTAGATTTGGCATATTTAATATAAATTTAGCTTTATTACATCTTATTATAAATAAGTGAACTTTAGAATATGCTTTACTAATACAGATTAATAAGAAAAATATCATAAACTATTCCATATATACTAGCATATTTTATTATTATATTATAGCCTATTAACATACACAAATTTTTTGTAAATTATTATTATATATTAATGTGCTTCAGAATTTCATACTCTATTATATTTGAATATCTCTAAATGAAATTTTATTTTATAATTTATAAACAAATCTTATACTTACAATTTAATACACTTGGTAACAGCAAATATGCATGAGACCCTTATTCCAGCTCACACAGGAAATATTTCAACCACTACACGAAATTTTTTTCTTCAATAAGCAATTTGTGTTTTGATATCTATCATTGCATTCAAGTTTTGTCTTTCTTTGTTTCTGTTTTGAGTTTTTGAGACCAGGTCTTATTATGTAGCTATGGCTGCTTCTTCTTCATCTCTTTTTTTCTATTTTGATCTTATCATATTTAGACACAAATCAGTAACCAGGGACCACTGCCTGAGCTACACAATTACAACAGTCACCAAAGTTATCCCAAACTCCCTTTTCTCCTTCAGCCTCCTGTCTATCTTCACCTGCTTCCTCTCTCCTTCCTCCAGGCCATGGACTCTGAGCAAGATGTTAAACAGGGGATGAGGCTCGCCTTTCCCTGGCTTCCCCCAACACCCCAAGTGCTGAAGTTGTAAGAGCTGGCTTAGATTTTTCTCAAATTTTCTAGCTATGAAATCATAAAATTCCCACAGTGTTTCCTGTTTTTTTCTTTTCTTCAGTATAGTTCCTAGATTCACTGGTTTTGAGATAAATTCTCTTGTCTTTTGTCAGTGTTTAGCATTTATACAATGGAAAGTATAAAATTTTTTCTATTTTTTTTTGTGGTCAGCATATTTCCCTAGTTTATATTCTGTGACTGAAATTACAAACTAATTTTCTTGAACAAAAACTTGAGATTATGCTTGCTTATGTTATAGATGTGTTTAATTTGATAATATTCTCTTAAACTATGTGTTATCTGTGAGAATTTTTAAATCTTTGGGGGTTCTAAAATGGCTTGTAAGGTTCCCCTTCTCTATATTTACTCTTTCCAAAGGTGGTCCAAATTAACAGTTTCTTGACATGGAAATTTCATTCACACCTAAAAATATTTATTTTGTAATAATACACAAATTTCTACTAAAAAATATACCCCAAAGTAGACGTGCTACTCCTTTTGAATAGTGTGAGCTAAGCTAGTTTCTTCAGTGCACAGTGACGAATGTGCTTTCTTCTAACAGCTTGCCATTTTGATGAATGCATTCTTAAGAGAGTTAAGCCAATTGTATAACAACGAAAACATTTAAAAATCCCTACTTTATCTCTTAATATTTATAGTATAGATGGTATGAAGCAGAACAGTTTTGCAATGTAGCTTCTTAGCTTTTTTACATTGTATGACTTGTTTTAAATGGTGTATGAACAGCACACTGACATGCTTGTGTTTATTTTCTATAGAAAATGTCAGACTGCAAGGGCCGGCAGGATTTGGCGTTTCCAAGAAAGCAGAACATCTTTATGAAAGTAAATCAACAAGTACAGACGGTAAGGGCTGAATACAAATCATATAGAAAACAGCAAAGTCTATGTTTGTGTCCACTCACTCACTAGTTTGTGACATCAACACTGTGTTTTTAACAAGAAATAAATAATGACATGTTTTTATTAACCTAGAATGGTAGTTAATAAGAATGCAATATTGTTACATAGTTTGTCAATCATGAATAGATGATGACCAGCCTAGATCATGAGATTTGTTGTATAATTTCAGAAATGAGTGCAGGTTTGCCTCTTCTGAACCATGCTCATTCCTGGCAGTTGGCTGGTGAGCAACTTTTGCAAAACCTAGAAAGACTGTCTAGTTGTAAGAGTCTCTACTTTATGTCTAAATGTGCTTTTAATATTGTGGGTGGAAAGACGTGAAATGGGTAAGAGGATGCATATATTTTAATCTTGACTTTGGGAAACTTTTACTCGGGGTTTACAATTTAACACAATAAAATGTGAATGTGTTACTATCAGGGGCTTTTCATTTCTCTCTATTCAATGCAAATCTTGAATACAATTTTATGATCTTAGTAGAGTTTATTGCCTATAATCAGCTGTAGATGGAGACTGCTTGTTTGTTTCCTAGCTACCCGGACATGAATATTCACATAGAAAATATATTAATTACAACACTGTTTGGCCGATGGATCTTGCATATTTCTAGATAACTCTTGCATCTTAAATTAAACCATTTCTATTAATCTGAAAATTACCATGACTATTACCAACCAGTAAGGTTCTGGCTGGCAGATGGCATCTTTCTTCTTTGGCAGTTACATGGCTTCTCCCTGAATCTGTGATATGTTCTCAGCTATGTTCACAGCAGCATTATTTGTCAGAGCCAGTACCTAGAAACAACCTAAATGCTCCTAGATCAAAGAATGGATAAAGAAAATGTGGTATATTCACACATGGAGTACTACACAGCAGAAAAAATTAATGACATCTTGAAGTTTATGGGCAAATGGATGGATCTAGAAAACATCATATTAAGTGAGGTAACCCAGACCCAAAAAGACAAATATCATATGTAGTCACTCATAAGTGGCTTTTAGACATAAAGCAAAAAAAAAAAAAAATCAGCCTACAATTTACAACTCCAGAGAAGCTAGGCAACAAAGAATACCCTAAGAGAGACATACATGGATCTAATCTACATGAGAAGTAGAAAAAAGACAAGATTCCCTGAGTAAATTGGGAGTATTAGGACCATGAGAGAGGGTACAAGGGGAAGAGAGAGAAAGGGAAGAAAAATATATAGCTCAATAAAAACAAATTTTAAAATGACATGGAAAAAAGAAAGAAAGATTGGTGAATGCAGAATTCACTGGATTCCCCTCCCGATTCTAAAAAGAAAGAAAGAAAAATGACCCTTGCAAGGGATGTATAACCTTGCATACCAAATGAAATGTGGGTTTAAACAACAATTTGTTTCTTTGACATAAATAATGCCTGAATAGATTATTAGAAAAATATTAATTGCTGGTGATACCAAGTAAATATCACCAGCAAGAAGTATCTTCAGTGATTTGCAGAAGGCCAGTGTATGTAGTCTGCAGGCATTAAGATAAACATTAAAAGGTAAGAAGAGAGATGAGCGGAATATTAATAAATAAACCTGCCTGATAAAGTGAGGAGCTGATTTTTGCAAGCAAAGCAGAATATAGAAAAAAATTATTGGAAGCACAGGACAGATTGGATTCAAACATGAGAAGCTGGTTCAAATAAAGTGGGAAAAGACCAAGACACAGTCAGGGAACAGTTAGAGTTGAGACTTATTTCTCAGTTTCTTGCCTGATGTCACATGGTCAAAACCTTTTTGTGTAATCCATTTTCACATGGTGTTCAATAGTTATATTTTAACTTCTCAGACATTACATGATCCTTTTTTGATTCTTTCTAGATCAATGATCTTATAAGTCTTTAGCATTGATCTAGGAAGAATCAAGAAAGGATCTAAAAAAGCTACAGAATATGACTGACATCTGATAAATATAATGAGGCTCGTGTAGGATTCCATAAACACGACAAAGATTTAAGACCCATTGTTGGACCAGTGCTTATAGGAACAGGCACGAAATGAATGAGAAATGGGGAAAAGGTTCAAAGACAAGAACCTTTGCACTTGAGGGGCTGAAGCAGGTAGATTGCTCTAACTTTGAGAGAAGCCTGAGATACAAATGCAGACCCATCTCAAAAAGGCAGACAGGTGGATTAAAAGATGACTCAGTTGTTTTAGAATTTGGTTATGAGTAAAAGAAAACAGAGTTAATTTTATAGATACAGAGTTTTGAAATGAGGTTGGAGCCTTCAAGTCTACCCCTAGCTAGACTTCTTGGAATGAAAACTTTTAAGAATCAGACAGAATAAGGGACAAAGAGCAGAAAACCCCAAAATTTTTATCTTGGAATGTAGTTAATCACTATCAACTTTTTAATTCATGGAGAAATGAGAAATGGATTATGGAAAGTCATTAAAAAGAATATTTCCCCCTTTTTGCATTGTTTAGTGTGTATAGGCAGGGGATATATGCCAAAGCATGTATGTGGAGGTAAGAGAACAACTTTACTGGCATCAATTATTTTCTTCTTCCATGTTTGTCCCAAGAAGGACACTCAGGTCATCAGGCTTGGTGGCAATCACCTTTAACACCTGAGCTTCTTACTGGTCCCACTTCAAGAAATATCTGTCTATCAAACTTTGTAGAGTTGAGTGGGTTCAAAGAGAAAGAAAATGATACAAGTATTGTATTGAATTCTGACATTAGAATATAAATCATCATATTTATCAACATAAATTTAAATATCCATAAAATCTGCTCCTTTTAAGTATCTGGGTTCATGGCTATTGATAAATGTGTGTGTGCATGTATGTGTTTCTGAATAACTACCACTGCAAATAAGATGTAACAATAACTTTGTGGGGATGATAAGTAGAGAAAAAGATGTAACCTGATCACTTCTGATAGAGGGAAATTTAAAATTATAACTAGTTCACTCCCAGTTTAAAGAACTAGGAATTCCTACTGGGAAGAGCAAGATCCTAATATGTTTATAGAAGCCATAATTTGAAGAAGAGATGAGGTAGGTATGTTCACCTGAAAAGAAGCACAAGTGATAAGAAACTCAGTATTCAGGCAAAGTCATGGAAAGACCTGTGATTACTTGGATGAAGAAATACTGAATGTTTTGAAACTTTGGATTTTAAAGAGCCTGCTGTAGAGACCAGAGTAAGTCAACAGGGATGAGAGATCTGTATGTGGGATGAGATTGGAGTTCAGTTCTTAGTCAGCTCCAATCTGAAAGTTGGCCAATGTGTTCTGCCACCCAGTGCAAGGTTCCCCAGTCTGATATGGCTCTGCTCTCAGAAAAAGAACAAGGTCCCTTGTTCTTCACAGAAGATGGAAGATCTGTCTACAACAAAGGCTTCTCATGGTAGAGAAGTTATTTTTTTAAAATCAAGAGCACTAAAAGTTTCATACTTTCAAAGAAAATGAAGTCAGGAAGAAACAAGAGAGTGTGAAAAGACACTATGCTGATTTTTTTTCTAAGAGTGTTGAGGTAAAAGAATCATCAGAGTGATGAACATTAAAGAAGCACATATTAAACGCAGATGGGGAGCAGTGATCAAAAGTGGACTTGTCAGGAACAGGGTGAATAAATCATGTGAGGATCAAATTCACAGAGCATGAAGATGTGGCAGTTTACAAACTCAGGGCTTCTGTTTCATTTGCCCCCAGTCAGTTCTTATCTTAGATGGACTATTCCTATCACTGAGGATCACACAACTACAGTCTATTGATGGCCAGGAAAATGTTAATCCTTAACTAATGATTCTGAGCAAGAAAACTGGAGTTAGGGTATGGGGATGGTGGGTATAATTATAGTCAGAGAAGAGAGGCTGAAGAATCACCATAAATTTAATCTAGTGTGGAACACATATCAAAAACATATCTCAATAAAGAAAAAAAACCAAATGAATGGAGTTTGGAACATGTTCATAATCAGTGAGAACATATCCTGAGTGTGCCTCCCTAAAATCTTGACTCTTTCTACACAGTCTGCATAAGATGGAGATGTTGCAGGAGAGAATTGGGCAAGGAGCTGCTTGTTCATCCCAGCCACCTAGAACCGAAATAATCACACAGGAACTGTATTAATTAGATCACTGCTTGACCCATTAGCTCTAGCTTCTTATCGGCTAACTCTTACATATTAATTTAACCCATCTCCATTAATCTGTGCATCACCATGAGGTTGTAGCTTACCAGCAAAGTTTTAGCATGTGTATCTCTGGTGGCGGCTCCTTGGCATCTCTCTGACTCTGGCTTCTTTCTTCCAGCATTCAATTCCATCTTCTCCACCTACTTATGTTCTTCCCTATCAACAGGTCAAGGCAGTTCCTTTATTCATTAACTAAGAAAAGTAACATAGAGACAGAAGGACCTCCCACACCAATGGATATACATCAGTTAATACCTGACTAAATTTATGAATTCATCTTTCTTAGGTGGAACAAAATCTTAACAGCCAAATTATTCACCATTGAGAGGGCTGACATCTGAATACTTTTTAGATTCTAACAAATGCCCAGGCAGAGAAAATAGATGCACATGAACCTGTATGATGTTCAGAAATCCTTGGATTGTGTCATAGTACTTTTATACACTAGAAAACACAAAGAAGATGTAAAAAAAGGTCTATCATGCATA
This sequence comes from Alexandromys fortis, assembly GCF_014885135.2. Lineage (NCBI taxonomy): Eukaryota > Metazoa > Chordata > Mammalia > Rodentia > Cricetidae > Alexandromys > Alexandromys fortis. The sequence goes on from NW_026067904.1 coordinate 12,953,519, forward strand.
TAATAGATTAAATACAGCCATAAGAACCTAGTTCTGGGTCAACCTGTTCTACATATGATATCATGTGTTTTCCAAATTTTGGCAACAATTTAATGCCATACTATTTCATTTCCTTTACTTCATTACATTGAGATCTTTATCCCATTTCATCAGAAATATTAAGTAAATAGATTAGTCTCACAAAATGAGACTGAGCATGGCACAGTCAAGAAGTACTTGGAATGAGTTTTTCTGATCCTCGTTTGCCTGGCACTGAATGAAGCAAATCAAGTGTTTTGACTATAATAGCAACTGCCTGTTTGCTAACTGTCTGTCAAAACCTCCTCACTGCTACACAGGGCAGCATGTCTTTAGCAAGATGTTTGGATAGAAGATCAGTATGTCCTTTTCAATTGTTCCAGCTTGTTCTTGGTCCTTTGAGTATCATAGAGATAAACATATGCATCTGTGTATGAATTAAAAAGGAAACATGGATCATATCACACACAAAATAAACACAGAGTTTCTATGCTCAGAGTGTACTCAAAGTCAACTAAAACACATCAGAATAGCAGCACTGATAATCATGAAAGAACATCCAAATATTCAATAACAAGCAATATCTGAAATGCTTAAAATGTTCAGAAGAATATAACATAGGAGTGTTTTCCTTTCTATCACTATAATTTAAACATACTAAAACATCCTTATGGTGTAGCTTTATAGGTAAGGAAATGGAGATCAAACTCAGCTCTCTCATCTACCAGCTCTCTGGATTGAATTTGCTTATCTTCTCTAAGCCTGAATCATCTATGTGGTATTAGAGGTTCTTCGCTTAGTCTCATGTGTGCAATATACTTTCTAGGCTCCAAAATGTTAGCCAGTGTGAAGAATTAAACAGCTAGTGAGTGTTAGCAATATAAACACACAATCAAATACACTGGGTAGAATGAATACTTCCATGTATAAATGAAAAGATGTGTCTTTTTTATAGAGGTTGCACTTATAGAAAGAGGTTATTATAAATAAATTTGTAAGTAATTCTAAGTCTCAGATAATTCAGGTACTGATCTAGGACCTGCCTTACTGCCACAACTTCTACATCTGCTGTCCAACCAAGGTTATTATAATTACAGCAATTTTCTGAAAATTATAATGGAGGTAAGTTAATTTGATTAATAAATAAATTTGAAAATTGTAAATCAACCCCAACAAAATGATAGACATCATCACCATCCAGGAATTCAACAACCTTTTTGTTTCTACTATGGATGGATTACTGCAATAGCTATATGATCTACCTGGTACATATATTTTTGTAGTCATGGTGATGATTAGTTTTGTTCTTCATATTATATACTTTGATAACAGAGTCAAGAATGAGAAACTTTTAGAAATGATGCAGTCTATATAGACTGGTAATAATCAGAATTCATACTGCTAAAATTGACAATCAAAATCTACTAAAAATATGATAAGTTAGCAGATAGAACATCACTCCAGGAAGGCAATCTACATGCCATCCAAATAATCTCTAAGGGTGAGAAGATATGATTGTTGGAAAATTTTAAAACCTTTGAATTAGATGTGCAGAATGGGAACCAGAAATGAATGGATTTGATGAAATCATCAGAAATATCCACAGGTCAAGAGATTCAGGTTTTACTAAAGACAGTGATAAAAAGATTTAAATCAATTGAGGAATTTGTCAGAACCAATAAGCAAGGAGAGGAGGTACAGGCAAAGGATTTAGCATTTCCATACTGTTCAGAGTCAGAGATGACTTATCAAAAGTTCTAGCTACTTATCCTGTAATTGCCTCTGAAAAACCAGCAAATACTCAATATCCAAATGGATATACAGAATGTAAATGAGAACCTATATGAGTAAAAGAAGTAAAAGATATTAAGCAAGCAGTAGCATCTTTTGGAATGCATTTACCATATGTTAGGGAGTGGTAAGGCCATGGGCTTCAAGAAGTAAAGTTACTCCACATGATTGGCTTCAGTTAAACTTAGATGTCCTAGAAGAAGGGCTGCCTATTGTAAAAAAAAAAAAAACCATACTGCTCTGGATTATAGAATAATCATAGAGGATGAATTAAAAGCTCCCTTGAAAATAGGAAACATATATTTTGGCAGGCTTCTATAAATAATTAAAGACCAAAGCTGAGAGTATGAATAAATAACATTATAATTGAAGGATTATTGGACCTGGGTATGGATGTGACTATTATTACTCCAGAGTCTTGGTATCCCAATTTGCTTCTTCAGGAGGCCAATGTTCAATTTCTAGGAATTGTGACCCTATCTCAAAAAAAACAAAACACAAGATGGATTGAATGTATAAGGCAAGAAAAACAGAGAAGAAGGCTAAGATCATATGTGGCTAATATAGCAGTGAATCTATGGAGTTTTAATCTGTTGCAGCAATGGATACCCAGATCAGCATTCTGTTTCCTAGGCAACCAGGTTAATGGCTTTTAGGCATATCCACATCTTCCTGTGCTTGCTGTCAATTTTCCTGGTCTGTATGCTACCTCAATCACATTAGCATCTCTATTCAGGCATCCCTTAATTTACAGAGAAGGAGCAGAGCAACACCATGACCTTTGATTAGGATAGCGACAGCCTGTCTGGAAGGTTATGTGACCACTTTAGGTACTAACTATAGCCTAAGAGCCTGGCTGTCACACCATGTAGAAATATGGGCCTATACAGAGCTCTCTATTCTGCTGGATTCAGTTCAAGTTTCCAGCATACAGAGAGCACTGTGGATTGCTACCCTTATTATGAGATTATCCCCAAATAAATAAACCTTTGTTATACTCCATCCTGAGCTATTGTGGAACTCTTTGGTACAACTACAGAAACCTACTCTTATTTATTTTTCCCACAGGAGCAACACATGCTAGATTATAACATGAAGGGACCTGCTTGTTGGGGTTTACACCCTGCCCAGTTCCCCACAGCTGACAAGCCCCAAAGAAAATCACACAGAGTCTTCATTAGGTTATAAACTGATTGGCCCATTAGCTCAGTTTTCTTATTAGCTCTTGTAGCTTATATTAACCCATTGTTCTTATCTATACTAGCCACATAGATTGGTTCCTTTCACAGCAGGGCAGGACACATGTTGCTTCTTCGGTGATCCAGGGCTGGACTGGGAGGAATGGGCTTCCTCCTTCCCAGAATTCTCCTGTTCTCATCGCCCCACCTCTACTTCCTGTCTGGTTGACCCACCTATACTTCCTGCCTGGCCAATCAGCATTTATATAAAACATGATTGACAAAATACAGACAATTCTCCCACACCACTAGATTCCAAGAGGAACATCTTCAGTGCATAGGGAGGGGCATTAGTTACATAGGAAGATGAGAGATCTCTGTGAAGGGGAAATTAAGTATGTACTTTAGGGGCATTTTTAAAAGTGATTTGGGATGGATTTTAAGAATGGATAAACTCTTTATTCTGTCATTTTAAATTTCTTACTTAAATGTTTAGTTGACAATGCTATGAACTGCATTCACTTCTTTTGTGTATGTATGTATATGTATGCATATACATGGGTATTCTTGAGTATGGAGGGACAAGGTTGATACTGGGTTTTACCTTTACTCATTCTCCACTAGGTCCATGAGACTGGGTCCCTCTCTGAAGCCAAAGCTCATAGATTCCAGCCCATCTAGCTAGGTAGCTTTCTTCTTCAGCTCCTCCAACTGTATTTCAGATGCTGGACTTCTAGACAGGTGTCACACTTACCCAGTATTTACATGAGTCCTGAGGACCCAAACTCAGGTCCTCATGCTGATGAGCCATCTCCCCATTTCATTTGAGCTTATCTGGTTCAATTTGTTATATTATCTACTTAACCTAAGAGGTTATGTTATTCGAATGTTTGAAGTTTGAAATTTTATTCAGTATTTTTGACATATCTGCTGAATTTGTAGAGTACCAAGCAGAATATTTTTGTACATTTGGAATGTCACAATGTGCCCTTCTGTACCTATTCCATGATTTCTCCCACTGTCTGTTACCATTTAGAGGTGAACACGGGCATCTACTTCAGCTATCCAACTCGACGACACAGCTGTGCTTTGGTAAACATTCCTACACCATGTGTCAACAAAATGATTGCCCACATTGAGGATGTAGAATCCAAAATACAGGAGCATTTGAAACAAGTAGGTGACCTACTTAAATCTGGGGGATTAATTATATACATATCAAGGAGTTATTGATTATTTTGAGAATTTATGCAAAACTCAGAATTATAACAGATTAATCTACTAGTCTAGACATGTTTTCATCGTCTCACACTAGAGGGTTCAATGACCTCATTAAATAGATTTTTCCTGTTTGTTTTTTAACATAAATAGTCATGATAAGTTGTCATTTCCATAAGCCAATATAACTAAAAGTCAAATATAATTCACATCTTGGGATAAAAAGTAAGTAAACCAATTAAATGGTAAGTAAATTTCTAGTTTGAAAAGACAATATGTTTTTTAAATAAGTTATTTTATTGCTAAATAAACATACTAGGTCTATTGACGAAGATATAATGTTTTTTTCTTGGTCACAATAATTTGAGCTACGACTGTGAATAATAATACTCATTATTATTTAATAATAGGTTTAATATTATTCTATGGCAGCACCTCTTTTGACTAAACATCTCTCCGAATCAGCATATGCCTTAATTCAATTAAAAATCACAGAGCAGATGGGTTTTATTTAAAGAAATAGAACAGAATATTTATGGATGGTATGTGCTAACCATTCTACATACATTCTAATTCTCAATTATCCATATTATTTAAAATGATAAAAACAGATCTGCAGATGCCTTGTACACTATTATTGTAGGTACTGTTCATTGGAATCCTAATGTCAATCACATCACATATTTTGCAGTTTTGTGTCTCTTTGATGCCTAGACTACTGTTGAATGCTCTTGTGCAGTGACACATGGTAATTTATACTTTAAAATAATTTAGCATCTTGTTCATCCAGAAGACTATTTGTTGCCACCAATGACAGAGTACATAACCTGAAAGCTTAAGACAATAAGTATTTTCCTTGGTTCATACTTTAAGACACATTTTGTAATGACAGCATAGACCAGGCAATAGGGTGACTGCTGTGGCTGGGTTTGCTTTCTTCAGAGAGCTCCCATGTCCTAAAGGCTCCATCATCTGTGGATATAAACAGTCTCTCATTGATGTTTTAAGCTCATGTCATGACAACCTTGGAAAGAACTATCTTCAAAATGGAGGTTAAGTTATGTTTCCTATGTATTTTATTTCTCCACAGAGTAGGGACCATGGCAAATGATAGAGAATATTTCCTGGATAGCTTTCCTTACAAGTAAATAATTGTCTTTATCTTCTACATTATTATCCTAGGCTGACTAAACCACAGTATTATTTAATTCAGCATGAACTCTACTGAGATTAACATTGTCTCTTTGTTTAATACAGTTCATCAAGCTGCTACCATGATTTTAAACATGCCATAAAAATATTTAGGAAGCATCTAAAATATTAAGTTAACTATCCAAAGACAACAACATTATTACTATTAAAATGAGAATAAAGTGATATAAAATTGTCAATATCCTTTTATTAATTATTTTCTTTGATTGATCTATTGAACTCTTATCTGAACCTTACAAGGAAAAGGCTGTTTTTATTCTCAAATGCCGATGAGAAAAAGTGGCCATTGAAACTGATATTCCCTAAAATCTCACAAGCAGTATAGAGTCAGCATCTAGGATAAGTTGTATCCGATGAGTGAATACATCCTCTCCACACTGTGTAGATGTTTGTCCCTGACAATCTGTCACCTAAGATAAAGCATGGATGTTGAAGTACTCCAAATTATGATTGGAAAAATTGACTTTTCTTCTATCATTTAAGATATTCTTAAACCCTGAAACTTCACATTTGCTGACTATCTAGTAACTCTTTGAAACTTAGAGTTCTCTCATTCTGTTTTTACATTTTACTTGAAGCCCATGGATCTTCAAAATTTGACATAGCTTTTGTTTCCTTTCTACCACTTGCATTTGCCTGAATCCTCTTTTAAAGTATTTATGACCTGCTACGTATGTTTCCACATATTTATCCTGCTGTCCTTCTAGAATGACAAAATACCAACTGAGGATCTCTTTGCTGACCCCCCAGTCTCGCACCTGCACTTGGAATGCTGAGCAGTACAGGAAAGCATTCTGGAATTTTGTAATGCTTTATAACAATCCATTTTACAATGATCCAAGTCAACCTCAATGGTATCTTTCAAGGTGCTGTGGTATTATTTTTATTGCCAAGGTAATCTGTGCTGGTCCCTACTCTCTATTCAAAGCTTCCTGACTGCCCCTTCTCCACCCATTCATTCCAGGGAAAGTTATAGCAAAATGCCTCCAAGTGTCGTTATTCCACCCAAAGACATCGTTGAATGTCACAAATATCAGCTCTTGTCCCCTAGAAGACTTTCTCCTACAGCTGTGACCACAGCCTTGATGGATTCCATCAAGTCAATTACATCTTCTCATTATCTGGTCTTCAAAATGTCCTAAATTTCTCAAGTCACTCCTGTCCACATTTGAAATGAAGACTTTTTTGCCTTGCTTTTTTGTTTGTTTGTTTTGAAAAAGAGTCTAATCATGTACCTCTGGCTGGTCTGGAAATTGTGTATCAGGCTGTCCTTGAAGTCACAGAGATCTGCCTGCCTCTATCTTCGCATTGTTGAGATTAAGGTTGTGTGCCATAGCATCCAGTCATCTTCTTGTAAAAAACATAACAATCCTATACACAAATATTTATTCTTTTCTCCTTCCATTTTAAAATAAGTATTCCATCATATCTTTAATCATTTACCACCCCTTTGTTATACACTTGTTTTTACAATCTGGATTTAATTTATATTTTCAGATGTTTTGTGTTTAGCATCCTTTGGTAGCATTTTAAGACTCAATGACTCGCTATATCTATTACTATGTGTCAATTGTTTTAGGGATTAGAATTTGAATGGCTAAGACTTAAATAGACATGGATTTTAAAAAGTGTGAAAAATCTTGTAATAATGAAAAGAACTGGGCTTGAGACACACACACACAAACACAAATCTCATGAAACAGTAGAGACTATAATATGACCTATTATATGAATTGAAAAACTGAATTTTATCAGTTAGTTAATATTTAAGTAGATTTTAAGTGAAATTCAACAATTGTTTTTTGAGGTGTTTAAATTATGATTTTTATTGAATTCTTTTCTTTTGACAGTTTGAAGCATCTTTTGAAGAATGGTAAGAAACCACAATTGCTCCTTTATTTTCCTCTAAAATTTTGAACTTTTGGTAATCACCAATTTTATTTCAGAAAGAAGGGAAAACTGAAAGCAGTATTTTCTATGTTAGATATTAAAACATGGGAAAGAAACTGGAGAAGTTGAAGGAGAGAGAGGAATGGATGGGTATTTGGAATAGAATTCTCATGTGGACGTGAACATGGTCAGCAATCTAGACTTCAGCAAAAATTGACATCAACCAAGGAAAAAACCATTAAAGAAGCAGCTCATCAAGCTAGATCATCAAGGCGGCCACATCACCTCTTTCCATTGTCCTGAGTTTGTGGTAGCCCTGAGGAGAGTGGAATCCCATCCTGGTGCTGTGAATTCCCAATGCCGGATGAAACGAGATTTTATTTCCAAAACTTCTCATCTGAAGGTTTTGGCCTGCCAGACTAATTCTTGTAACAGTGCTCAGGGAGCTGCTGGGCAGAATGTTCTTGTCACAGCTACCAGAGGCAACAAATAATAACTAGAGAAAGCCACACAGATCAAAATGCCTTAGAAGAATGCATCTGGGAAAAGACATGCATGTGAAAAAGAAAGCAATAACTTCCAAATGAACACAGGAAACACAGCAAATGCACTGTAAATCCATGCCACTGTTCCACACAGAATGTGAGGGTAGACAAATGGGGGAGGAAGAGTTGTTGATGGAAATTTTCTGAAAAGTCTTCTAAAATTTGGCTAGATACATAAACCTACACTTTATTAAACTCAGTGAAATTTAAATAGAATAAAATCAAAGAGATTGACACAAAAATATATTAGACAATTTATTTAAATCCTGGGGGGAGGGGAAGAAAATATTAATAATATAGAAAAATAAGTTATACAGTAGAAGAAATAAACCCTTTGTTCTGAGCAGTTAATGTATATGAAAATAGATTAAACATTCTAATCAAAAGTGAAAGGGGTTGAATGAATAAAAATGCTTTATTCTGTAAATTTCTAGATCCACATAAGCTACCATAGGTGACTCAGAAGAAAATAAAAAATATAGCTGACAGATAAATATTAAGGAGATAGTATTAGTAATCAAAATAGCTTTACCTAGAGCATAGCAATAAAATGATTCCTAATGCCATATTACTAAACACATAGATCAGTGCCTTGTTCAACTACAATCATCTAAGCCTCAGGATTAACACAGAGGCCCACAGTTGAGTAAGTTGCAGAAAGCCAGAGACTTTAGAACATTGTGGTAAGTGTAAGGTCTTCATTAAAACCCTGTCCTCAAGACTCAACGATCTATGGGGAAGAGGAGGCAGAAAGATTGTAAGACCCAGGACAAATGGATGACCCCAAGGAAACAGTGTCTTCCAGACACAACAGTGCTGATGCATATCTGAACTCACAGAGACTGTGGAAGCAAGGATACAACTTTCACAGGTTCAGTCCAGATGGGGTTACAACACTAAGGAGGGGGAAGTAGACATGGTGTCTACTCCCAACCAAGAAGCTACTTTCAATTGAAACCTGCTGGCAAAGTGAAAATCAGTTTTCTTAAGTGTGTCATTGGGCATACTAAGTACATTTCAGGACAGATTCTATGCCCTGGAGCAGTCAGACAACACATACTTAGCTTCATAATTGTTTATTTGTTTGTTTATTTTTAGGGGGCTTTGTTTTCTTTGGTATTTTTGTCTTATTGGTTCTTTTTAAATAGATTTTTATTGAGCTCTACATTTTTCTCTGTTCCCCTCCCTGTTTTTCCCCTTCCCTTCATTCCTCGCCCAAGGTCCCCATGCTCCCAATTTACTCAAGAGATTGTGTCTTTTTCTACTTCCCATGTAGATTACATCCATGTATGTCTTTCTTAGGGTCCTCATTGTTGTCTAGGTTTTTTTGGGATTGTGATTTGTGGGCTGGTTTTCTTTGCTTTATGTTTAAAAACCTCTTATGAGTGAGTACATGTGATAATTGTATTTCTGGGTCTGGGTTACCTCACTCAACATGATTTTTTCTAGATTCATTCATTTGCCTGCAAATTTCAAGATGTCGTTATTTTCTTCTGTTGTTCAGTACTTTATTATGTAAATGTACCACATTTTCCTTATCCATTCTTAAGTTGAGGGACTTTTAGGTTTTTTACAGGTTTTGGCTATTGCAAACAATGCTGATATAAACATATTTGAGTATGTGTCCTTGTGACACAATTGAGCATCCTTTGGATATATACCCAATAGTGGTATTACTGGGTCTTGAGGAAGGTTGTTTCCTAATTTTCTGAGAATCACCACACTGACATCCAAAGGGGCTGTACCAGCTTGCATTCCCACCAGCAATGCAGGAGTGTTTCCTTTTCCCTACAACCTCTCCAGCATAAGTTATCATCAGTGTTTTTGATCTTTGTCATTCTTACAGGTGTAAGATGGAATCTCAGAGTTGTTTTGATTTGCATTTCTCTGATGACTAAGGATGTTGAGCATTTCCTTAAGTGTCTTTCAGCCATTTTAGATTCCTCTGTTGAGAGCTCTCTGTTTAGGTCTGTACTTCATTTTTTAAATTGGATTATTTATTCTTTTGATGACCAATTTCTTGAGTTCTTTGTATATTTTGGAGATCAGACCTCTGTCTGATGTGGGGTTAGTGAAGATCTTTTTTTTCATTCTGTAGACTGTCATTTTAATCTATCACCATACCCAAACTAAAGTTCAAATGAATCAAAGACCACAACATAAATCCAGGCATCCTGACCATCATAGAGAGAAATGAATGCATTGTCACAGGAGACCACTTCCTAAATATAACCCCATTAGCACAGACACTGAGAAAAACAATTGATAAATGGGACCTTCTAAAACTGAAAAGCTTCTGTAAAGCAAAGGACACTGTCAACAAGACAAAACGACAGTCTTTGTTTTGATTTTCAATTTGTGTGTGAGAAAGAGAAAAAACATAAAAGTTCAGTGGGCAAGGATGTGGAGAGAAGATCTGCGAGGAGTTTGGAGAAGGGAACACATGATGATACATTGTATAAAAATGTTTAATTAGAATAAAAAAAACTTTTATTCAGGTAGAGTTGTCATGTTCTTTAACCCAAATACCAGGGAAGCAGAGGCTAGATGACAGTCAGTTAGTGCCAAGCTTAAGCTATATATTAAGACCTCCTTCAAAACAATAATCAAAACAAACAAATAAGCAAATAAGCCAAAAAAACCCCAAGCAAGCCAAGACACTATCATCATAACAAGAAGAACAAATTCTATTAAATATTGAAGTGAGACTTTCTATCATGCTTTCTCAAGTTTCTTTAAAAACAAAACAAAACAAAACAGAGAGCTGGAAACACTTCTCCACTTATTCTATGATGCCTCTTTTAGCATGGTGCCAAAAGCAAATAAAGACATTGGCAAAAAGTTGCAGTTCATATCTGAATTCTCTCGTTGAATCTGCAATGAAGTGCCATCGATGACTGAATCCAGCATCCTATTTATAGAGTTAAACATGATGACCAAGTTGAATTTTTCCTGAGAATAGTAATGATAATTTTATACACAAAAGTGGATCCATATAGTCTTCCACATAAATTAAATGGGGAGGAAAACCTGCTTGAACCCAAAGAGAAAATTATGTGAACGAAACAATGCTTCTCATAACAAAAACAGTTTAAATAAGCAGAATTCTAAAAGCAGTACCTAAACAATAGAAGACATTTCTGGAAAGCTTTGGTGCACACGAACTGATAGCAATGGAGAACTTCTGCCTAAATTCTTAGAGAAGTCAAGAACATCAGTTTTTTTTCTGTTCCACACTTCATTCTTTGTACACTGCTGGTGTCGATGACAGATGATACAGACAGTTAAAATCAGCTTGTCAGTTGTAAAATCCTGAACAATCCCTAGAGCCAGACAACATTCACTCTAAAATATATATCCCCAAAGCATTTGAAACAGATATTAAGTGAAAACTTAAATACAAAGGTTCAAAGCACCAGGCTTCATAAGAAATAAAAGGTGGGAAAATCTATCAGTGAATTAAAAGGGTGTGTTTTTTCTAATTTTTGTACCATAGAAAGAACTTCGGAGGCTGGGTGCAGGAGACAGTTTGGGGGCAAGGCGGAGGGCTAAGGAGAAACCTGGTGCCAGGGAAACTCCCAGAAATCCACAAGGAAAACCCCAGCTAAGACCATCTCTCGTAGTAGTTGAGAGGGTGCCTGAAATGTCTGTCTCCTATCATCAGATTGGTGACTACCCTAATTGTCATCACAGATCCTTTATCCAGTAACTGATAAAAACAGATGTAGAGATCCACAGCCAAGCACTGGGTCAAACTCTGGGAGTCTTCCTGAAAAAAGAAGGAGGGATCATAGGGGACCTGGGTCGTCAAGGTCATGATGGAGGAACCCATAGAGACAGGTGACCTGAGCTCGTGGGAACACATAGACTCTGGACCAACAGTTAGAGAGCCTGCATGGGACCATTCCAGGTCCGCTGCATATGTGCGACAGTTGTGTAACTTGGTCTGTTTGTAAGGCTCCTAGCGGTGAGATCAGGACCTGTCCCTGGCACTGAGCTGACTTTTGGAAACCTGTTCCCTATGCTAGATTACCTAGCCTAGTCTTTATACAGGCGGAAGAACTCAGCCCTACCTCAACATGAAGTGCCAAGCTATGTTCAAGCCCATGGGAGGACTGCCTCTTTCTGAATGGAGACAGAGTGGGTGGATGGGGAAGGAGTAATGGGAGGAGTCAGGGGGAGAGGAAGGACAGGAGACTGTGGCTAGTATGTAAAATAAAGGGAAAAATGTTGATTAAATATATATAATTACCAAACAAAAAATTAAAGTATTACTATTACTAGAATTTTTTTAAAAAAATGAAGTTCTTAATAATAATAATAATAATAATAATAATAATAATAATACAATATGGACAGATAGCATATGTGTTCATCTATTCATCTATACTTATATATATATATTACATACAGGTTTTATAAACACACACACATATATATTATATATATACACACATATATAATATATATATTAAAGGCAGGGTCCTTATATGGGTCTTATATGGAATAATCATTATAGCTACATCCATACAGACAGAAAGCAGATTGGTCATTAATAAAGACCAGTAGGAGGGAGAGATGAGACTGTCTAATAACATTGTCAATTTTTAAAATTTGATTTTAAAAGTACTATAGAAAAATTAATTAGTATTAGTATTAGAACAAAATCCAAAAGATAATATACAAGACTACATCTAGCCTTGTATGGTGGTGCAGGCCTCTAATCCTATCTTTCAGAGACAGAGGCAGGAAAATCACTGTGAGCTTGAGGCAAGTCAGATCTACATAAAGAGTTCCATGATAACCAGTCCTATATAGAGGGAACCAAAAACAAACAAACAAACAACAAAGCCCTCAAAACTATAGTTAATAGTGTATGATGACTTGTCACAATATTCAGGGAAGATTGCAAGCAAAAGAGGAAAGCATTATTTAATCCTTGATTTGGAGACAATTATTTTATTATTTTAAAAATAAAAAAAAAACAATTATGATTTTCAATAAAGAAACTGAAATAAAAGAGAAAGCAAGAATAAAGTAAGTAATGTATCTCATGAAAAAACAAGCTTTTAAAAATATCTTTAAAAATAATAACATGAAATAGTGAAAATATTAATGGTATTAAAATAATGGAAAATTTTATGCAACAAAGTGAGATATAAAATTTGATGGTGAATTTTATGAAATCTGAAATATTACTGCTATATGATATTGCATGTCGTCTCCAAGCTAATAACTGAACTTGAGCTATTTTTGAGCTTTAAAGGTATTTGGTATGCATAGAGATTTTGTTAATTATAATGAATCTTTAATAAAATTAAATTATTTAGATGAGCTTAAAAAATACCCTTCTTTCCATTGATGTTTGATTCATGTTAAAATTTTGATCAGTGAAAATACAAAATTTTTAAAAGGTGTGAAGACTCGGTTTAGGATCCTAGCATTAGACTAGGGAAATCAGAAATAAGGTATTAGCCAAACTATGCAGCCCCAGTAAGAAGAGTGCCTTAGAAAGAATAGCATTTTTCTGGAAACTTTTCTAAAATTTTGCTACCTTTATGTCTGAAATTGTTACCTTTACTCTTTGTGGTTTATATTGGCTTCTAAGAACTCACTAATCTGAAAAGAAAGTACGTATCATCTCATCCTATTGATCTTTGATCAAAATTCTCTTGGAACCAGAGAGCAGGCTCAAGCATTTACAGGGCACACTGCTCTTGTACAGGACTCTAGCTCAGTTCTCAGCGCCTACCTCAGACACATCACAACCACTGAACTCCACCACTAGGAGTTTTAATCTACTCTTCTGGTAGGCAAGCTGCCACACATGTGTAACGGATATACACATGCACGCACACACAAACATGCCACATGTAAATCAAACCACATCTTAAAAATTCTAAAAATACAAATTTCTAAATAAAAATAATGTTTTAATGTCCTCTCAAGAAAGCCTGAGGTATTTGTAATTGTTTTAAAACTTTTTGTTAATTTAAGTATAAACACTACTGGATAATAAAATGTCTTATATCATTCTACTATTTAGTGAGATTGTCATTTAAATGACATTTAACATTCCACAAAAATGTTTTAGAAAATTTTATTTAACTAACTTTTAATGTATGTGTTTTTTACAAACTGGTACTGTCTTCCTCGTTATGTATCTGTAGGACTTCTACCACTAAAGATGTTAAAGAAGATTCGGGTGCCACTGCCCCAGAGAAAGATGTCCGCCCAGAAAAAGCAAGGGGTAAGTTTGCTTTTCATACTTAAAAATATATAAATGTTTTTGGTCATTGACCTTTTATTTAATACAGTTCTAAAATCCATCATTATTATATTTTGAGTTTGTGGGATATCATATAAAGAAAAAAGCCTATATTAAATTTCATTCTAAGAATGAAATTAAATTAACATTCTAAGAAACATGCCTGCAGCTAGTATTTATTACTAATAAATTCAATACCCAACACTGGCCTTAGTATTTTGGAGTGTAGTGATACTTGTTGACAGCTCAAGGAACCAGTTAAAGTTGAGAAACATTGATAAAACTTCCAGCAGTGATCAAGGCAGTGTCTGTCTGTTTCTCCAGTGGGGCAGCTATGATCCTTCTGACCAGCTGGGATGTGTCCAATAAGACTGAGAAACTTAATTCCTAAGTTTCCTTTTAACTTACATAGAAATATAAATAGCTGTGGTACAGTGGCTTTCATATGATCAGAATTTACCACAATCTCATACAAAAGTTGAAATTTTAAATATTGGCTTAAAGTTATTATTAATATTATTTCAACATACATGAATATATACTTAAGATTATGTTAAGTTTCTCATCTTTGCCTGTCACAAAAATTTACAAATGTCTTTACTGGAGCAAAACTGACGAACTCAGGACATTTCATTAGAAGAACAAATGTTTTGGTTTTTTCAAACCATTGTTCGTTCTGAGGCTCTATTTTGACCAATTTTTAGTTATTTATTTCTGTATTAATGTCTGTAGAGAAGAAGAAAGCTTCAATGTTTATATGTCATGGATGTGGGGAAAAAAAAGATCAACTTATTAGTGGCCACAGTTACCGTAAAAGTTCCTAGCATAACATTGATCAGAAGCGTGCACATGTGAGTCTAAGACACACGGTGATGCCAGGAGGGTAGTGGCTGATGAAAGAGTGTGTGTTAAAAGGCGCAAGTCTCTGTTTACATATACTAATACAAATAGGTTTGTGTGAAACTGGATCAAAGGCACTGCAAATTATTTACTTATTTAATATTTATTTGCATGCTGTTAAAGAGAGTAAAAGGTAATTTTTAAAATCAGAACGAATAATTTTGGTAAAACACATGTAACTTCAGTAAGCTAAAGTGCTGCAGTTATCATCACTGACAGGTGTATCTTTGTGCTTTGTAGACTAAAGACTTAGGGACATTTTGATCATGGAGAGAGTTACAAATTATCAATGTCCCGTGAACGTTTTCTTTAAAAATCCATTTAATAACGTACCCGGGATAAAAGTAAACAAGAGGTTCAAAGAGAACAGATAAAGCTGCAGACCAGAGAAAGTTAGTTTTTTTTTCCATTAAAATTAATTCTTTTAAGGATACATGCCAACGTCTTTGACAAGTTCTCTAGAATAGGAGAGATGATGCAGCAGCCCAGCTTATCGTCAGAACCATTGTGTGGCCATTTCGAGAACTGCCATCTAGCAGGGAAAAAAATCATTGTCTTTATTTTCCAAAGAGAAAAAATATTTCTCCATCACTTTCTTCTTTGATGCCATCACACTGGCTTCCCTCCTGCCTCCGTTCCACGGTGTCCTTTCCTCTCTTGGCACTGTGCTTATGTATTCTTGTCATGTCACATGCTGGTGAAAGTCAGCCATTACAGCTACAAATGCCAGCAAGACAGGAATCTCATCTATCTTTCTTACCTTGTTCTTCCTAGAGAAAAGTATATTATTGTGGTCGGATAAAACAAGCTTTGTACACAATTTGTTCAGAAAAAGATGAATGAATGCCTCTGGAAATATTTTGTTAACATGAAGCCATGTTATTCCAGAGTTGTGAACCAATGATCACTAGCATCATCTCTCATTAGCAGAGTGAATTAAAGAATTCATTAATAGAATTTGGAAATTTCTGATGAATTCTTGCCAAGGGTAGGTGGAGAAGTTATTATTTGATGAAGCTAAAGGCTGTCAATGCCTTCTTTTCCAGGAACTGAGTAATCTTTGTGTTGATTTAATTGCTCATTGTGATTTGTGTGCAGAAAGATTAAGAGAAAATACAGCCACAATTTAAAAATGTAACAGGTCCTCTAGTGGTTTTTCCTTCTGATACAGAGATTCTCTTGAAGATACTGGTTGAGCCTTTCCACTTATTTTATTTATAAGTGTTCACAGAAAATTCTGTCTCCCAAAGAATATGGCATCAACTTTGTATTATTCCCATGCTTAGGTTACATATTTTTAACTCCCTCTTGTTTGCTTTCAAGGCAAATCTCTTGTTATGTAGCTCAGACTGTCTCCTGAACCTACAGGAATCTTGCAATATCAGCCTCTTGTGTGCTGATATTACAGGCCTGTGCCATCATGCCTGGCTCTGCTTGACATTACAAATGGTCTTTTAAAGATGAATTAACTTTTCTAAAGTTCTTCTCTTAAAGACATAAATATTTGGAAGGATACTTCAAGTGAGACTGGTATTCTGTCACATTGCCTATGGGCTGATTGATTAACATGAATTTGTATTCCTATTTTAAGATAGGAAGTGTCCAGAGCTGAAAAAGAAAATGGAGGCATTGTTATCGGAGGCCATCCACCTCATTAAAAGTCTGGAAACAGACAGGGCAGAAGCGGAACAAGCTTTAAGACAACAAAAATCAAGAAAGAAAAAGATTAGCATGAAAATTGACTGTTGGTCCATTTGGAAGCTCCAAGAACTCCCAACGGCTGTGCAGAAAGGTAATAAAAGGGTTTTGACTCTATAGTCAGTGTTAGGGGAGCAGACAAAGTGACCCATTGATCTATATAAACAATTTACCATTACGTGTTGCTTATAAACTAGGACTGTTTGGAATACAGTATTAACGATTTATTGAGTCCGGAGACACAAATGAGTGCTGTGCTGTGCCAACCGTGACTGTGGGCTTTTAAGTTTGTTGAAACACCATTCATTAACACACCTTGGAGATAGGTCAATATTTGGTATTTTTTTTTACTTACCATTATGGTAGTGTTTGTTATTAAAATTCAATTATTAAAGCTGACTGACCAATTGATATCATTAGCCATGTTTTGCAATGTAGGAAAATTCAGATTTCGTAAAGACATGTTGGGAATGACACACACTTACATTTGAGAACTTAGAAATGAATTCAGTTTGAAAGGAACTCCTAGCAGGAAGACAACCTTAACATGTTTGCAAGTGTAACTTGGGTAATAACTGGTTAAGAAAATATTGTCCACCCAGGGGGTGGTGGCAAATTCCTTTAACTCCAACACTCAGGAGGCAGAGTTAGGTGCATCTCTGTGTCTTCAAGGCCAGCCTGGTCTACAAGAGCTAGTTCCAGGACAGGCACCAAAGCTACACAGAGAAACACTGCCTCACAAAACCACAAAAGAAAAAGAAAGAAAGGAAGGGAGGAAGGGAGGAAGGAAGGAAGAAAGAAAGAAAGAAAGAAAGAAAGAAAGAAAGAAAGAAAGAAAGAAAGAAAGAAAGAAAGAAGATGCTGTTCTTTAGAGCTCACACAGAGAGAGGTACGGTGGAATATCACAACCTAAAGATGTTGGCTGCTGTTTTTACCTTCTCCAAACCCCTTGTCATCAAAAACTTCCTCACTAGAGGTTTATCAGACACTGGAAACTTCTTATTGCATCCTGAGGTAAATTTTTGAGTTAAGGAGTCTTTGATTTGAAGTAATTTTTTAAAAATAATATACTCATACAATCTATCACTTTAATAGGAAATTCTTAAGAATTTGTTATTTGTCATTGTTCTTGGATAAAAGACATGGACTTAAAGTATATGTCATGGTGAACAAATGAATAATCTTGGATCATAATACCAAATCACCTCCAAAGTAGATAAATGCATACTAGGAAGTTGCAAGAAAATACTATAATCTAAATAGTCCTTTGTGTGATTCTTTCTTTGATGGAACTTATATTAATGACCTACTAATGGATTACTGTGCTGATAATGCATGGTATGTAAGTTTGATGATACAATGACAGGGTCAGAATAGGCACCTTGGACTCCTTGTATTCACATTTACCGATCATCTGCAGTTTTCCTAATTGTCATTTCTCATTAGCAGGATAGAAAAATTAGTGTTGAGAGCTGATATATTGAATGTTACTCTGATTAGTTTAAAAGTCATTTATAAGATCATTTAAATACTATAGTTTTGAGCCCTTTTGGAATTATCTTTAGGTAGTTGTAGAAATAAAAAGAATATAAGTGTGTATATATTCTGGAAACTAATAATTGTACTACATTCTTGTGATGGGTAATAACATGATTTGGACTGCACTTTAATCAATACTATTGAAGGTATACTTAAAATTAAAGTATGTATTTACTTGCTTCCTTTTATTTAAGAAGTCATGCATTATTTATGCTTACAGTATAATTTAAACTTGTTGCTATATACTTCTTAAGGCATTTCTGTGTGAAAAATGTTTCCGCGAATCAACTGACTTTATATGAATGTAAATAAGGCATAATCCTTAAATGTTATTAATCTGTTTATAAAATATAGTTATGTATTTTTCTGGTTTTGATTCACGTATTATCTTGTATAATAAATTTTAAAAACCTTCTAATCATTTAACAGTTGTAAGTAGGATGTTTGTTAGCACAAACATTTTACAAAATTAGGAAACCCATCTGTTGTTTTCCCAGATCTCTTCTAGTTTCTTCTCTAGTCTACCGTCCTGTTCCGTACAGCACATGTGCTGTCTAGTCTCGCTGAAGGCTAAATTCAATGGCTGTTCTAAAGATATTTCTATGGTCTGGCTTTCCTTTGGGTCAGCCAATAAGAATCCACACAGGATATCATGAAGAGGTCATTCAAGAAAATGGAGCAAGGCTATTGGTAGCTCTGGTCCCTTCCTTTCTGTCAGGTCATAAATCAGTTTCAACACCTCCCAGAAAATGCAAATCCTTTTACCTGGTATCTAGTGCTGTCTAAGAAAGCCTTTATCTTTTTCTATCAAAAAAATAAACAAAAATATCTTCCAACATAAATTGTTTGTTATATGATCCCATAAACTATATAAATTGGGTTGTATAGCTTTGTTCTCTCGTAAAATAAAGTGACCCACACATTTTATCATACCACAGGCATTTGGAAGCACAAATGAGGACCAAGACTCCCCTGGTGCTCTGCATGTCTCCTCTTACCAGCTCCGTTTTTCACATATCTGTGCATGTGGATCCATAGCTGCTTCCCTATGACTATTTCATGGAAGAGGAAGAAATGTCAGACCTTAGACTGAGAGGGTTTGACAGTATGTGACACACTTTGCAGAATGGATATGCTCCAGTAGATGTGAGAACTACAGGCAACTTCCCACAGTGAGATTATTGAAAGCATCCCCTTGAAGGACAGATGGGCAAGGCACATGTGTAAAGTTACAAAGGGGAAGGGACACACTCCAAGGAGAGCAGGGATGAATGGGAGATAAATCAGCACAATGGAAAACATATAGTTTAGAAGATAGAGAACACAAAATGACGAACTAAAAAGACAACAAAAGAGTATGGAATCTGAGGCAGAATGCCTAGAGCATGTACACATCTGCACCAAGTTCTTGTGTACATATATATATATTTGCACAGATACACACACATATATATATTGACTTCAGTTTAGTGTTTTATAGTTTTCCTGAGTGTGTGAACAAATGGGCCTCTGATTGGTGTGTGTTTGTTTGACTTTCTAATTCCAATGTGAAAGGTTTTGTTTTATCTTATTTGCTTATATTGGATTATTATTATTATTATCATTCATATAAAACCTGTTTTTTAATAAAAGACAGAAAGGGAGTGGATTTGGGTGGGGAGGAGGTAGAAAGAAATTGGGATGATTAGAGGAATCAGGGAGCATAATCAGGATATATTATGTGTGAAAAAAAATCTATTTTCAATTAAAGGAAAAAATAAAATAAAATTTTAATAAAAAATAGAGACATGGAACTCTAAATAAAGCAAAACCAACTTCTTCTTCTTGTTGTTCTTGTTGTTCTTGTTGTTCTTCTTCTTCTTCTTCTTCTTCTTCTTCTTCTTCTTCTTCTTCTTCTTCTTCTTCTTCTTCTTCTTTCTTCTTCTCCTCTTTCTCCTCCTCCCCTCCTCCTTTCCCTCCCCTCCCCCCTCTTCTTCTTCTTCTTCTTTTTCCTCCTCTGCCGCCTCCTCCTCCTCCTCCTCCTTCTCCTCCTCCTCCNCCTCTTCTTCTTCTTCTTCTTCTTCTTCTTCTTCCTCTTCTTCCTCCTCCTTTTCCTCTTTTTCTTCCTTATTCCTCTTCCTCTTCCTCCTCTCCTTTTTCTCCTGATTATCCACATCCAGCTTGTGGCTCTGGTTATTGATAATGAAAATATTCAGAACATAAATTTGAGATTTATATTTAACTAACTGTGAATGTTTATAGAAAGAGGAGTATCAGTACATAAACAAAAAATAAAACAAAATATGTCTCTAGGCATTAAGAGAAAGACCTTGACTCAGTACTTAGAAAGGCTTCAACATGAAATATGCATGGGTATAAAGGTTAGCACTGTTTTTATAAATGTAATTGAAAATGTACAGAAAGCCAGGAAAGAGAGAGAGAGAGAGAGAGAGAGAGAGAGAGAGAGAGAGAGAGAGAGAGAGAGAGAGAGAGAGAGAAACAGAGACCACAACTGATTAAGAAAACACTTTAAACTATACAACAAAGTCAGGGGGAATCAGTATAAATATTAAAAAAATACAGACCTAACTCATGAATTGAAGGCACAATCCTATACAAAGTTATCAACAAACTTCATGAGAAAATTTAGTTTATTTTAAATTATTTAGCTTTTATTCCAACAATGCAAAATGGCTTTTGTATTCAGAAATAGTAATGGGAAGAATGCAAGAGCCCTCTTAGCTAATTTGTCTGTAATTGTCTAAGTTCATATAAGATATATAAGTAATTAGGAGTGATTTCAATGTCTAAAATTTCAAACATTTTTATTGAAACAATTGGTGTTTATCTTTTTTCAAATTTAGAGATTTTTCCATTGCTATTTTCTGCCTATGGTCCTTGCTTGTTGCCAGGGTTGGAGGCATCTGTACCCAGTGGAGGCTACCTGGCTTCTCTTTGACTCTGCTTTCTTTCTCTTCCTCTATCTGCTTGAAACTCCTACCTTGCCCTACTCTGTGCTGTAATAGGCCCAAAGTTCTTCTTTATTCACTAATGGTATTCATAGCATCCCGAGGAGAATTCCATATCATATAATGATCATTTTGCTGATTGTAATAAATTGGATTTATATTAAAGATTATAAATTATTAATTATAAATTATAAATAATTATAAATAATTAGAAATTGTTAGTAAAGCATGCTTTAATCCTTTTGGTGATGAGCGAAAAAAAACAATATGTTTTACAATTAAATATTTAAATAAAATTCACAGATGAATAATTTCTAAAGCTCAAGTGGAGCCTGCGTATAAACAAGCATTACTTTCTGGACTGTGTACTGCCACCTCTGAACTTTGTGTTGCTCTCATCTTCTGCCTCCAGAACACGAGCACTTTTCCAAAGATATCGCAGAGCTGAACAGCCATATTGAAGACACAGCACAAATGTTGGAGGATCTGGAGAAGCAGAAGGAGATGCTGGAACAAGCCAATGCCAAGGTCCAGAAGGACATTGACTACATGACTCACCACGTCCATCTGCTGGAGTCGAAACGGAAGCAGGAAATAGAAGCTCTGAGGGACCGCTATCACAAAAAGTTTGAGGTGACTGAATGTGTGTATACTCTGTTGGTTACTCCAAAGTATTTCAACTCTAAGAACTTAACGTGTCTTCTAAGATTGACCTGGCATTTAATTCTCTAATAACCTTCTCAGTTATAATTTATTGATATTCATTTAAACATCTTAGCTACTTATTGATAAACCTAGTATGATTAATAATATTCATTTGACTCATTAAATTAAAGTGTTTCAAAAAACCTCTTTTTATTTTTAAACCATTGTTTGAACCAAGTGAGAAAGTAAGTAAAACATTTCAGTAATTTAATCATTGATAAAATTATAAATGTAATGGGGCTTCAAGAGCTCAAATGACCTCAATCACATTGTGGAATACTTCTACAGAAAAATACCTGTTTGCAACTGTTCCACAAGTAATAAATTACCTCATATTAGTGTTAAATCATTATAAAGTAAATTTAAAAGCCCTTGAATGTTTCCCATGTTTAACACACAGCATCATCCTCTTTATTCCGTCACCAAAAAACTAATATTAATTTCATCTACTTCATGAGGAAAATGTAACTAATGTTTAAAAATTATGTTACATATCTTGAATTATAAAATACTATCATACATTGGCTATGAAAGTTTCTTAACCTCCCCTTTTAAGGTAACTGTTTTATCTTTGAACTTTTATGTTTAGTTATGTGCATATATATGTCTGGTAATCTGTAGGTATACCATGTGCATTCAAGTGTGTGTGGTAGCTAAAAGGGAGTGCCCGCTCTCCAGAGGTACAGGCAGTTGTGAGCCACTGCATATGGTCCTTGGGACCAAACCAGGCTTCTATGCAGAAACAGTAATTACTCTTTACCACTGGACCATCTCCCCCACCCCTTACATTGTTTTCATGTTATCAAACATCATAGATATAAATTTAGTTTAGTTTAGTTACATATTCCATCACATAGATATCAAACAAATTTATTATTTAATGTTTCTCTTTTTCTCTCTCTATGCCATCTGGGTTTTTTCCTAATATTTATTGATAAAAGTGCAGTTTGGCTACTCACAATAATTTCACACCAATGCTTTCCTTTGAGTGCGCATGTGAACTTTCCTCAGCTGTATGCCTAGCCTTTATTGGGTAGTAGGTGAGGTCCACGTTCTGATTCACTAGCTAACGCTCCAATGTTCTCCCAAAGTTCCTCTGACAACTTTTCTGGAACAGTGGTTATGCTGCAGGCTCATTTTTCCACCCTGGAGAATACTGCTCCCTCCTAATTATCTTCTACAATTTGAAAATCAATGTATCAGCCAGTGACTTCTCCATTACTGGTCTGATTTTTCTTCCACTGGGAAGAAGGTTGGATTTACCGGTTGGAATTCTAAGAAAGCTCTTTGACAGAGACTAACTCATTCAAAAAAAAAATCTCGCCATTTCTAAGTAGGCTGGCTAGTTTTATGTCAACTTGACACAAACTAGAGTTATCTGAAAGGAAGAAATCTCAATTGAGAAAATGCCTCTATGAGATTAAGCTGTAATACATTCTTAATTAGTGGTTAGGCAGTTGTGGTGGCGCACGCTGGTAGGATTTGCTGAAGGAGGCCGAGGCAGGAGGATCACGAGTTTGAGGCCAGCCTGGGCTACACATTTTTGGGCTGGAGAGATGGCTCAGCCGTTAAAGGCTAGGCTCATAACCAAAAATTAGTGATTAATGGGGCAAAGTCCAGCTTTGATGAGTGGTGTCATCACCATGCTGGTGGTTTTAGGTTCTATAAGAAAGAAGGCTGAGCAAGCCATTGGGAGCAAGTCAGTAAGCAGCAGTCTGTATCAGCTCTCACCTCCGGGTGCGTGCCCTGTATTAGTCCCTATATTGATATCCTTCAATAATAAACAACAATATGGAAGTGTAAGCCAAACAAGCCCTTTCTTCCCCAACATGCTTTGGTCATGATGCTTCTTTACATCAACAGAAAGCCTCAGAAACTAAGCTTCCCTGCTACCTAAATATGGTGACTGCAGTTTATCAGAGGAGGCCGTCTCTGGTATGCATCCAGAAGAAAAGACACTGAACTGAAAGCCAGAAGGAGATTGGGACTCCAGTTGAAAGAAAAGTAAATCCAGCCTTGTTCCAGCGGTTCTATTTGACCTTGTCTCAATCCTGAATAACATGGTGCAGGATTGCTCATCAGTCTTGTCTTAGCTATTGTCTGTGTTTGTTTAAACCAGTGTCTATTTGACAAGTTAATATTTTTCTCTGTCATTGGCTATGGGGATTACTGTGGAATGCTCAAATTGTGTTGTCAGACAGTCAGAAGAGTAGACTCAGGAGGAGCTCACTGCAACAGCCCAAGAAAACAGGACTTGGTGTGTAGATCCTGTCAGATACGCTGTGACTGCTCTGCATCAACATGGGAGGGTTTATTAAAAGCCTTTGGCTTAGGCAAGAACTTTTAACTTAGAAGATTCTTAGTGAAACACATTATCTTTCGCCATCCAATCAATCAGTTCAAGTTCTGGACAGCATCAGGCTTGATCTCCACTGAATAAAACAGAATTCTGGAGCAGAAGTATTTTAACTGCTCATTTCCCTTGAGCAACCTGTGATGTACATTTTGGACTTCTGTAGCCCATGACTTATTTCTTTAATCTAAATCCATTTTTGTGGGCTTCCGTATCTTCTGTTGGACCATTTCCTAAAGAATCCTGGGTAACATAGCCACCTTTGTGGAAGGATTGGAATCTGTCACTTCTACCTTGTTGCTCCCCTTGCAGTGTGTTGAATTATTCAACCAGAACTTCATCAACTGCCTTTAACTCAGCTTGCCACTTCTGTCATTCCAGGGGGAAAGTAAGTGAGTCTGTCCCTCTCAGTTTCTACAAAGGGAGCCAGGAATTGTGATGAGTCTGCATTCTGACTGCACAGCACCAAGGGAAAAAAATTCCCTGAATGCATTTGAGGCACTGCTAGGCAGGATTACATAGATCATGCAGCCATGGTAAGAAAACTCACAGTGACACAGCAAAAGAAAAGTGGTAATTTGAACAAGAAAACACATCTTCCATTTATGAAATGAGCATAACTGACAAAATTCAGGAATGAAAAACAGAATTATGAGCACTGCCAGTACCAAATACCTCCTCAGAGAGAAACAGAAGCACACAGAGATGAAAGCAACAGGCAGAAGAGCTTTTCAGAGTGTAGCCTCTGGAATGGAACTTCATCATGGATTTAAATCCCTACTCTAAGTATTCAGATCTTACATAATTGTTATGAACATTTGTAGTCTTGCATTCTTTGTACGCAAAACCTTATAAGGATCCATATCCATATGCTTAGTGTGTACCTGAATTAGATAAAAAGAATCAATATAGAGCCTACCATAATGCACATAATGCCATGAAAATAACATTCTTAAGGAAATTTCTAGCTGTATATATTTGCATGGAAAAAGAAAGCTCTAGATTGACAGAGAGTACTATGAGGTAGGCTGCACCAAAACCCCCATCCTATCCATCAGGCTGTGAAAGCTGTAAGTCCCAATCTGCCCCCTAAGCCTCCTATCCCTTCCCGGGCGCCACAAACTCAGCAGAACTCTGCAACAAGCTAGCCACTACACAGAGAGTACTAAGAGGTAGGAGGCTCCAATATCCCCATCCCATCCTTCGGACCCTACAAGCTACAAGTCCCACTTCAGCCCCAAGCCCTCCTATCCCCCCGCAACCTCAGTGGAACTCTAAAACACAGCCTACTACTACACAGAGAGGACCAAGAGGTGAGTGATTACCCACCCGATGGAACACCCCAATCTCTAGGCCCTCCTAAAAAAAACAGGGGCAAAAGCCCAGGCCCCTCCTTCACCCGCCTTGGCTTCTTTAGCAAGCCAGAGGATGAGTTTCCTGCAGGTAGGTTACTCCAACACTCCTATCCCATCCACTGAACCCTGAAAGTTACAAGTCCCACTCCACCCACAAAACCTCCTGTCCCACCCACCCACTTAGCCCCCAAACCTCAGAGGAACGTTGAAACACAAACAGTAACTACACAGAGAGAACCAAGAAAGGAACTCTGAAACACAAGCTGTGACTGCACAGAGTGAACCAAGAGAGCAAGCCAAGAGAGCAGGCCAAGAGAGACCTCAGAGCTTCCCTGCGACACAGAGAGTAACAGTACAGAGCAGACCAAGAACAGTTCCCAAAGACACAGACTGCCTACTGCAACGATTGGACTAAGAGAGAAAGACACTACCGGCACCAACAGAAGAAAGAGATGGGTAGTCGTCAATGCAAGGATTTATCTAACAACCTAAAAAGCAACATGGTAACACTAGAACCCAGTGGTCAACCAATGGGAAGACATGATCATCCTAACTCAGAAGAAGTAGAAGAAAACAATTTCAATGTAACTTTATGAGGGTGATGGAGGCCTTTAAAGCGGAAATGAAAAATTCTCTTAAAGAAATAGAGGAAAAGGCAAACAAAAAATTAGAGGAAATCAATAAATCTCTCCCAAAGAAACACAAGGAAACCAATAAAAAACAATCAAACAGATGAAAGAAACAGTTCAAATAGTTCAAGGCTTGAAGATTGAAATAGGGGCAATAAAGAAAACACAAACTGAGGAAATTCTGGATATGGAAAATCTGGATAAACAAACAGGAACTACAGAGCAAGCATGACCAACAGAATACAAGAAATGGAAGAGAGAATCTCAAGTGTTGTAGATACTATAGACTCATGAGTCAAAGAAGACATTAAATCCAACAAATTCTTAATACAAAATATCCAGGAAATCTGGAACACTATGAAAAGGCCAAATATAAGAATAATAGGGATAGAAGAAGGGCAAGAACTCCAGCTCAAAGGCACCGAAAAATGCATTCAACAAAATCATGGAAGAAAACTTTTCTAACTGAAAGAAGAACATCCCTAAGAAAGTACAAGAAGCTGACAGAACACCAAATAAACTGGACCCAAAAAAGTCCCATTTCCATACAGTAATAAAAACTGAATACATACAGAATAAATAAAAAGAAATAATATTAAGAGCTACAAAAGAAAAAGGTTGAGTAACATATGAAGACAGACCTATCAGAATTACAATGAAATCCCTGAAAGACAGATGTGCTGCAGAAAATAAGAAACCATGGTAGCAAGCCCAGACTACTATACCCAGCAAAGCTTTCAATTACCATCAATGGGGATAACAAGATATTCCATGACAAATTTAAATAATACATATCCACAAATCTAGCCCTACAGAAAACACTAGAAGGAAAACACCAACCAACGAAGCTATTTGTACCCACAAAAACACAGGCAACAGATAACCTTACACCAGCAAACCCCAAAGAAGGGAAACACACAAATAGTACTTCCAAAAATAACAGAAATAGCAGTCACTGCTCATTAATATCTCTTAATATCAATGGCCTCAATTCACCTATAAAAAGACACAGGCTAAGAGATGGATACAAAAGCAGGATTCAGCCTTCTTCTGTTTACAAGAAACACACCTCAACCTCAAAGACAGACATTACCTCAGAGTAAAGTGTTGGGAAACAATTTCCCAATCAACTGGACCTAAGAAACAAGTGGATGCAATTATCATAATATTGGACAAAATAGATTTCAAACTAAAATCATTTAGAAGAGATGGAGAAGGACACTTTATTCTCATAGCAGAAACAACTCATCAAGATGAAGTCTCAATCCTAAACATCTATGCCTCTAAAGCAAGAGCACCCACATATGTAAAAGAAACATTACTAAAGCTTAAATCACACATCAAACCCCATACACTAATAGTATGAGACTTCAACACCCCACTCTCTCAAATGAACAGGTCAACAAGACAGAAACACACAGATAAATAAGAGAAATAACAGATGTTATGACCCAAATGGACTTAACAGACATCTTCAGAACATTCCACCCAAACACAAAGAATATACCTTCTTCTTAGGACCTCGTGGAATCTTCTCTAAAATTGACCACATACTCAGTAACAAAGCAAACCTCAATAGATTAAAAAAAAAATTGGAGTAACCCCTTGTATCTTATAGGATCACCATGGTTTAAAGTTAGAATTTAGCAACAACACTACCCTCAGAAAGCCACACACTCATGAAAATTGAACAGTGAACTATTGAACCACCCCTGCATCAGGGAAGAAATAAAGAAGGAAATTAAAGACTTCCTAGAAATCAACGAAAATGAAGGCACCACATATCTAAACCTATGGGACACAATGAAGGTAGTGCTAAGAGGAAGGGTCATACCACTAAGTAGCTACATAATGAAAGTGGAGAAAGCTCACACTAGTGGATTAACTGCACACCCGAAAGCTCCAGAACAAAAGAAGCAGATCCACCCAGAAGGGGTAGACGACCGGAAACAATCAATTTGAGGGCTGAAATCAATAAGATAGAAAGAAAGAAAATAATACAAAGAATCAGTGAAACAAAGAGCCGGTTCTTTGAGAGAAATCAACAAGATAGACAAACCCTTATCCAAACTAATCAAAAGGTAGAGGGAGAAAATCCAAATTAACAAAATCAGAAATGAAAAGGGGAAAATAACAACAGACACTGAGGAAATCCCGAATATCATTAGGTCATATTACAGAAACCTATCCTTCATAAAATTGGAAAAAGAAACAAACAATTTTCTGGATACATACCACATAAAAAAATGAAATCAAGACCAAGTCAACAATTTAAATAGACCTATAAACTGCAAAGAAATAGAATCTGTCATCAAAAGCATCCCAACTTTAAAAAGCCCAGGATTGGGTGGTTTCGGTGCAAAATTCTACCAGAATTTCCAAGAAGAGCTAATACTTGTACTCCTCAAATTGTTCCACACAGTAGAAACAAAAAGAACATTGCCAAACTCTTTTTTATGATTTTACAGTTACCCCAATACCAAAACCATAAAAAGACTCAACCAAGAAAGAGAATTACAGACTAATCTCACTCATGAACTAAGATGCAAAAATACTCAATAAAATACTGGCAAAATGAATCCAAGAACACATCAAAAATATCATCCACTATGATCAAGTTGTCTTTATCCAAAAAAAATGCAGGGATGATTCAACACACAATAATCAATTAATATAATCAAACATAAAATAACCTGAAAGAAAAATATATAATCATCTCTTTAGACGCTGTAAAAACATTTGACAAAACCCATCACCTCTTCATGATAAAGGTCTTGGAAATATCAGGGATACAAGGAACATGTCTAAACATAATGAAAGCAATATACAGCAAGCCAACAACCAGTATCAAATCAAAAAGTGGAGAGAAACTCAAAGCAATTCAACTAAAATTAGGAACAAGATAAGGCTGTTCACTCTCTCCATATCTAGTCAACATAGTTCTTGAAGTTCTGGTTAAAACAATAAGACAACAAAAGGCAATCAAGGGGATTCAAATTGGAAAGGAAGAAGTCAAACTTTTGCTATTTGCACATAATATGAGAGCATACATGAGTGATCCAAAAACTCTACCAGGGAACTCCTACAGCTGATAAATACCTTCAGTAATGTGGCAGGATACCGGAACAACTCAAAAGAATCATTAGCCCTCCAATATACAAAAGATAAAAAAGCTGAGAACGAAATCAGAGAAACATCACCATTCAGAATAGCCACAAATAACAGAAACAGTCTTGGGGTAACATTATTTGACAGAAACTTTAATTCTTTGAAGAAAGAAATTGAAGAAGATATTAGAAAATGAAAAAAATCTCCCATGTTCTTGGATAGGTAGAATCAACATAATAAAAATAGCAAACATACCAAGAGCAATCTATAGATTCAATGCAATCCTTATCAAAATCCCAACACAATTCTTCACAGACCTTGAAAGAATAATAATCAACTTCATATGGAAAAACAAAAACCCAGGATAGCCAAAACAATCTTGTACAATAAAGGAACTTCTGGAATCATCACTGTCCCAGACATCAAACTCTATTACTGAGCTACAGCAATAAAAACAGCTTGGTATTTGCATAAAAACAGGTTGGTCAATGGAATCGAATCAAAGACCTAGATATTAATCTACACACCTATGAATACCTAGTTTTTTGACAAAAAAAGCTAAAATTATGCAATGGAAAAAAAGTATCTGCAACAAATGGTGCTGGCATAACAGATATCAACAAATAAAAAAATGAAAATAGATCCATACTTATTCCCATGCACAAACTCAAGTCCAAATGGATTAAAGACCTCAATATAAATCTGACAACACTAAATCTGATAGAAGAGAAAGTGGTAAGTAGCCTTCAATGCCTGGGCACAGGAGACCACTTCCTTAATAGAACACCAGTAGCACAAACACTAAGAACAAGAGTAAATAAATGGGAACTCCTGAAACTGAGAAGCAAAGGAAACAATTAATATGAAAGGCATCCTACTGTAATGAGAAATGATCTTCACCAACCCCACATCACACAGAGGACTGATCGATCTCTAATATAGATAAGGAACTCAAGAAATTAGATATCAAAATTCCAAATAACCCAATTAACAATGGGGTACAAAACCAAACAGAAAATTCTCAAAAGAAGAATCTCAAATGGCTGAAAGACACAAGGAAGTTTTCAACATCCTTAGCCATCAGGGAAATGCAAATCAAAACAACTCTGAGATACCATCTTTACACCAGTCAGAATTGTTAAGATAAATAAATTACCAATGATAGCTTATGCTGGATAGCATGTAAAGCAAGGGGAACACTCCTCCATTTCTGGTGGGAATGCAAACTTGTACAATCACTCTGGAAATTAGTATGGCAATTTCTCAGAAAATTGGGGATCAACCTACCTCAAGGCTCAACAATACCACTCTTTGTCATATATCCAAAAGATGTTCAATCATACTGTAAGAACATTTGTTCAATTGTTCAAAGCAGTATTTTTATTCCATTGTGTAAATATGCCACATTTCCCTTATCCATTCTTTGGTTTAGGGACATTTAGGTTGTTTCCAGGTCTTAGCCATGACAAAAAAAAAAATGTTGCTGTGAAGCATATGTCCTTGTGGTACAATTAAACATCTTTGAATATATACCCAAAAGTGATATTACTGGGTTTTAAGGAAGGTTGTTTTAATTTTCTGAGAAATCCACACTGACATCCAAAGGGGCTATATCAGCTTGCATTCCCACCAGCAATGCAGAAGTGTTACCTTTTCCCCACAACCTCTCCAGCATAAGTTGTCATCAGTGTTTTTGATTTTGGCCATTCTTACAGGAGTAAGATGGAATCTCAGACTTGTTTTGATTTGCATTTCTCTGATGGCTAAAAATGTTGAGTATTGCATTGAGTATTTTTTCAGCCATTTAAGATTCCTCTGTTGAGAGTTCTCTGTTTAGGTCTGTACTCTATTTTTCATTGGATATTTCTTATTTTGATGACCAATTTCTTGAGGTTTTTGTATATTTTGGAGATCAGACCTCTGTCTGATGTGGAGTTAGTGAAGGTATTTTCCTATTCTGTAGACTGTTGTTTTGTCTTGTTGATCATGTCCTTTGCTTTACAGAAGCTTTTCAGTTTCAGGAGGAATCATTTATTCATTGTTTCTCTCAGTCTGTGGAGTACTACACAGCAGAAAAAAATAATGGCATCTTGAAACTTGTAGGCTAATGGATGGAGCTAGAAAACATTATATTGAGCGAGGTAACTCAGATCCAGAAAGAAAATTATCATATGTACTCCATCATAAGTGGTTTTGAAACATAAAGCAAAGAAAACCAGCCTACAAATCACAATCTCAAAGAACCTGGACAACAACAAGGACCCTAAGAGAGATGTACATGGATCTAATTTACATAGGAAGTAAAAAAAAGACAAGATCTCCTGAGTAAATTGGGAGCATGGAGCCCATGGGAGATGGTAGAAACGGAGAGGAGAGGAAGGAAGGAGAGCAGAGAAAAATGTATAACTCAATAATATCAATTAGAAAAATCCAATAAGGCAGTCTCACGGCAACAAAAACAGCATATAGACATTGTTCAAAGGTCCAAGAAGAAATTTATAAAAATAAATCTACCAAAATTTTAACTAATTTGCACCTCATACTGGATCCTAGATTTGATGACAGTGTAGTCAGATGTTATTTAGCCTATTAACAACTTATCATTGCAATATCATTTTAAATACCCAGTCTACTAAAAAGGAGAGAGATTCTTAAATGAATTCAAGCTTATATTTTCAATAATAGAATCTTGTGAAATTTTTGAAAAAAATTATTAATCTGTGTGTGTGTGTGTGTGTGTGTGTGTTAGCCACTGGCTCTTACCTCTCAGTCTGAAATGGCGATTCTGCCTCCAGGAATCCTCAGAATGTATGTATGTATATAATGTATGTATGTATATAATATAAAATGTATGTAAATAATATTTTTAGATACATATATCTGAAAATATTATTTTTTTTTTATTTTTTGGTTTTTCGAGACAGGGTTTCTCTGTGGCTTTGGAGCCTGTCCTGGAACTAGCTCTGTAGACCAGGCTGGTCTCGAACTCACAGAGATCCGCCTGCCTCTGCCTCCCGAGTAATCTGAAAATATTATGTAAAATATTTACAAAATAGTCCTTTAGCATAGCAGACAAATAAGTCACTCCATGAACAACTCTTTTTAGGAGGCCAGAAATGATTTGACATTAAGAAATGTAGGTATATTGCTTAGTTTGTTAATAAAATAAAAGCAAAATTATGATTTTTACAGAAATATTCATGAGATAAGTTTGTCATAATTAAAATGCTAATGTCAGCATAGAGCATACACTTATAACCTGGTGTGTAGTGGTGAGGGTGGGAGAATGTAGGTTCTGAGGCCAGGCAAGTCTACCCAGCAATACTTGGTATTTTTTAATCAAAAGTTTATGATAAATAAATAAAATAGAAACAGATTTCTTGCATATAAACAAAGAATTCTTTTAAAAATTAATCCTATTCATATTAACCATTGAAACCCTGAAGTCATTCCAAGCAAATGTGGGAGAAAATGGGTACATATAAGATGTGTGCTAACGAGACTACTTCTGCCAAAGTGACAAGACAATAAAATGTATAAAAATATTTTAAATGATTAAATAAAACAATTTTCTTATACGTGAAATTTCAAGTATAAGACATTTCCTCACAAAATATTTGTATTTCGTATTTAAAACATCCGAATACAGGCTTGAAAGATGGCTCAGAGGATAAGAGTACTTGCTACTCTTGTGGAATATCAAGGCTCAGAACTGCCAGGAGCTACAGCCCCAGGACCTCCTGGAACTACTTCCAGGCTCTCTAGGCACTGCATATGCACAAGGTGTGCGAGTCTAAGTCTATCCAGACCCAGATGCTCCTGTGTTCTGTTGGTGGAAGTCAAAGCTATTACTCCTTTTTTTTACCTGAGAGTAGTCTGCCAACGGCATTCGTGAGAGCTCTTACCTTCCTACTCAGCACATTATCTCCTCAGCAGAACCTTTGAAGACAATAATAAAGCTCGTACATCTTCTCTGCAGCTCACTTCATCACAGTGGGGTCTGTGTATTCCTCACCCATGCTCATGAAGTTGTGAACAACGTCCATGTATGTGCCTAGCCGTGAGAAGAACAGTTAGAGTTATGTTATGTGATTCAGACAAGAGAGGTGGCTTAGAAAACAGACAGATAGGATTGATGGGTCAGGAAGGAACTGCTGATGACATTCACTGATTATTAAAAATCTATTATTTTGGACTGTTAAGGAAGATAGCTTTTGCTATTTCTGATTGAAATTTCTTTGCTACTGTACATTTTCATATTTCTCTGTAATGTAATAATATATGCACATTGAAAATCAACATGTTGGAATGGTTTAAAGGACGATTTTTAATATGAGCACATGAAGCTGTAGCTTTTATACTTGTATAGCACTGTTGTCAATCAGGGAAAACATGGAAAAAACATGGAGCACTGTTCTAAGGAGCACTCATTTAGAGCATCAGTTGCAGTAAGAAAATATGTGCTAGCAACTGTAAGCCTAGATTATGAGTGACGCTGAAATTTTTTGAGTTAATCTTCATATATAGATGGGCCAAATGTTTTTCATTTCTAGGTGATGGAACTATTTAGGGATGTTCATGAAAAGCTTAAGGAGTCAATAGAACAATGTGAAGGTGCAAAGTCAAAGTTCAAGCAAATGAAAAAAGAAGATGAGAAAGACATCCTCCAAGAGGAAACAAATATAGAAACCTACAAGTAAGAATTCCCCATCAGCACTATGTGTAGCATCTAGAAATGAAATCTTAACCAAAACCGCAACAAATACCACTGCTCAAAATCTTTCATAGCTCAGAGAATTTAAATTGCTTATGCCTCTATTTTCACCAAGTTTGACAATGAAAATTTGAATATTTGATATACAAATTTATATATCCACAAATTAGTATATTTTTATTAAAAAATTGTCATGTATATATCATTATATTTCACGAGGATAAGGTGTACCATCAATATATATATATATCCCTGTCCCCTGTATATAAGTGACTGCTTTGCTTTTAGAGAAATGAGATATCACATATTATAAATTAATGCAGCAACTATATGCATAGTCATTAATTTTTTAACTTATATTTATTTTCTTACTAACAGAACAATATTTTAAATGCATAAATTATCTCTTGCTTATTAATAATTGAGATTTTCTCATCTGGTATTAATTTCTAAAGTAAATGTGTCTTTTGATATCTTGCCATCTTGGTCAGGGCATCTATTTCTGTGATAAAATAGCATAGGCAAAAGCAATTTAGGGAAAGGGGATTTATTTCATTTTAGAGCTTATATTTCATCATCCAGGAAAGTCAGGTCAGGAAATTGGAGGCAGAAGCTGAGGCAGAGGCCAAAGAGAAGCACAATTGACTGACTTGTTCAGCCTGATGTCTTATAGAGCCCGGTACCACTAGTACAGAGGTGTCACCACCCACAATGAACTGGGTCCTCACATATCTGTCATCAGTCAAAGCAAGACCACAGACGTTCTCATAGGCGAATCTGGTGGGGGCATTGTCTCAGTGGACATTCTATCTTCCAAAATGACTCCAGCTGAGACAAGATGATATTGTTATCTAAGTGCTTGTTCAAAATTCATAATCTAATGCTCAGCCCAGACTTATTAAATATGAATCTGTGATTTGAAAAGATTCCAACACAATGTAGGAGAAATAAAATAATATTATTACTGGCTTTTGCCACCTTTTCAGTTAAATATTGATGCAAGATTTTAAAATTCTATCATTTGGCAGAGGGGTTGGGCAGATGAATTTTGAACAAGCACTTAAATAACAATGAAAGAAACTGGGCAGTGTGTGGGATAGTCTATGTCCTCATGCTTGCTGAGGAGTACTCCTACCCCCTTTTGTGTCTTGGGCTTTTCATCATGAGTCCTCTTCGGCCAATAGATCTCTTAGAATAACAGCTTTAGTGAGGTTCTCTTAACAAACTGAGGTTAATTTTGAAAGAAAAATGATTTTAATACAAATAAGACACACAGGGGCTGGGGAGGTGGCTCAGAGGTTAAGAGCACTGACTGCTATCTATACCCAAGGACCATGGTTCAATTCCCAGCACCCACATGGTGCTCACTACTGTTTGTAGCTTTAGTCCTGGTGAATCTGATGCCCTTTTCTGACTTACTTGGGAACCAGGTATGCAAGTGTTATAACACATGAATGCAGAAAAATACTCATATACATAAAATAAAATTTATAAACTAACCTAAATAAATAAAATGTTGTACAGTCTTTGACTTTTAATTTCCCTTAGAGTGTTAGTCATGTGACGTTTCCACTGTCTTTTTAATGGTCACCTATGTACTTGAGATCTTAAAGATTTATTTTTTATGTATAGGTCTATATGTGAATGTGTGTTCCCAATGGTTAAGTGCCCAAGAAGGCCAAAGCGGGTAATGCATCCTGGAGTTCTAGATACAGGCAACTGTGGACCACCCTGCTTGAGCCTTGGGAGCTGAACTCCTGTCCTCTATAAAAGTAGTGAGCTATCGTAACCACTGAGCCTCCCTTTTGAAGACTTTATCTATTTCATTTTTATAACACTCTAGCTATCAACTACCGTCCCAACTAGCTAAATAAAATGAAAGTCAGTGTAGTGTCGTCTAGTTGATTTTTGCTGCCTGTTATTTTCCTGGTTATTCTTTATTTATCAAATGCTGATCTTTTAGTGATGTAATATATATGGAATTAATGCTATTTTTCTTTCTTTCAAGTCTTCCATCAACATTGCCCTCTGTACCTGGACTTCTGTGTGTATTTGGGAATGGAAGGTTGTTTAGTGACACACCAACAATAATATTCCTTAATTAATATGATGTAGTCATGTTCTCTGTCTTGCTCATGCTAAGTTGTACAGTGATTTCCCCAAAATGTTTGCTTTCTTTGTTTTTCTTTATAAATAATTGTAGACTCACAGAACTCTATGGAGTTCTTAATTCCCTTCTGTAGGCTTCTTCTAATGGGAAGATCTTAGAGATCTTATAATATCAGACTAGGAAAGAGGCCTTGTCCAGTTTTCACCATATTTTTACATGGACTCAGAAGCATTTGGGCGGATTGAGTGTGTAGTTCTATGTAATCTTCTCTTGTGCGTAAATTCAATAACTACTGCACCAATCCAAATATAGAACTGTTTCATCTCCTATGCTGCCTGAGGTTTGTTCCCCTTGCTCTTTCTCTGCTCTTCACCTACAGAGCTTCATCATTTGGACATGTAACATAAATATATCTTGGAACAATCAACGTTTGGATTCTTGTTTTTTTTTTTTTTTTTTTTTTTTTTTTTTTTTTTTTTTTTTTTTTTGGTTTTTCGAGACAGGGTTTCTCTGTGGCTTTGGAGCCTGTCCTGGCACTAGCGCTGTAGACCAGGCTGGTCTCGAACTCACAGAGATCCGCCTGCCTCTGCCTCCCGAGTGCTAGGATTAAAGGCGTGCGCCACCAGCGCCCGGCTGTTTTCTTTTTTTTAATTAAATGTAGTGCCATTGAGATTAATCCATTTTGGCAGTTGTATCAAAAAGGCCTTGGAATTTACGATTCAGTGTCGTCTCGTGGTATGTGCTGGGTGTGTTTACCCAACCACACTTTGGGGGGGGGGCATTTGGTTAGTTTCTAGTTTCTTGCGAGTCTGATCAAAACTAATTAATGTGCAAGGTGTGAGTGTTAAGTTTTAATTTTTCTGGAATGCCTGCCTCTGAATATAATTGCCAGACTGTATGCTAAGCATGTCTTTAGTTTTAATAGAAACCACAAAGTGGTCCAGGATGTGGATGGACAGACCATTTGAAGTCTAGTAAGAACAGATCATTTTTTTTCTCCCAACATAATATTTTTAAAACTTATTTGTATACTTCATACAGGGTACACCAATCATGTGCCCTCCCCATTCCTCCCGAGTTTACCCTTCCACCCTTGTACCCTCCCCCCAAAAGAAAAAACACAGGAAGTCCAATTATTGATACACATATACTCATTGAAATGATCAAATTCCAGCAGCCAGCCCTTTAATGATAATTGAGTCCCCCATCACACACATACACACCCCAGAAGTCATCAGCTGTGAAGAACTACACATTGCATCTTTATCACAACTTTTAAGGACCCTCTTCAATCGCTTTCTCTCTGGACTGTTTCTTTTCTTTGGGGGGTGGGGTGGAGTGTCAAGGTTGTCACAGAAGCCATCAGTGTCTCTCATCTCAGTTACAAATCTACAGTCATATACACACCACTGCAAAAGAAGCTTTCTTGCTCATAACAGCCAGCAACAGAGTGGACCATGACCTTCCACATGGTTTCAGGCAGCAACATGGACATCCACAGACTCTGGTGCAGCAAGGATCATAGGCTCCAACATGGTCCCCAGAGGCAGCACGCACCGTGGGCCTAACATGATCTTTAGCAGTGGCACAAACCATAGATACTAACATGGTCTCCCATGACAGCCCAGATCACGCACACCAATATGGTCCTCAGCAGCAGCATAAACCAAGAACACCAAAATGGCCTCCAATGGGATCCCAGACCATGTTCATCAACAATGACCTGCAACATCAACACAGATCATAGGTATCTATATGACCCTTGGCATCAGCATAGCTATGTTGGTGTCCCTGGTCTGGAAAACCACCTGAGATCACTTTTTAAAAGAAGAACAAAGAAAGTTCAGTTCCTCTAGCATGTATGTAGCACTGAAGTTAAAACTTCACACTTCTTTTGTAGTTTTTTTTGCTTTATGTTCCTGAATGTTTTATAAAGTATCTAGTCAAGTGTTTTTCCTATCTGGTGTAGATAATTCTTTCTTAATAGAGGATGCAAACTTTTTTAATTAGATTTGAAAATTGCAAAGATCAATGGTTTATGGAAGGTTTGTCTTTTGATCTCAATTGGGATATTTTTGTGGTAGGTGTGTTAAGGGTTGTTGAGATTTAATTTGCCAATGTTTTTTTATGGGTGTAGTGTCATGGAAAATCTCTTGTCCTGACTCTTAATTCAAAGTGTTTTTTTTCTAAAATATTGTATGCAGTTTTACATTTTACAATTAGATGCATTAAGTTAATGGTGCATGGGATTTAGTCAAATTTAGTCATTTTTCTTTCTTCATTCAGTCTCTCCTTGAGCATCTATGTCATACTGCTTTGGTTGTCATATTGTTTTGTGAAATATGGTCAAGAAACAACAAGTCTTATTTCCATGACTCTACTTGTACATACTGGGTCCTGTTACATTTTTCTACATGCTCGACACTTCCAATACCACTTTTTTTTTTTTATCAACAAACTTATACAATAGTTCTTGACAATAGAGAGAATGTGAGTGACTCTCTCTATTTTATTCTCCTGTCTGTTCCAGCTTAGTGGATGTGAAAATGGTTATATTTTAATGCCCGGTGACTTTACATCACTTTATTACCCAACTTTTCCTACAAGATAATCTAAAACGATTCCTCCCAAAGAGTCAATTAATATATGCATAACTTTTCTCTCTATTCTTTCCATTTGGAAGCATAAATACTAGTTTGTTTTTGTTCTTACTCTTTGCTTAATATCCAAAGTCTTTTAGGAATTTGCAACTGCCATGGAATGGGAGAATTTTTAGAATGAATTCCACTGATTCCTAATAAGTTTGGGGTTAATTTTCTTTTCAATGTGGATAAATTCATCTTTGCTTTTACCTTAGGAAAGAACTAGGTAATCTTAGCAACCTGCAGGCCCACTACTCAACCTCAATTGAGTCTGTGAATATCCACATTGAAGAGGATGAAGAAACAATGACTGAGATGCTGAGAGAAACAGAGAGCACAACAAATGAAATATCAAATTTACTGAAAACAGTGAGTTTTTCATATTTTCTTTTTTTAATATTTTTTTTAATTTATTAAAGTTTTCTGTCTCTTCTCCACCTCCGCCTCCCCTTTCCCTTCCCCTCCCCCAATCAAGTCCCCCTCCCTCGTCAGCCCAAAAAGCAATCAGGGTTCTCTGCCCTGTGGGAAGTCCAAGGACCACCCACCTCCATCCAGGTCTCATAAGGTGAGCATCCAAACTGCCTAGGCTCCCACAAAGCCAATACATGCAGTAGGATCAAAAACCCATTGCCATTGTTCTTGAGGTCTCAGTAGTCATCATTGTCCGCTATGTTCAGTGAGACCTGTTTTAACCCAGGCTTTTTCAGACACAGGCCAGCTGGCCTTGGTGAGTTCCCAATAGAACATCCCCATTGTCTCAGTGTGTGGGTGCACCCCTCGCGGTCCTGAGTTCCTTGCTCTTGCTCGCTCTCTTTCTGCTCCTGTTTTAGACCTTGAGATTTCAGTCCGGTGCTCCAATGTGGGTCTCTGTCTCTGTCTTCTTTCATCGTCTGATGAAGGTTAATATTCAGGAGGATGCCTATATGTTTTTCTTTGGGTTTTCCTTCTTATTTAGCTTCTCT
>NW_026067904.1:12998199-13012332 GCF_014885135.2 Alexandromys fortis
TGGCGCCTGCCCATCTCCTCCTTTCAATGCTATCTAATTGGTCTTTTAAAATCGGATCAGGTTTCTCTGCTGGCCAGAGGCTTCTCTTACTAATTGCCCTTGCTCTGTTTCCTGGCTCCTGCTGGGGGCCAAGAACCCTCTCACCCCTCAGAAGGGTTTTCCAGAACAGGTCCCGGCTCCCTGTTTGCCAGGGCCCTCGCCAACCAAAGGCCTACCTCTTTGATTTAATTGTAGTGGGGCGAGATCTGCTCTAGGTGATGCGTGCTGGTCCCTGCCGCCTGCGTCCTCTGCCACCACACCAGTCCCCTCCGGTCCAGGCCACAGCCTGCGGCCTGGCCTGCGTTTCCTGCCTGCGCCTCTCGCTCCGTCTGTCAGTTTTTCATATTTTCAAAATTTAGAAAACGGTTTAAACTAGAAATAGTACATTTTCTTTGTCAGTGATTGAATACCAGTCAATTTCCTGCCTGCATTAGTTTTCTATTGTTAGATAGCAAAACAGATTTGGCATCTGGACAGAACACTTATTTCATCGCTAATTAAAATTTTTATTAGTTAATAATTGTTATATATAATTATATGTTTTGATGACATTTTAATGCAGTATGTCACGTGCATTGGCGACAAGCACCTTCCAATACACTCTCCTGCCCTGCTTTCTCTCCCATTGGTCCTTTTCGTAAATAATATCCCTTCTGGTTTATATAAATGCACGTGTCTATATGTGTGTATATATATATGCATATATATGTGAGTGTCTGCATGCATATAAGACGGTATTTGCATTTACTTGTTTGACTTGCCTTGCTTAACATACTCATCTTCAGTTCCATTATTTTTTCTGCAAATGCTATGGTTTTGTTCTTAATTATTCCTGAGTATTTGTTCGTTTTTTTTTTTTTTTTTAACAGGAGCCTTCAATTGAAAAACCTTGAAATTTTAGAGTTTTTGCAGTTAGAGCTTGTGGATATTATAGAGAGGTTTAGATTTGGAAAAAAGATTGGGTGTTTTAAAGAGACAGACATTTTAAAGACTGGCACTTTTGAAGTTATTTATGTTTTATATTGAAATATTGGTATTGGCATGCTATCTCAGAAGCAAGTTAAAAATGTCCTAGTTGTCTAGTGGGGTGTCTGTATATCGGAGTGCAAGGGATCAGTTGTGTTGGCTATTTTTTATTTACTTGACAAAAGCTGGCATCGCTGTGGAAGAAAGGGGCCTCAATTGAAAAAGACTGCTACCAGACTGACCTGTTGGCAAGTCTATGGTGAAGTTTTTAAATTGATGATTGATGTGTGAGACCCTAGCTTACTGTGGACTGTGCCACCCACGTACTATAGAAAAACACGCTGAGAAAGCCATGAAGACAATTCCACTAAGCAGCATTCCTCCATGGCCTTTGCTTAATTTCTTGCCCTGAGTTATTGCCCTAACTTCCCTCAGGAATGGAATATGAAAGGTCTAAGATGACATAAACTCTTTCCTCACCAAGTTGGCTTTGGTCATGGTGTCTTATCAAAGAAGCAGAAATCCTGACTAAGACA
Source organism: Alexandromys fortis (assembly GCF_014885135.2). Classification (NCBI taxonomy): domain Eukaryota; kingdom Metazoa; phylum Chordata; class Mammalia; order Rodentia; family Cricetidae; genus Alexandromys; species Alexandromys fortis. Next base: position 12,999,741 of record NW_026067904.1, read on the forward strand.
GTGTGGATGTAACTTCTCAAAATGTGTAATTCATTGAAAGATATAAGTATAAGCACTAGAGACATGTAGGAGTCCAAAGATTACTTATTATTATTCAAATAATTAAATTACAATATTTAAAATGAGTGTTTCTGCTGATAGTTCAATTAGTCATCTGTGAAATGTTCCCCATTGATGAGATATTTTCATAGAAGGTAAAATTACTTGCTAAGCCTGTAATCTTTTATTTCATACGTCATTTTTAAACTGGCAACCCTGTACCTCCTTAATTTGTTGCACTAACACAATATTGTTCATGTCAGGGAATCATGAAAGCATTAAAAAGGTTCCTAATAGTTTTCAATTACAGAAATTGTTTGGGCTAGTACACATTCCAGGGAAGATGAGAACATGATGAAAGTTAAAATATATTAATTTTTCAGCGTGTCTTTCATTATAAGCTACATTTTCAGCAGCACACATCAAGTACTAGTTAAAAGCAGTGATGTGCATTCTCATCAAGCCTTGTTTTTGGTGTACAACTGACATCTTCAGTTCAAGAGAAAAACAGGATTTGTGCTGCTTATGTGCACATATGGATTCACAGAGAATTGATTTTCAGATTTCAAGGCACATTTTCCTCCCAATTTAGAGTTTGTCCCTTTTTGACCTAGACTCTTCTCCAATCTCGGCCATCCTTAATCCTTAACTCTAAGCAAACACATTTCTCGATGTCTTCTCTGTAAATAATAGCGTTAGTGTTAGCTTTTGAAGATTCAAGGGTCCTAATCAAATTACTTTAAATGTGAAAAGGAGGCTTTCTGTGAGTTCCTTTTCCTTATTTTATGCTATCACATATTTTGCAATAGTTTCATACATGTATATAACACAGTTATAGTCCTTGGAGATTTCATATATGGGTACTATGTTTACATCTTTTCCATCATTCCCTCTCACAGCTTCCTCAACTCTGTCTCAGGTTCGTGGTTTCTTCCTTAAGTATTATTATAATTATATATGTGCATGCACGTATATATGAACGAAGCTTGCTATTATATAAATTAATGTTGCTGCTGTGTGTATTTGCCGTGCTGGGTGCTAAGGATTGGATAATCTGCAAGAGGCTCATTTACGGATATTGATTCTGCTTTTTTGGCAGCATAAAGGTTTTCATCTGAGGACAATACGGTGTCTTGCTTTTCCTTGTTGATATTGTGGCAACTATTGTCCTGTTCTTGGTTTTGTTTAGGTGACTATATTTTTGACATTTCATGAGAGCAGCTTCACTGTTCTACACAGAAGACACTATCTTGGTGCAAATTCTCTATCCTAGTCCTCTGAGATGCTCCCTGAGCCCTGAGGTTATGCTGCACATTTTAGTAATCCTGAAAGCAACTGACAATTGCATATGTCTGCAATGATCTATATCTGCTGTAAAGATGCTTTGATGGAGTACATCTTGATGGCTTTGTCCACCAATGCTTTCTCTTACCCTTTTCATGTTCTTACTGAACCTTTTCCTGACAAGTCCCCTCATAACCTCATACCCATCTGTAGAAGCCACTGAGTTTAAGTTTGGTTGCTTGCATAAACAAGGGAAATTTAATCAGTGACTACACCACTAAAGAAAGTGACACCCTTTCCCTGGTAGACACTAAATGCCAATTTGTCATGGATGAGGCAAAGGCTTGGGAGGCCACATACCTTCTAGCCTTAATGCCACTTTGTCCCATAGTCCAGAAATGCTTTAGGAAGTGGAGCAAAGAAACATGTAGAGCTCAATAAATATCAGTAAAAATATTTTAAAAATAAATAAAATAAAAAAAATTAAAAGTAGTTTTATTGAACAATGATGTTGGCATACAACCTTATTTTTGTCATTCAATGCAGATAAAGAAATGAACTTGTTTGGTGCATACATCATATATTCCATATTTTCAAATATTGTTCCTAATAGTAAAAAGTTGGTTTTGTAAGTTATTAGTCAGTATATTTATATATGGTTTGTTATTCATACATGAATCTGAACACTGTGAATTCCCTATTCACATATTCCTTTTTATTTCATATTTTATCTCAAAATTTTTAGATAATATATTTACCTACAAAATCATAAAGGAAATAATAATTATAACTATTAGTTTATTAATTAGGAAGCCTATCTAGGTAGATGTGGAGATTTTTGGTAAACACAAAGCTATTATTTGGTATGGTAAAGTATAACTTTATAGTTGGAAGATAACAACATTGTAGTTTCATACAGCAGCCACAGTGTGCAAAGAAATCATGAAAGAGAAGAGTTTATGTTGCTAATTTTCATTGTAGGCTTTACAACTCTTTCATGTGTGTGCCCACACAAGTAAAATATTAGTGGCATTTAGAAATTGCCTTTCCTTATCTGTACTTGATGTTACCCAAATGTCAAGTACAAATATGTGCTCAATATCACGCTTAAGTTTATTTTAAAAATGTAGACTAAGGTGATCAAAGCTGTTTAATTGGCGATGAATGAATGTTGACTATAGAAAATGTTTTCTGGGCATCTGTGAAGTTGGTATTACAGAGTTTACCAGTCGACCAATTGAAAATCATATTAATATTAAACTGTTTTAAATTCATCGGATGAACTCTGCCTGGTTATGGTTTATTGTTCTTCTAATTTATTGCTATTTGCCTTGCAAGTATTTCACTTAAGATTTTACATCCATATTCATAAGTGAATTGTACTTCACTGTTCTTAATTTGTGTCATATTTGATAGATTTTCTTATTGGGACTATGATAGCTTTAGAAGATGAACTTTGATGCCTTCTTTTTTTTCTACCCAGATAATTGATAAACATTTAAATAACTTTTCTATGAGGATATCGTAAATGCAACTACATTTCCTGGTGTTTTTTTTTATTGTTTGAATGGTAGTTTTATAAATATTATTTGTTGTAGCACATGACAAAAATATTTTGAAATTTTTAACAGATTAGGAAATAAATTTTCAGATGCATTTGCATCTTACAGTAATATATTAAGTCTCCATTATGAAAAGTTTCCATTTCTAATTATATATATATATATATTATATTATTTAGAGTTTAAATTTTTTAAATAAATTTGAAATTGCTTTCAGTTTATTGTTTTTGTAATTTTCTGATCACTAATAAACTAAGAAATGTTTTATAGTTTTAATTTCTTTCACAGTTATAGACTTACCCTGTTTCTCATTTTATACATTCCTATTTAAATTCTGACTGTTTATACTTAGTTATATATATGGTATATGTATATATGTTTGTATATTTACACATATAGGCATATACAGGCACGATTTTCCTGCTCTGGAAGCTCTAGTTCTATTTCTTGCTATACTGTGCATAAAATTCTTTGCACAATTTTCTGTATGCATCATATTCAGTGTGTCTCTGTGCAGTCCTATTTAAGAGCATTCCAGTCAGGCCTACCCAACATAGAGGCTGCACTTACTATTAGCATATATTGTTTTCTTCCTGAGAGCACTCATAAAATGAGATTCATTATACAAACTGTGATCTAAAATTATTTCAAGGCACATCTTACATAGCTCAAATAGCATTCATTTTTCAAAGTCTGGAATACACTAAAATGCAGAGGAAATTTTAATCTGTTATATTATCTCACTGTCAAGATTTAGCTCCTGCTAACATTCTCTTGACAAAAGTACACAGGTCTCGTACTCTATTTAAAAATATACAACCAAATAAGAATTGATGATATGTCTCTTTTTATATAAAACTTATTAAATTAAAACTTATTTCTATATACTTTTACATTATGATATGCAATATCTATGACGAGACTTTCTTAGAGGCTGGATATTCATGTTTTTAATTTTAAAAATTATAAACAAAGCTATGATAAATATCTCAATTATGTTTAAGCTAAATTACTCACCAGTAAAATAATATTTTTGTGCAAAAATTATAAAACTTGCATGATTGTGTGGTGCCTGAAGAACCATGAAGAATCACAATAGTCATTCTTTTAGCTTACATGATTTGTTCTCATTTTTAAATTTTTGGAAACTCTGCAAACTCCAGATTGGCCTTTTTACAGATGACAGCTTCTAAAGCAGCATTTCTACTGATGAAATAATTTGCTTTCATACTCATCTTGTGAAATTGCTATCCCATCATCTATTAGACATTGTCTGACATCTGAATCATAATTTGGGGACTGGGTTTGCATTATCTTCTTTTCCTAAATATATAAATGAAATAAGTTTTGAACATTATGGTCAACACAGTCAAACTACAAACTGAATCTTGTTTAAATCTTTAAAGGATTCTTTTATTGGTTCTAGTTTGTATTTTCATTTATCTATATCTTAGAATAAAAATTTCAGTAAGGAAACTATTGCTTCAGTTTACCAAGCTCTGAGTTTGTAGTTGACCTTCTGTACTCCCCGTAGATGTCAAAATTTCTGCATTCTTATATGAAACAGTGCAGAGTTCACACATAAACTATGTATATCTTTCCACACACTAAATTGTCCCTTGATGAAATTTTCTAAGACCTAATGAGATGTGTATTTTATATGAATAATGTTATATAGGGAATCATTACCACAAGATTTTCAGTGCAGACATTATTTTTTCAAATATTTTCACACACAGTTGCTGATGTAGAGCCTGTGGTTTAAGGCTCCTCCTGTGTTAATTATGACAGCTTTTTATAAGGATTTTTTTCATGCAGAATTTGAATGCTTTTTAAGAAATCTATTTTTGTTGCAAATGTAATCTAGATTTCTCTTTGATTTTTTTTTTGCTGGTTATGTTTAGGTAAATAATCAGTTATGCTAGTTCATACTTACTAAGGTGCTGATTCTATTGTTTCAGCATTGTTCATCCATGAGGTCGCAGGATGCAAAGTCTTACTAGTCTGTCATCTATTCGCATGCCTACAGTTGTTCTGTTATTTGATAATGTCAACCAATACCTCTAGTGAGATGCTGAATCACAGTAATAATAACTAGAGTCTTTGTTCTGCCCTTTTCTTACTTCAAATGATTTTTTTTTTTGCCAAGTTTTAGTTTTCCCTTAAAGAAGGCAGAGGGTGTTAAGAATTAATACTTCATCCTGCTTGTTTGTAAACAGAAATTTCTTGTTCTTAATGTCTGATCCCAAATAGCCAACACAGAGGCTTAATATTAATTATAAATACTCAACTAATAGTTCAGGCTTATTACTAATAAGCTCTTACATTTTAGATTAATCCATTTTCTTATTTATGCTTTGTCACGTGGTGGTAACTTCATTAGCATGGCACACTCACTTCATGTTCCTTCTGCGTCTGGCTGGTTACTCCCTCTCCTTCCCGTCAGCCTTCGTTCGGTCACTTCTGACTATACTTTCCATCTGACTACTGGCCAATCAGTGTTTTTTTTAAACCAATTAGAGTGACAAAACTTTACTATGTACGAGAGGGTTATTATTCCACAGTATTTCCCCCTTTTGTCTAATTAAAAGGGAAGGTTTTAACTTCAACATAGTAAGATTATATACAACAAAAAACAGTTACCACATAAGAATCACGGTTATAATATCCTGTCTATTTGCATTTGGCAAAATTAGAGAAAATGTTCTATTATCTATCTTATCATTGTGAGTCCAAGTTTTGTACCTAATTTATGCTTTATCACAACTAAAGAAAGCTATAAGTTTGACTATTATAGATGATTAACTATTCATCTGTATTTTTAATTATACATTATATTTTTAAATGAGCCACATAAACATAATACCTTAAACAAGAGTAGAAGTATACTATAATGTAATAAAATTAGTATTAAATTTGTATTAATAAAACAAAATCCATGCCAATGTAAAATATTTAAGATTAATAGTTGTTTATTTGGATTAAAATAGGTTCAATAATCTACCCTTTTATCCTATCATTTCTATATCCTCTCTGTTTCTTTTCAAAAAGAGATCCCTGAATCTAATCTCCTTTACTTGGCTTTTTCCTGACAATTACCAATAGCAATTTATAACTAACTCTCCTTGATGATAATAAATATCCATAACATACTTTGTGAAGATGTGGGCATAGTTTTCTAGACTATTTCCTGCTAATTGGGGGGTTCTGGTAATCTTTGGAGGATCCTGTGAAAATTCTGGATTATGGTCAAGTCCTGACTGGAGTATTCTGTGAGACTGGATCCTCTCAAACATCAACCTTGAAGCTGTTCTGGATGCAAAGTAACACACCTTTTTACTTAAATTTTGAAGCTAAGGTATTTTAAATATATATAGGTTGTTTGAATCCAGCAGTATTTATAATTAAATTTCCCTTAGCAGCTGTTGCTTCTTTCTCCACAGTCACAAACTTCAAAGACAACACAATGACATACAGTATCCAGATTCTCTGTGTATTTTCCATTTTCATGTGGCTTTTTTCTTTTATGTTACTTTACTCCCCTTTTAAGTACTTTAGGTTATTATTTTAAAACTATATATTTATAATCCATAACTGTATATGCTCTCTCTTCTCTCTCTCCCAAGCCTGTACATATATGTAAAAACATACTGTAAACTCTTTAGAGTTTTTTTTTTCCTGAATCTGTTCTTACTGCATGTCTCTAGCCTTTTCTGAGCACACGAGTCTTTAAACTGCTATGCCGGTTGGCTGGGATTGAAGTGGTAGCATTGGTGGCTGACTCAGAACTGTTCCTTGGTTCCATGAGAGTCTAGCCTCAAAGTGGAGGTACATTTACCTTCAGCTCAGGGAGCCATGTTTATCACCCCAACTCTGGGAAGTTTCTGGGTCTACACTGCCACTAAGGAGTGTACCCCCACTACTCATAAACTCTATTTAAGTGTTTGGTGACAGGGCCTCTTAAAAGAGCAGCAAATTTTTTGCCACTAATGCTGAGTCAGGAAGTCATTGCTTAAAGGAACTGCACCCCTACTTACCACCAACAAACAGTCCACCCCAAAAGAGGCTACTACCAAGAAACCATGCTTGAATTTATTCTTTTGTGTGTTTAGAATCCTTTTTTTAAAGCTTTCTTATGTTTTATGTGGAAATTCCTGTCGAACATTTTGGCACCTCATGTAAACAAAAGTCTCCTGTCCCAACCACCCCGTCCCAAGTAACCAACACATAGGCTTAATATTACTTATAAATGCTCAGCCAATAGTTCAGGATTATTATTATCTAGCTCTTATATTTTAAGTTAACTGATTTCCCTTATGTGTGCTGTGCCACGTGGTGGCACTTTTATTATCAATTCACATCATCTTCTGCACCCTGTGCATCTGGCTGGTGACTTCCTCAACTCCACCCTTCTCCATCCATCATCGTCAGATTGGTTGTCCCACCTATACTTTCTGCCTGACTACTGGCCAATCAGCATTTTTTAAACCAATATGAGTGACAAATGTTTACAGTGTACAAAAGCATTATCCTACAGCATTTGTTGATTTGAGCTTATTGAGTGTCTTTGAACTTTACATTTTTCTGTTGCATTTTGTCAAGGGTCTAGGGCCATGCTCATCCAGTTCCTTTTCTTGTTATCTACAAAAATAGCAGATTATGTCCATGGATATTCTAACTTTAACTTGCAATTGTTGGAATAAGCCCTATCTGGCTGTATTATTACTCATCCTGTTCTTAAATACATACCAGTATTCTTCCTGACCTGTTCACTCAAGTGTTGTCAGGTTTAGGTCAACAACAACTTCTATAATGCTAAGAATAGCCTCTGTTTCTTTGCCACTGTCTTAACCAAATTACACAGAGGACCTAGCCAAACAAACTAGAGCTTTCTATTGGAATATTTCTTTTCTGAATTTCAGAACTAGCAAGCTGCTTCCTTTTTCCTATTTTTGTGGAGACTTGTTTTTTTTTCTACCTTCCAGTGATTTATTTGTATTTCCTGCATTTTAAGCCTTTAAGAACCCTAAAGTTGTCTTCTGTAATAAGATTTATGTATCTAAATCAGAACTTGTAATCCCTATGTATAGTCTCTGCATTTGTGACTAGTGGTTATCTTGAACTTATTTTTTAATGCTTTAAAATTACATTTTACTTATGTAGTAGGTCTGGGATGTCTGTGCTGTACTATGTGTGTGGAACTCTAAGGACAACTTTCAAGAATGTGAGTGAGGCCATGTGAGGATGGGCATGGGGAGATTGGTGGAAGGAGAGTGTGGGAGAAAGTGATGTAATTATATTTTAATTTAGATTTTTTTATATAAAAAGACTCATTTATCTACATCTATCATGTGGGTCGCAGAAATCTGGCTCAGATCATCAGACCATCCTGGTTGGCAGAAAGTGCATTTCCACACTGAGCTGCCTCTTAAGTCAGCCCACCCTTAAGTCACTGGAGTCGAATACTCAGCTACTCAGCCTTTCCACGGCCTGCAGTGTTTTCTCCTTACTAAGTTTGTGATGATTCAATCCTGACAGCTTCTTTGGCCCAGATATTTAAAATATGCCTTAAAACCATACTCATGCATCTTGCATGTTGCTAGGCCAACAATGTGTATGTTTAGCATTAATAGACAATGTCAGAAAGTTTGCCTAAATATTTGCATATCTTTTTACTCCTATCATCATTTATAAGAACTCCAGCTTCCAATTAACACCATCTGTCATGTTTTTATTTATTTTTAATTATGGTTCTTTTGAAGGAGTTATCCCATTATGGTCTTAAATTTGCATTTTCCTGATGACAAATGAGGTTGAGCATTTTAAACATGCTTCATTTAGAATATTGCCATTTCAGAATCTATTAACAGAGAGTCAGATTTCACTTCCAGGTGGGGCCTCCTTGTTATTCACATCTATTTGTCACTATTTTTTACTTGATCTGAATATATGTTAATATTCTATGTTTCTATAAATATTTAATAATATATAGTCACAAATATACATAGTTAGCAAAAACGATTTACACCCCCCCTCTCTCTCACACATGTACACACACAAACAGAGATAGAGCCATACCAAGCATGTCTCATTCAGATATCTAGTAAATTTACTCTTTTACTTAAAAAAGGCATTGTCGTTATGCAAGGATAGTACACATAAGTCTACTATATACCTTTCAACAAAAAAATTGAACACTAGTCCCATCCTATGGCATATCAATCAGGATACAGGATGGAGAATAGAAATGCTTCTGTTTATACCAAAGGGATTTAAATATTTCAAGAAGTTCACAAATTATGTGCCTATATGTCTTAGGATATTTTGCCAGATGGACCAGTTAGTTGCTGATGGTTTTCAGATGGTTGCAGTTGCTGGGGATGTGTATAGATCAGGGAGCTAAAGAATGCCTTATTTGAGCTCATGCTCAGTGTCACTGATGCTACAGGTTGTCAACTCTGACAACTGGCAGTGGACATAAAAACCCACACACAAAATATTTATGTCTCCACACCTTCATTTCTAGTAGGAACACAACAGAATACTTTGAACTAATACAGCTGGACATGGTGCTGAGTGCCTAAGACCACAGAAATCAGTGGTGGCACAGGAGAATCAAGACTTCCTTTACCAGGAGACCCTGTAAGAAACAAAGCCAAAACAATAGAAAATAAAAAACCAAAAATTTAAACCTCCAATAACCCAAATTCAGGAAGATGTTCATCATTTCTACTCTTCTTATTGCAATAGTAAAGCCTTATTTTAGTGGCATTTCATTTGTATTTTAATAAATAAAGCTTTCCTGGGGATCATAAAGTAAAACAATCACAATGACCAGCCTTACAGACCAGGCAGCAATGAAACACGTAATGTCATTCTGAGAATCCTGGAGGCAGGATGGCCATTTTGGACTGAGATAGATATAAGACCCAGTGGCTTGCTGTTTTGCTTTTATGACCTTCAGGTTGAAGCCCCATTTCTGTCTCTGTTTTTTTTTTATTAATCATGCTATACCCGACATTTGAGGTACAATTTCAGGAAGAAAAAAATTTGCCTAAGACTTTTTAGTGACAGGCACAGGCCAGAACTGAACCCTAACCTAATCACCTGGTTTGGAAGAAAACCTAACACTTCCAGCTCCCATTCACCCCATCTCAGTTTCCATATAAAGATGGAAAATACACAGAGAATCTAGGTACTCTATGTTATTGTGTTGTCTTTGAATTGTTTGATTTCTGAGGAAAGAGAAACAGCTGCTAAAAGGCAGCTGGGAAATGAACAAGCAACTTCTGACTACATTTGTATGTATTGTATATAATTGTACTTACTGTACAATAGTTTTCTTATATTAGTTATAGCTTTTTTCTCTTTTATTTTAGATAAAAGGAGATTGTAGCAATATTTTGTTTGTATTTTAATAAATAAAGTTTGCCTGAAGATCACAGAGTAAAACAGCCCCACTGGTCAGTCTTACAGACGAGGCACTGGTGGCATACATCTTTAATCCCATTAATCATACTAGTTTGATGTAGGAACTGGGCAATGTATGCCTTTAATCCCAGCAGTGAACACCTTTAATTCCAGCCCTATATAGGATGGGAAGAGACAGCTCATAGACATAATCTCAGTCTGAGGTTACTGGAGGCAGTATTGCCATTTTGGGCTGAGGTAGAGGTAAGACCCAGTGGCTGGATGTTTTGCTTCTCTGATCTTCAGGTTGAACCCCAGTTTCTGTCTCTCGATTTTTATTAATATGCTACACCTTATCACTGTTTGGTTATGCTAATCCACCTCACTAGCACCATTCCCCATCTCACATTCCCACCCTTTCCCTCCACTTTTTTTAAGACTGTGATAAATAGAAGTGTACATGTGTAGAGAGGCAAAGAGGAGAATCACAAAAATTTTATACACTATTTTTCTGAAGGGAAAATTTAGTTATTGACCTCTTAAATAAACTCAGATTAAGTTTAGCTAATAGCCACTACAAACAATAAATAAATAAGGAGGTTAATAGATTCTGTCAGATAGTGTTTCTTTCTGTGGTGTAGATTCTCAAAAGCTAGATGGGTGGGTTAGAATATTTTCAATTTTACCAACCTAATCACTGGTGGTGTGGCATTAATTTTCATTTTCTTACTTCACAGTGGAATACAAATATTTTCCATGATTGAATTAGTGATCTTGAATATAATTTTAGATGTTTTAGTAATTGGCATCTTCAACCTTTTTGTGCTTTTATTTGTATTGAGACAGAAGTTAGCCTACAGTACAAGTGATTCTATGGGCTTTATGGTTTAGGATAGGGTTTAACCAATGATAAAGTGGTATATTGAAAGAATCACTCATGCAATGCTTAAGTAAGTTCATGAATGTTTTATAATTTCATTTAGTTATCCTTCCATGAGCATTTAGCAGATGCATTAACCTTAATTGTTTGAGTGGGTAAAACATTAAAAGTAGTTTTTAGATATGGGCAGTTGTCTGATACAGAAAGTACATATAATTTTGTGTTTTAAAACCACATTTGAAACTTAAAAGCATACTGTGAATTGTATTGACCTGTCCCTAGCCTTTACACATGGACAAACTCAATCATGGATAACAGGTTGAGAAAGGAGGATTAAATATAAGCAATGTTGAGGCATCTAGTACACACTATTTGGAATATAACACCAGTGGTTAACTTTTGTAAGGCTGAGCTTCTCTTGTGCTACTTCAAAGATTCCTTGCATTGTCTTAGACTTTTGATAGTTTGATGGTAATGTGCCACACACACAGTTTTAGGCTTTATGTACTTAGATTTCCCTGGTACTCTTTTATATATAGATAAATATTGTTTTATTCCACATTTCCAAAGCTTTCACCTATTGTTTATATATTTTTCTGCCTACTTTCTTCTCTTAACTTCCCTAATTCTCTCTATCATTGCATATGCTAGTATATGTTATAGTATGTCAGAATTATGTCTTCGTTCTTATTATTTGTATCTTTCTGTTACTCATACAGGATAAGTTCATAGAACTCATATTCAAATTTGTCTGTTCTTCCTTCTAACTGATCACAAATACTGTTAAACCCAGAAAGCAAGATTTATTTTTATATGCTTCAACTGGATTATCTATTTAAGTCTTTTTATACAATTTCTGTCAATTTACTAATATTTTCTTTCTGGTAAAGCATTATAATATGTTAATTAACTTCCTTAAGAAATATTTTCTTTTAACTCTTTGAACATACTTAAAATAGCTTCTCTGATTTCTCTGGGATAGCGTTTCTTTTGAGTTCTCCTTTTCCCCTATATAGTTTGTATTTATTTCTTCATATGTCTCATAAGCTTTCTTGTTGAAATAGGAGCTGCAGGGCTGCGTCCCCGGCACCCGGCCGCCCACATGGTTAGTTATGCCCCGAAATAATTACATGGAAACTGTATTTTTTCAAACACTGCCTGGCCCGTTATCTGTAGCCTCTTATTGGCTAGCTCTTACATATTGTTCTAACCCATTTCTAATATTCTGTGTAGCCCACGAGGTGGCTTACCAGGGAGGATCTTAACCTGCGTCTGTCTGGAGTGGGAGAACCATGGCGACTCTCTGACTAAGCTTCTTTCTCCCAGAATTCTGTTCTGTTTACTCCACCCACCTAAGGGTTGGCCTATCAAGGGGCCTAGGCAGTTTCTTTATTAATAAGAAATCACTCCCACATCA